>NC_133452.1:163740672-164054922 GCF_048565385.1 Saimiri boliviensis
CATCAGAATATAGTATTCAATACTAACTGCCAAAGCAGACATAAAAAGAAAAATGGATAGAAAATAATGGAAAACTTTGGTATAACTTTCAGTATTTAATAGGTCAAATATATAACAACAATTAAGAGTTATGGAATCTGAATAAAGTAAGGTGATTGTTCCCATAGCTGTGCCCCTCTCTGTGCCTTGGAAATAGAGGATAAACTTTTACTAATGCCTATGGGATATTTCCTAGTGCTATCATATGCTTATTTGTAAAGAAAATCTCAGTCATTTCTACATTAAAATATTCAGATAAACTTTTGTATTTTTAAACTGCTGGTTATACTCCATTCACTTAAAAAGTATTAACTAAAGCTGCATTGACAAATATGGTTAATTCCCTATCCAGATTTTTGCCATTTCTAAATCATCAATCTTGAACTATGCTTGCATCTTGGCAAATTTTTGTGAGTATGCCATTATGGAAATTTTTAGTATTTGCAATATGAAGTCAATATAATACTGACTCAATTTCATGTTTGAGTGACACTGTCAATATCCCTCCTTTAGCTGGGTGTGGTGGTGCGTGCCTATAGTCCCAGCTACTCGGTAGGCTGAGGCATGAGGATCACTTGAGCCTAGGGGATTGAGGCTACAGTAAGCTATGATTGCACCACTGTACTCCAGCCTAGGAAACAGAGTGAGATGCTATTTTTTAAATAAGTTTCCTTCAGACATCATTTGGATCATTTCTTCCAATAAATTTTCTAACTGGCTATTTTCGTTTAAGGTGAAAAATTTATTTATTAATAAATTTTCCAGGAAACTAACTGAATTCATTATGGTTTCTATAGTTTTCCAGGCAACCCATGTGGATTTTCTAAGTAAACAATTATATAATCCTCTCATAATGGTAAGTTTACCTTCTTTAGCCATGTGTATTTTCTCCATTTCCTTGTCCCTCAGCCCCTCCCTCTTAAATGAGAACCTCATTGCTTATTGCACAGAGAAGACGCCAACCCATATACTAACACATCACATACACAACACTGCCTTCTCTCTGCCATTGTGGAGAAGCTCTAGGTTCCTACCCAAGGCCAACTCCAGCTGTGGTGATTGAATTTCATCCCCTCCAGACGATTCAAGTACTTTCAAATTCTGTCCTTCTGCCTTCTCTCCTACATTGTGGAACTTCATTATTGAATTATACCATCACCTTATATGCTATTGCATCTATCTTCTGAAACAAACAAAAACCAAATAAACAATACCCTCCTTGGTTCTACATCCCTCTACAGCTACCACACCATTTCTCTGATTTCCTTTATAGGAATGCCTATCCTGGCTGTCTAAATTTCCTCAGACTGTATTCATTCTCTCTCTCTTTCTCTCCTCTCTCTCCCTCTCCCTCTCTCTCCATGCTATAAAATAAAACTCAGACACAGAAACTTGCACAAATGTTTGGCTCAATAAATTATTATAGGATAAATGTTTGTAATCACTAGCCTGGACCTGAAAACCAGAATATTGCTAGGATTCCAGAAGTTCTTCCAATGGTCTCTCCCTGCCCCTAAATGTTACTACCGTGACATTTACAATAATCTCTTTTTCTGTATTACTTTACAGGCTTATCACCCACAGGCATACCATTACAGTGTTTCACTTCACCAAGATTTAAAATTTTGTTTTGCCGTTTCTTTCTAAAGTAGAGCATCTACTTCTATCCCCTATTTTTAATATGTAATTTATTAAAGAATGTTAGATATGGTGAACCCCAAGTTTCTCTTCAAAGAATCAGTATGTGCAGCTGTCTTATTCTTTCTCTAAAGCTTAACTTCCTGGTCGTGTCAGTAAACAACCTTCTCCACCAGTGCTCATCAGCAGTTCCTATCTGTTCCTCCGGTCCCCTGCCCCGGTCCTGACCCATCCCAGCCACCTGCTTTGACCCAGGCTTACCTGCCCTTAACGGTCCTTCCCGCCGCACTACCCACCCCGCCACTCCAGCTGGTACCCGGCTCCCTTTAAAACAGCCAATCAGAACTAGCCTAGATTGTGCGGTCCAGCCCTAGCCAATAGGGGACCGCCACAGCACGAGGGGCCCGTCCTGCCGGAGTCCGCGTTCCCTCCTCGTTCAGCTGTGCGCCGCCATTGTTCCATCTGTGAACCGCACCCTTCTGTAGAAGTCACTTGCCTTGTTGAGGAAATTTGTATTCGAGGGCTGCTTCTTTTGCAGCATCGCAAATTGTACTTCTAACAATCTCGGCGGCCCATTCGGGGGACCCCATTCCCCTCCGGGGGCAGCCTCTGGGCCTCCCTCCTGAGAGGGGCATCCTCACGGCCTCAGTGCCGCGGCCTCAGGAGTGAAAAGTCAGGACTGACCGGGTGCGAGGAAGACGCCAGGACTCTCAGCAACGCGGAAAGGGCCGGCGACCTGAGGGCAAGGATCCTCGGCAAGTCTGTGCGCAGGCCAAGAAAGGAAAGGCCCGGGAGCTAGCAAAGTATTTCCTTGGTGGTCGCGGCAGGCCAAGGAAGGAAACGCCACCGGCAAAGTATTTCCGTGATTGTCCGGACCGACCAAGGTAAGAGAAGCCACGAGGGTCAGGGGTGGGGGGAGAGGAGGGGGCGGGGGGGAGGAGTGGGGGGAGAGGAGGGGGCGGGGGGAGGAGTGGGGAGAGGGAGTAATTCCTTGGTTGCGACAGACCAAGGTAAGAGAAGCCGTTAGACGGCTGTGAAGTATTCCTTGGTTGGGGTGTCTTTGGGGTTAAAACAACAGCAACAACGAAAGATGAGACATTTCCGGTAAGGGACATCGAGCTTCAACCCAAAATGTGAAATACCGCAAGTAGGGCAAGGGATGAAAAGGATCAGGCTAGCAACAACAATATTCCCCCAGGCCTACTGTTAAACTATGAGGAGAATAATGAAGGAACCAAAAGCAAACAAACAATAAGCAGCTGCTGTCCCAGAGCCTTCGATCCTTTTTGTCCCCCTCCTCATAACCCTGCCTCTTGGGAATCGTCGTCCCAAGAGCACTCGCTACCAGCCTGAGTACCCTTCCCTAAAAGGCCTTCAACGTGAGATAGAGCAGTGTAAAAAAAAAAAAAAAAAGATACTCAGAACGTCCCTTTCCCCTCTTAGGAAAAGAGGTATGATCTGTAGAGCTGCTGTGGGAGCTAGGAACAGGAATGCCCACCTGGCCAACGTTCCTACAGCAGATCGAAAATTTCCTGCCCAAGACACCTGGTGGGACAATAGCAATGCAGCCCACCGAGAAAACATGCAGAAAAACACGCTGGTATATTTCTGGAGGACCCTGTTCATTTTGTCGCTAACAATGGGCCAAATATTAAGAAATCACAAAAAATAAATAGAGAACTAGGAAGATAAACCTGTAAAAGACCTTCTAAAAGACAGAGACTCAAAAAAAGAAATCCTAGAGGAGAAAGACTAACAGAGGGAACAGAGGAAGTCAGAGAGAGAGAAAGGAAGAGATAGAAGTAGTAGAAAGAAATGTGCCCTATTCTTTTAAAAGCCAGGATAAATTTAAAACCTGTAATTGGTAATTGAAGGTCTTTTCCCTGATGGGCTTCTTAAACCCTATTGTTCCCAATCTTTATACTATTACAATCACCAGTAGTTTGCAGTAATAGGTTTAAAGGATGCCTTCAGGGCTGGTCCGTTGGCAGCGGACAGCCGGGACCTATTTGCCTTTGAGTGAGAAGACCCTCACTCAGGTGGCAAATAGCAATACCAATGGACAGTCTTACCCCAAGGATTTTTGGAGTCTTAAGTCTATAGATAGTTTCTAATACCCTAAAAATAAAGCCCTTATGCAAATAGCTCACACAAGGCAGGCTAAACTCCCTCATGTGGCAATGACTAGAAGGAAAGGTTTCCTCCTTAAGCAGCCATTTCATCTTTTTGTCAGTGTAAAGAAGGGTGTAGACTTAAAAATACTTGCTCAAAGGCATAGAGGCCACTGACAACCAGTAGCCCTCCTATCAAAAATCCTTAACCTAGTAACCTTCAGATGCCCCAAATGCTTTAGGGGACATGCTTATTTATGAAGTTTGCTAAAAGTTAACTAATCTTGTGGCCTTAGACAGCCTAGTCCACTGACAGGAAAGAAGTTTACTTTGGAAAAGAAGGGTTATTATCGTTGACCAAAAAAAAAAAAAAGAAAAGAAAAAAGAAAAAAAGGAGAATTTATGTAAAAAGAATCTTAAATGGTAAATTCTTGTTCTGAAAGAAAATAACTGGCTGTTTAAAGAAAGGGATGTTTACAAGTCAGAAAGTTGAAGATTGTCTGTGAAAGTCATGAAAAATGTTATAAAAGGCAATTTATGCAAGAAATGTTGTACACTTTAAAAGTAATTAGGCCTCCTGAATGTAAAACTATTAAAGAAACAGTTTATGTACAAAGTGTGTGAGGAAAGTAAAATATACTTTTGGTAAAAGGATTATAAGGAGGTATAGAATGTGGATTTGTACCTTCATGTAAAAAAAGATTATGTTTTGGAGAAATGCCAGATATAGGTGATGGGGAGGAAGGCAGCAAACCACACTGCCATGTGTGTACGTACGTAATCATCTTACATGTTCTTCACATCTACCCCAAAACCTAAAATGCAATTTGAAAAAAAGATGAAAGCTTTGACCTTGCAGAGGCAAAGTGCTTTTAACAAAGCCTGCTCTCCAGTGTCTAGAAGAAGAGGTTACCATTCTGTCACAATGCTCTTTCCCATGCCTTGCCCCCTCCAGCGCCCACATCTACCTCTCAAATACGTTATTCTTATTGCTCCGGTTTATGGCAACGATAAAACAGTAAAAATAATACTGATTCAAAGATAATAAACTTGAACGCACACACACACACGCACACACACACACACACACACAAGATTATGTTTTGGAGGTTTAAGCAAGTTTTAAAATGTTAATTATAAAGGAAATTCCATGCGTAAACATATTGACTAATTAAAGGAATATCATCCAGTTTTTCTGTGAACTAGACCTTAAAAGCACAACAGTTTTTTGTTTTTGTTTTTTAAAAAGCACTAAGCTGCTCTTTAACAAAAATTATGCAGGGTTAAAAAGAGTGTATAAATATTTTACCTTATGATCAGACATTAAATTTGGATAAATATGTCCACAGGTTTTATTAAGTTTAATGTTAATAGAACACTAATATAAAGGTGAAACTTATCTGGTATAAAATCATACAGGAAGCATTGTCAAATATATAATGGTGTTTGGCTTTCTTTTGTCTAAAATCTAATAAAAATAGGTGCTACAGAGAATTCAGAAGGAAAATGGCTATTGCCAGACCAGAGAAAAATGTTTTCCAAACTCCTTATGAGTGGAATCTACTTCCAGCTGCATCCATTGGGGTCTCAAGCCATGTGTGATGTCATCTTCAGAGTTTATTGTCAAATATATAATGGTGTTTGGCTTTCTTTTGTCTAAAATCTAATAAAAATAGGTGCTACAGAGAATTCAGAAGGAAAATGGCTATTGCCAGACCAGAGAAAAATGTTTTCCAAACTCTTTATGAGTGGAATCTACTTCCAGCTGCACCCATTGGGGTCTCAAGCCATGTGTGATGTGATCCTCAGAGTTTATGGGTACATAGAAATTTATACCCTGGTCAAACAAGTTACAGACAGTTGCTTAGTATGTAAGAAAACTAATAAACTATAGAAGAATTACCCCTCTGGGAAGGAATCCAGGCTTAAGGCCATTCCAAAGTATCCAGATTAATTACACAAAGATGCCTCCAGTTGGTTGTCTAAAGTATTTATTGATTCAGATATTAGGACTCATTTTACTGCACATGTCATTGGGAAATTAGCATAAGTACTGGATATAACATGGAAATATCGTTCTCCCTGGCACACACCTTCACTATGTGCCATAGCTGACCCAGAGTTAGAACCTAAGCAATGCCATCTTAAACCCTGCACCGTGCAAGCACCAAGGAAAACAGTTTTTCCAAAAATAAATTGTAGCTGCTGCCCCGTTTCCTTTGTGATAACTGCTTGCTGCCCGGTTTTCCTTGCAATAACTGCTGACCTTGGCTTCTGTGAAAAATAGCTAGCTTGCTCTGCATAACACTGATTGCAAAAAAAGAACCCCGTGCCCCACCAGGATGTGGGTTTTCGCTTAAAACCCTTACTCCCCCTGAGCTCGGGGCCCTGGGTTGGAGAGACACCAGTCCTCCATAGTCGCCGGCAATAAGTGACCCTCTGAATTGGCTTACTTTGGTCTCAGTGGTGGTTCTGTACTCACTAGGTTACAACAATTAGGGAAAGTAGGAAGACCTATTACCATGTTAAGAGTCCGAACTGCTCCACAAAAAGATGCTCTACTACTGATCTCCCTACATTTGAAACAAAAAATCAGTTTATATACTTGGTTTATCTTCCACTTTCCCTTCCCTCGGAACTAAAGGTCTTTTAGTGCAGGTGTCACCCCCGGAATTTCCAGCACACCAGCATTAGCCTGGGGACCATGTCCTTGTCAAAATGTGGAGAGAAGGAAAAGCTCAAATTGGCCTAGGAAGGACCTTACCTGTTGTTCCTAACTACTGAGACCGCAGTCTGGACGGCAGAAAAAGAATGGACTAATGACCGCATCCAAGTAAAAAGGCACCGTCCCCATTCCCCTTCCCACCCCTGCTCCCAGAGTCATGGGCCATAGTCCCAGGGGAGAACCCTACCAAACTAAAGCTAAGAAAAATTTAACACTCTTTAATCTGTTCTATTACCCTTTCTTCTTTCCTTGCACTATTGCTGACCATCTAGTAATTAATGTAACCAAGTTGATTTTGCCTCAAGCTATTACATTTGATGCTTGCATTGTTATACCCTGTGGGGACTTGCCAAGTCAAAGACAGCCCTTCATTTCAGAAAAATACTTCTGTCCTTCCAGGCTTTACTCAGAGTGGACATTTTTGAATTGGGACCATTTAGTCTGGGAAAATTTGGTGAAGACCCCAGTGTCAACCATGAGTCTTGCCCCCTTGATACAGAGCTTTTATGGCATAGTTGGTCCAACGTCCTGTGGACCACTAAACAGCAAGGATGGACAGCCCCAACTAGTACTTGCAGTTTCTTAAAACCATATATTCATTTCACTAAAGGAGTTACCCCTCCCCATTGTCAGACAGATTACCATCTCTGCTCTCCAGAGTTCTTCCCCTTCGCTCAGTCATTTCTATGGTATAGGAGCAGAAGACTCAGGGAAGAACCCCATAGAATCCTTTAAAATGTGCTTTATTGCCTCCTCACCTCTTGCACCCCCTTCTCCCTCTTCTAAGTTTTCCAGTAACCAAACCTTCTTTCACCATCTATCCAAGGATAAAACCAAAGTAGTTGTAGAGGTTGAAAATTTAAAACAAACTATAGTAATTGAAACAGGGTATCAGGTTGCAAATGCTTGGCTGGAATGGATTAGATATTCTGTTCGCAAGCAGTTACGTTTGTGTGACAGGCAGACTAGATAACCAGATTGTCCGCTTTCCACTGAGTGGTCCTCTCACTAACCGGGCATGAGCTGTATGGTACCTCTCTTCCAGAACCCCACAGGCTGGGGTTCTGGGTCATGCAAGACTCTTCCACTGCTGTTCCCTGAGGTTAAGAGCCCTGCGGATCAGCCCCTGAGGATCAGCTGGCCTCCAGCCCCTGATGTTAACTTCACCTTGTGCCTTTCAGGGCAGGGGAAAAAGTTGGCATTCCTTGAAGACTTAACAGGGTGCAGTAAAGCCAAGCCTTTTCAAGAGCTTACCAATCAATCTGCCCTTGTTAATCCCCAAGCAGATGTGTGGTAGTATTGCAAGGGAGTGTTGCTGGGTACTCTGCCAAGTAATTAGAGCAGCACCTGTGCTCTACTCCAAATGGCTATCCCTTTCACCCTAGCATTCTGTCAACATGACAAAAAAAAAGGAAGAAAAAAGAAAAAAATAATAGAAAAAAAGAAGTGCCCCCACATGGGTCCTTTAACCCCCATGTTTATATAAACTCTATTGGAGTTACCAAGTAAATTTAAAACCCAAGATCAAATAACTGCAGGATTTAAGTCAATATTTTCATAGATGACAATTAATAAAAATTTAAATAAATTAATGACACCAGGGATGCTGTCAAAGAGATAGCAGAACAACTAAGGCAAGACATGTAAAGGAAGTTAGAAGAGAAAAAAACAAAACTGAAAATTCAAGATGGGGGATTGTTAGATATCGTGAACCCCAACTTTCTCTTCAAGGAATCAGTATGTCAGTGTGTTCAGCTCTTTTATTCTTTAATTATCTATTTAAAATTTAACTTCCTTGTGGTTTCAGTAAACAACCTTTTCCACCAGTTCTAATTAGTGGTTCACATGGGTTCCCCCAGTACCATGCCCTGGTCCTGACTCATCCCAGTCACCTGCCTTGGTCACCTGCTTTGACCCCTGCTTATCTGCTCTGAGCTGCTTGTAGCTGTCCTTCCTGCCACTCCGGCTGGTACCCCTTCTCCCTTTAATAGCCAATTGGAATTAGACTAAACAGTGCGGTCGAACCCTAGCCAACAGGGGAATGACACTGCAGTAGGGGGAACCTCCATCAGGCATAATAAGTACCCTTTTCCCTCCTTGTCCAGGTGTGAGGTCGCCATTGTTCTGTCTGTAAGCCACACCCTTCTATAGAAGTAATTGCCTTGTTGAGGAAATTTATAATGGAGTGCTATATCTTTTGTGACATTGAAAATTCTGCTTATAACAAAGAACCTGAGCCTTTTGACCTGTAAAATATCCTACAGTTTAGATTTGCTAATGATACACTTGGATTTAGTTCAACATATTCTCTGTTTTCTATACTTATTCCAAAACAGTAGCTATATACAAGGCTTAATGTGATTCAGTTTGATTAGCAAGACATTAATGGTGGTATATTCTTTCATCAGAAGGTAACTAATGGCCATTGAAATTCAACACCTAGATCTCTTAATTTATTGAGGGTTATAAAATAGGGACATTCCACATCTATCAATTCTTATTTATGCGTTTGCTAAAATTATTCTACAAAGAGACGTTTCTGCTACCATTTATTTACCACTCATAGAGTTTACATAAGAAAAGCACAGTATCATGCTTTAAATACACCTTAATGGACTCTTTGTCACCATCATTCATTTGAAAATCCTTTTAGTCAGGGTCACCTTTAAAGTTTCTCTTGCCTAACCCATTTGTAAATTCTTAGACCTTATATAATTTAACACCTTGATATTATAGCACTTGCCAAAGGTCCTTGCCCCCAACTTTTTTCACTTCAAGACTCCATTTTACAGCTGTTCTTCCTACTTCATTGAAGGCCTTTCCCAGTCTTTCTTGCAAACTTCTCTTTCTGTTCCTCACCTTTTAATGTTAAAGAGCCCCAGCATTCCAAATTTATATCTCCAGCCTCAGCATCCCCCAAAAGTCCCACAGCCATTTCCATCAGGATGTCTAATAGTCTCAGGCTTAACATGGTCTCCTCTTCTCCTCCAAACCTATACCCCTTATTCCTCCCCATCTGAGGAGTCATCCTTAACTCCTCTCTCTCCCGTATTCCTGGTTTCAAAAAATCAACTTTAATCTGATCACTTCTCACCTCAGAGACGTGTGTGTTGTTTTTCTTTAGCCCAGTCCTGAATTTCTGCTTCACCAGCTATAAGGTAGAAAATTAGGCCAATCACATTAATGGCTGCCATCAAGATGAAGGTTTTAAACCAGGCAGATTCTGGATCCTGAGGGATTAAAATTTAAAGTAATTGTAAATTATTGCTCTTGTTTTTTTGTTTTAGAACATTTAAAATGTAATATTAAAAATAATATAGACCTATAGTCCATGGACTTACAGACTTATAAGTCCATAATAATATAGACTTATAAGTCCATAATAATATAGACTTATAAGTCTAATATGGAAAAACACACTTATAAGTAGCTTAAAAAGTCATCATTTTACTCTATAAAGATATTCAGTTTTATTTTTCTACTATGTACATGTTATCTAAAATTCTATATCAGATATTAAATTTAATATACTCATTTTTTATAGTTCATAATTAACTGATTTTTTTCATTTTGATCTATTATTTCAAAGTTTTCTGCATCTTTCCAAGGTGTCTTATGTAGCCAACATATTGTTGTATCATATAAGCATATATAGATAGGTAGGTAGGTTAAGAATGTCTTTGTATTTTAACTGGCAAATTTCACCTATTTTCATCTGTTGTAATAATTATTTTGTCAAGATTTATTACTCCCATATTTCATATTTTTTATTACAATACTTTATTGTTTTTAAATTTTGGATTGACTTTGGAGAGAATGAGTTTTCTTCTACTGATGTATAAAAGTTATCTATATTGCTCTTTAAACATTCTTCAGATGTATTCTCAAATTGAAATAGCTATCTCGATAGGTAGATTTAAAGATATAGCTATAGCGATTTAAAAACAATATAAATATATCTATTTATATTGAATGTTATAAATAGAAGTATAAATTTTATCAATATTTTCATAATAGGTCTAATATTTGGTAGGCTCTCATTTCCTTTTGGTCCTGTTTTCTGTCTCCATACCTATCTCTATGCCAATAAACAGTTCCTATTTAGGTAATTCTTTTTTTTTTCTTTTTTTTTTTCTTGAGCTGGAGCTTCGCTTTTGTTGCCCAGGCTGGAGTGCAATGGTGTGATCTCAGCTCACCTCCACCTCCCGGGTTCAAGCGATCCTTCTGCCTCAACCTCCCAAGGAGCTGGGATTACACCAGCTAATTTTTGTATTTTTAGTTGAGACTGTATTTCTCCATGTTCGTCAGGCTGGTCTTGAACTCCCAAACTCAGGTGATCTGCCGTCCTTGGCCTCCCAAAGTGCTGGAATTACAGGTTTAAGCCACCGCGCCGGACTCTTTTCTTTATTTTTGAGACAAGGTCTCATTCTGTCTTTCATCCTAGAGTTCAGTGACACAATCATGTTTCACTGCAGCCTCGAAATCACAGGCTCAGGGGATCTTTCCACCTCAGGTCCTAGGTGGGACAAAAGGCACCTCAGCTCCATGGTGATACCATGTGCAGCTAACTTTTTTTTTCTTTGTAGAGATGAGGTTTTGCCATGTTGTCTAGACAGGTCTCGAACTCCTGGGCTCAAGCAATCCACACACCTCAGCCTCCCAAAGTGCTGGAATTACAGACGTGAGCCACTGCATCCGGTCCTATTTTGGGATTTCTTTAAAGCTTTTTATTATTGATTATTATAGGTAGATGTTCTCTTTTTTCTTTTATCCTTGATTTTGTTTAAGATAACAAAAATTTAATCAAGATAATTAATACTATTATTTTCCACTCATTTTCTGATTACATCTCCTGTTTTTTTTTAAACTTCTCTAAATAGTTTGTTTATTTTCCCCTGAAGTGTGACATTGTGTGGCTTTGTATCTTTGAAAATAGTTTTCTTATGCCATTGTCGTCTTGCATCCTTGCATCTTGTGTTACTGGCAATTCTTGAATGTTGCCTCAATAAGACTATTTTATTTATTTTTATTTTTATTTTTGAGATAGAGTCTCACTCTGTTGCCCAGGCTGGAGTGCAGTGGTGCAATCTTGGCTCACTGCAAACTTTGCCTCCTGGGTTCAAGTGATTCTCCTGCCTCAGCCTCCTGAGGAGCTGGGACTACAGGCCTGTGCCACCACATCTGGCTAATTTTTTTGTATTTTTAGTAGAGACAGGGTTTCACTATGTTGTTCAGGCTGGTGTTGAACTCCTGACCTCAGGTGATTCACCTGCCTCAGCCTCCTAAAGTGCTGGGATTACAGGTGTGGGCCATGCACCCAATCTGTTCTCATTGTTTTCAAAGAAATTTGGGACTATTTTAAACACTGCTACTATGAGAGGATTGTCAGAAAAATAGGATGTTGGGTTAAATTTGAATTTCAGATAAACAGTGAATAATTTGGTAGTATGTCCCATGCCATTTTGGTAATGAAGCAAAGTCTTGTATTATTCCTTATCTGAAAGTCAAATCTAACTGGGCACTCTTCATCTTGGTTTTTTGTTTTGTTTTGTTTTTGTTTTCTTTTGCAAAAGCTGGCAACCTCATACTATAAACTATTTTTTTTTTGTATGTTTCTCAGTGTAGATACATTCATTTATCTTGGAATGGAATTACTTACTGAATCATAAAGATTACATAACCTAAGCTTTCCTAGGTAATATCTATTTTCAGAAGTGAGAATATAATAACTTGGTTATTCATATGTGTTGCAAATATCTTTTCAAACTTGATTATTAATTCTATTTTTTCTATATTTTGAGGAACAGAAGTTCTTAATTTCAGTGCAGTCAAATTTATCACTATTGTCTTGTTCTCTATGGTAGTACTTTTAGTGTCCTGTTTAAGAAAGAATTCTCTTTGTTAGATCATGAAAATGTTCCTCTGTATTATACTCTAGAAACTATATTTTGCCTACAATTTTTAGATGTACAATCCACCTCTACTTCACGTTTTAGTATGTTGTGAGGTAAGTTAAATTTTATTTTTCTTCATAATGGTATTCCTTTAACCCAGTACTATTTTATAAGCCCTTTCTTTATGACAAAGATGGCATTGTTCTGTCATAAATAAATGTCTACATATGTGAGATCTTTCTACACTCTTTCTTTAGTTCTACTGGTCTACTTGTGCCAATAAGATAAAGTATTAATTTTCACAACTTTGTAATGTATCTTAATATTAGGTAGAATAAATATTCTGATTTTTCTTCTTCAAGATTCTCTTGGTTATTCTTGGCTCTTTGTAAACACATGTCAGTTATATAAAACCTAATTTCCACAAAACATTTTCAAATGCCCATTAATGAATTTAATTCCCTGTTTTTGTTGACTTGAAACATGTTGTCTTCCTTTTGGCAAATATTGTCACTGTTTACAAATTTAAGTTGGTGGTTATTTTCACTAAGCATAGCAAAGATGTAATTTTATTGTGTTCTGTCTTCCTTTCTTGTAGACGAGAAGTCAGAGACCAGTCTAACTGTTGTTCATTTGAAGGCAATATTTCTGATTTCTCTGATTGCTTATATGACATTCTTTTTGTCTTGACTTTTCTGCAATTTCTCTATGAAGTGTCTTGCTGTGTGTTTCTTTTTTATCCTACTTGTGATTATTGGGCATCTTAAAGATGTGAATTTCTGTATTTCTGGAAAACTAGAAAACAATAATTTTCTCTTCAGATATAGTCTCTGACCTATTTTCTCTCTCTATCTTCTGGGACTCCAGTTAGTTGTATGTTGGGCTTTCTGATTGGATTATACCCATCTCATGCCATATATTCTGTATTTTTACCATTTTTTCTTTCTGGGAGTCATTCTGGATAGATCCTGACAGGTCACGAATAAAGTTATAGTATAGTAACCGATACCCTCAAGTATTAGAGGTTTTTAATGCCAGAAATTGTTTTTTTGTTTGTTTGTTTACACAAAAGGTACATAATGTGTTGGCTAGCAGTTATGCTCCATATAACCTGGATTCTTGGATCCTGGTTAGTAGCCTTGCAGTCATCCTTCTGAATAATACTAGTTGCTGTGTCAAAGGGAAAGAATGGACTCCTGGTTTCTAATGCTTCTTCTCAGAATTGACACATCACTTCCTCTCATATTTCATTAGCCAAAATAACTTAGAGGAATACATCCAACTTCAAAGAAGTGAGGAAATGTCCAAAGGAGAACCAGAAAAGTTACTGCAGCTACAATAATGGACTTCCCAGGCTGCCCTTCTGGTCACCAAATATTTGATTCACTCAAATTTCAAATGCTCAAAAGAGTCTTTATTTACTTTTTCTCTCCTTTTAAAGCTGATGCAGGGACAGATGAGAACTGTCAAAGTTAACTTAATAGTCAGTCTGGAGCCACATTTCCTTCCACATCTTGGATGTTTGCAGAGAAATTAGCTCCGCTAATAACTTTTGGAAGTCAGCTCTGCACATTTGAGTGAACCCAATGGAAGAATAAAGGCACTGTGCTCAGAGGGAGGAAACGGACCATGGCCATCCCTGGTGCTCCCCATTTCAAATGAGGCCACTTCTCTGACCGAGGAGCATCTATGGTTCTAGTGATATTTTCTTCTTTTCTGATACCATAAATATGGAAAGTGTGGTGGTGAAAGACACTTCTTTATGGGAAATTTGACCATGGTGGATGCACACCATCTTTCCTGGTCCCATCTTCGGGATAAGGAGCATTTGGAGGAATTATTTACATGCTACTTTTCCTTTAGTTGTAAGTGTTCCTCCAAATAAACTAAGTTTATATGTGATCCACGTAATGTAAGTGGTATGAAGGTGTCGGTTTTTTGTGAGTACAGATTTATGCTGCCATTTCCATTCTGACTCTTCTTATTTGAGTGGCTTTAGGATATTATCTCTTATCTTCTGCTTGTTCATTATAACTGAAGACATAGATTAGCTAAGATGGACAAAGACTCAAGGCAACCAGTGGCTTCAATGGTCATTTACCTTTCTGGAATCAATGCTTTACTTTTTTTGCAGATGAGGCATGCATTTAAAATAACTGTTAAAATTTTATAGGGCATTTTAAGTGTCCTTAACAGGAGGATTTCAGGTAACTTTGTCCATGACACTTGCAAACACTGAAGTCTGTCTTCATGGCAGAGTTTGGTCATTCTTTATTTACTTGTGAATTTTTTCATTCTTTATTTGAGAAAACTATCTTGTTACTTACATTACCACTCACCCAAATACCTGTGTTGATCAAGCCACATATGCATTATTAAAAATAACAGAAGTCCACTTCTGTACCAATGGCCAATTACTAAAGAGTTCTAAACATAGCTAATTGACATATAATAAGATAGAAATTGTATTATTTGTAGGTTTGGAGGGATGCCTGATTTGACCAAATTTATTTTCATATGACACAAAAATTCATAAGTTACTTCCTTCTGGCATCTTCTCTTTAATTTTTCATGTGTGTATTGTCTTCATTTTCTATACAATTAATATTGGAAAAATAACTACGTGTCTGTATGTTTCTTACCTGGTTAAGGATCAATCCAGTCAAAGTGGAAGAAATTAGTCCTCCTATCATTCCAATTAAATTTGTACATGCCTTAATAAATCCAAAATATCTATATATGAAAGAATAATACACAAATGTAAAGTAGTACAAATACTGCAGGAAATACCAACCTAATCAAATAAAACTTAAAAGAAATGATTAATCATTTTGTAAATTTCTACGTCTCAAATTTCATTAAGATGTTATAAAAAGTATATGAATATAGGCAATGTTCTAGTTTCACCACAGAGTCAGAAAGGTTGGCATTAGCAGTAAAGAATATAATGATATTAATAACATGGGATTATATTTAGAGTGAAACTCAGTAGAAGTAGAAAATATGTAAGTTCCACTGAGAAATTCAGAATGTGATGTTTTGGTAATGGCAACTGGTTTGGGGTTAATAAAAAATTGAAGCGCTCCATTCACCTGGTTTACTTCCACAGGCACAGAGCTACTGACCTCCAAAATTGCTTCCAATACTCAGGCAAGGAAACCAGAAGCCTAGTTTACTAACAACTATGATTGGTCAATCCTGGGTGCTCAAACCAATTTCAGCAGGATATTAGCTACAAAAGCAGTGAAGCTGCAGGGAATGGTAGACAAAGGGGTCACACCCATCAGCTATGAAGAGCAAGAAGTTGCTGTTTAGAGAGCAGAGTCAGTGTCTAATTAAGAAATGAATTCAGTCCAGGTCTGGGAGTCTGTTTTTCCTGCCCTGCAGATTTCATCATTAAAGATGAGTGTGTTCAAGTCCTTTGATTTATGAGAGAGAGCGTTTTCTCTTTTGTTCTGTTCTTCTTATTATCCTAGTGTTTGCCATTTCTACTTTGCCTTACATGTTGAGTATGGAAGGAGGTGCATGTTTTGTTTATTAATTTATGAATCCCCATTTACAGAGGAGTCGATTCGAGATCTAGATTCCTTGGATGTTGAGCTGTATGCAGACACTGGGTAGAATTTGAATTGTCTTTTTGAGGATCTAGAGAGTGTGTGTAATTGGTGAAAAAGAACATTTATGGTTATCAACATCCACAGGTACAGATTGGGGTGGAAAGTATTAGTTGTCTGCACTATTGATTGTCTTTTTTTTTCATTTTTTTTTTTCATTCTCTAAACCCTGGAGTTTAGAGACCACTCATGACTTTTGTGAGCCATTTCCAATTTGCTTTCATGAACCTCTTCCCCCATAAAAACTATTAAAAATTATATTTTATTACTGCTCTGGCATAAAGGCAAATACATCAACATTTTAGATTAAATTATTTCTTTCCACCTAGGAGTTTGTTTTTTATTTTCCAATTTGAAAAATATTTTCACGGGCTTTTAAAAATATTGTAGGTCATAGATTCTGTGCAACTCATAGAAACATGGTTATCAGATTTTTGGTGAATTTTTAATTTACATATATTCTATATTACAGAGGTTATTAGTTTTCATTTTGTAAATTTAATTATATTAGATTTGCTCCAATATTTTTCCTCTCCATTTCTCTTCTTTTCTTCTTATAATTCTGTGATTATTTATCTGGAATTATTATTCTGTGATTATTTATCTGTAATTATTTCACTTCTGCCTGAAGAATTCTCTTTTAGTAATCCTTTTATTGGAGGTCCATACTGTTGAATTCTCTCAGTTTGCCTTGAAATGTTATTTAATTTAGTTCTTGATGGAAATATTTTGCTGAATATAGAATTCTAGGTTAATAGTAATTTTCCTTTTTGCATTTTAGAGATATCAGTTGATTGGCTCTGGCTTTCATTGTTTCTGTTAAGGCAGATGTCAGTCTTATTACTCCTTTTTTTTTTTTCGGAAGTAATCAGCCTTTTTTAGGTGGCTGTTTTAAAGATTTTGTTCTCTCTCAGTGTCTCTCTCCGTCTCTCTGTCACCTTCTCCCACACAGTCTTAACACTTTTACTAGGTGGGTTTAGGTGTGGTTTTCTTTGTATTTATCCTATTATTTTTTATTTATGACATTTTAATGACTATCTACTTTTCAAAGATTTAGAAGCCTTTAGCATGCTGTAGCTGTGGGAAAGGATTTTACCTATTTCTGCTGAAAGAGATACTTTCATTTCATGGTCAGAGATATAAAAACAGAATACCTAGCATACCAGGACAGGTTCTCTGAAACTATACATCCATGAGATGGAGTATCTTGATGCTTTTAGAGAAGCAGTCCCCTAACAATGAGTATTTAATATGGGAAATGGAAACAACCTTGAAGTTGCTTTGATACAAGACAGTTTTTTGGACAACGCTAAACTCCAAAATTGCTAATTCTTTGGCTGCAGCAGCCCATGGTAAAGAACATTTTGCAAGCTTAAAAATCCACTGAGGTAGACTTTCAATTTTATTGATTTTATGCTTTGGTGTAATATGAATGAATTAAACCTGAACAAAATTCAGATATTTGAGCTATGGTTCAGTTTCACATGGAGGAAAATTCAAGAGTGTACAATCCATTCATCAGTCAAAAATAAAAGAGCAATTTAAATATTTGTTGCAGCTTCACTTTGAGAATGACAAGAGGATGAGAGTTCCTTTCTAAATGCATCACAGAGCATGTTAAGAATTCTCTATTCTTTCTCGCTCTTGATATCCTCCAAAAAAAATGGCAGCTACTATAATCTCAGGTCTTCTCTGTCTCAGTCTCAGTCTCATTTCCCAAGCAATATTCTCACAAAACCACGTCTCCTCTTCTTACCTTCCAGACCTTTTTGTGTCACCTCTATTCTGCCCAAACAAATGTAGTCCCTTTACCCACTCTTTAGTTCGAGCAAAGACTAAATTTCCCTAAGATGATAATGTAGAAATTTATCTTCTAAAGGAATTACCTTTAACAGGCAAGAAAGCAATATGATTAGTAACATTCTTGGTAAATAAGTTTTGTCTCCATCTTATTAAGAAAAAATAGTTTCATACAAATTGATAAGGTTGAGACATAATGCACATATGACTTTAAAGATGGAAGATGAACTGGCTTAAGCAACTAAGACTTTTTTTTCCTAATTTATATTAGGATATTCACTCAGACTCAAGGAAATTTTCCTCCGCATGGGACTGAGAATAGATTCCTAAAATTTGCATGGAACCAAAAAAGAACCCAAATAGCCAAAGCGATGCTAAACAAAAAGAACACATCTGGACGCATTGCATTACTGGACTTTATATTGCGTGGCTATAGTTACCAAAACATCATGGAACTTGTATAAAAGAGTAGGCACATAGACCAATGGAATGAAACAGAGAACCCAGAAATAAAGCCAAAAACAACCAACTTATCTTTGCGAAGCACACAAAATCACAAATGGGGAGAGGACGTTCTATTTAATATATGGTTCTGGGAAAAATGACTAGCCACATCTAGAAGAATGAAACTGGATCCTTATCTCTCACCTTATGTAAAAATCAATTCAAAATAGATCTAAGACTTAAATCAAGGGTGTCCAATCTTTTGGCTTCCCTGGACACATTGGAAAAAGAATTGTTTGGGGCCACACATAAAAAACAATAATACTAACAATAGTTGGTAAGCTAAAAAGAAATTGCAAAAAAACTCATAATGTTTTAGAAAACTTTACAAATTTGATTTGGGCCACATTAGAGACTTCACCACTACGTAATATATCCCCTTAACAAAACTGTATTTGTATGCCTTAAATTTATACAAAAACAAAGTTTAAAAATGCTTTTGAGAGGTTGGATTTAAGAAAGAAAAAGATTTTTTTAAACTTTCTCTAGTTACAACAAACTATCCCTCCCCCCCAAAAAAAATCACTGAAACAATCCCATGTATAATAGTTACAAGAAAAAAAATTCTTAAAAGTTAACTGAGTAGGTGAAAGACCACAATGAAAACTAAAATGTTGGTGGAAGAAATTGAAGAAGACACAAATAAATGTAAAGATATCCTGTGCTTATGGATAGAAAGAATTAATGTTGTTAAAATGTCTGTATGATCCAAAGCAATCTAGAAGATTCAATGCAATCCTCATCAAAATCCCAATGACATTTTTTTACAGAAATAGAAGAGCAATTTTTAAATTTCTGTACAACTACAAAAGGCTCTGAATAGCCAAAGTAATCTTGAGCCAAAAGAACAAAACTGGAGGCATCACATTACCTGACTTCAGAGTATACTTTAAAGTTATAATAATCAACATAGTGTGATACTAGCATGAAAATAGATACATAGACCAGTGGAGCAGTATAGAGAGTCCAGAAATAAATCCAACATTTAGGGTGAATTGATTTTTGACAAAAGTGTCAAGAGCACACCATGGGGGAAGGATAATCTCTTGAATATTGGAACAACTGGATATCCACATTCAAGAGGATGGAATTAGACTCATCTCTGCCATATACAAAAATCAACTCAAGATGAATTAAAGACTTAAACATAAGACCTGAAACTCTAAAACTACTAGAAGAAAACACAGGGGAAAAGTGCTGTGATTTTGACCTGGGCAATGGTTTTTTTGGTTAGGATCACAAAAGCACAAGCAAGGAAAGCAAAGACAGACTGATGGGATTATGTCAAACTAAACCGTTTCTGCACAGGAAAAGAAACAGTTGACAGAGTAAAGAGACAACCTAAGAAAAGGAGAAAATATTTGCAGGCTATACATATAATAAGCGGTTAATATCCAAAGAATACAAAGAACTCAATGCAATAACAAGAAAACAACCCAATGAAAAATGGACAAAGGACCTGAATAGACATTTCTCTAAAAATAAATATATGCCAATGTATTTTGGCATATATTAAAAAGTACCCAACACCGCTAATCATCAGAGGAATGGAAATTAAAACCACAATGAGATATCCCCTTACACCTGTTGGTGTGGCTATTATAAAAAATACAAAAGATAAGTTTTGGTGGAGATGTGTAAAAAAGGGGAACTTTTGCTTACCATTGGTGGAAATGTAAATTAGTACAGCTATTATGGAACACAGTATGGATGTTCTTAAAAAAATTAAAAGTCGAACCAATATATGATCCAGCAATTCCACTACTGGGTGTATATCCAAAGGAAATGAAGTCAGAATGTCCAAGAGATACCTGTACTACTGTGTTTATTGCAGCATTATTTACAATAGCAAAGATATAGAATCATCCTAACTGTCCATCAGCAGATGAATGGGGTAAACAAAATGAGGTATATATAGACAGTGGGATACTATTCGGCCTAAAAATGAAGGAAATCCAGTCCTTCGTGACAACATGAATGAACCTGGAAGACATTAGTTTAAGTGAAATAAGTCAGACACAGAAAGACAAATACTGCATGATCTCACTTACATGTGGAACCTTAAAAAGTTGGACTCAGAAGTAGAGTAGAATAGTGATTACTAGGCACTGGGGGTGAGATGTTAGCCAAAAGTTACCAAATTTTATTTATATATGAGAAATAAGTATAAGAGATCTATGGTATAACATGGTGACTATAGTTAATAACAATGTATTATC
The DNA here is from genome assembly GCF_048565385.1 of Saimiri boliviensis. Taxonomy (NCBI): domain Eukaryota; kingdom Metazoa; phylum Chordata; class Mammalia; order Primates; family Cebidae; genus Saimiri; species Saimiri boliviensis. The sequence goes on from NC_133452.1 coordinate 163,761,217, forward strand.
TTCTTGAAAATGGCTAAGAGTCAGTTTTGTGTTCTCTCCACAAAAAAAGTGCTAAGCATGTGAGGTAATGCATATGTTACTTTGCTCAATTTTAGCCATTCCACAAATTATCCATATTTTAATCATCATGTTATACACAATAAATACATACAATATTTATTTGTTAAAGATAAAAAAACAGCATAAAAAAATTCTACCTGGGAGCAATATCCAAGCCATTTATAAGTGCTCCACCCAAGGAAAAGCTGCTTGTTGCACCAGCAAGTATTAGGAAAATGACAGTGCCATAGAAGCTGGAACTCAGGTAAGGCAGGCATACACCAAAGGTTGCAGGAAGGAGACATCCTGGGGAGTGATTCGTACAACATAGTCAGGTGCATCCTAAAGATGGAGGTGAAGTATCTCTTAAGTGCTTAAAAAGGCTGTTGCTTACCTGCTGCAGTGAAGAGTTTACGGACAGCAGTTACGCTGAGAATGTTCCTGGCCAGGAAGAAGTCTGATAAATGACCTGCTAGGATACCACAGATGCAGGCAAACAAATTGGGAAGGGAAGACAGGAACCCATTCTGAAGAGGAACATTATTCTTGGAGTGACTATGATGGGTAAAGCAGTACTGACACACAGAATAATCCCTCTGTTAAAATTTAGTATCTAAAATGTGTATTTTCATATACGAAACCATCAATATGCAACACCAAAATTACTGCTGGGACCACACTACCCAAAAGAAAGAGAAAAATAGTTTTGAGGTCAGTAACATTTGTCATAATCTGTCAAATCTTCCAATTTCAGTATCATGAAACCTAAAAGCACTGGATAATAGAGAAGGAAGACTACATTGGGAGTAAGAAATACTGGCCCTGGGGAAAATGATAGAGCGGATAAAGATGACAATTATGGACATACGTATGTGCTTACACTGGACCAGCTGCTACTTATCCTTGCGACAACTTCATGGTTTCATGAAGTATAATACTGAGTGAGAGAGACTTTATGAGACCTTACTGTTATGCCAGGCTCTAGGCTGGTTTACTGGAAGTTCAATACAGAATGCCACAAAGTGGCAAGCCCATAGACTCCATTTCTAAATGAGCCTTGTCTGGTTATTATGGTATCAAACAATAGGAGGTTGCCTGTATCAGTGATTCTCCAAGCCACATAAGCAATGGGTATGCCAGTTCTTCCAAAGCAAGACTTGAGTCTTGGCTTCATAACCCAAATTCATTGCCTTACCTTGGAGAGAGGATTGGTAAAAGGTTGGCAGAGTGGCATGGTGTGGCTAAGTGATTTTCAGGGGAGGCCCCCAGTCCCTGTAGGGAATGGTGATGTTGAGTCTTAAGTAATATACAAAGGGAGTCACACAGTGAATGGGAGACAGGGAATGAGTGGAAACATAGATGCATGTGTGCTGTTGCTGGAGTGCTAGACACATCTACATCAGCGCCTTCTGTTCTGGGCAATGTTCGTATAAAAAGCAGAAACAGTGAGTTTCATGTGAAGAGCAGTATGCAAACAGTGTAAGGAGCTGACAAGAGCTGAGACTAGGGTCATTAGAGACAGAAAAATGAACACAAAATCTTTCATGAATTTAAAAAGAAAAAGAAATGGTATACTTACCTGTTTTATATTAACATGAAGCATGGAGTCAATGAAAATTGGAGTGTACACTGTCATGATGTTATTTGACCAGAAAAATGTAAAACTACCAATGGCAATAGCCCAGACTGGAAGTGATTTAAGCATAGCCTTGATAGGCAGAGATGGTCTACTTGAGCTGACCTGGAAAGAGATTCATTAATCATTAGCACATTAGAACAAACTGGAACATGTTTAGTTTGGAGTAGAATCTTGGAGATGCCAATATGGAGAACTGTGTTCTACCTGCTGGACCAGGGAGGATGTGATGTATTCCTTTTCACTGATGCTTATGCATGGGTGGTCCTTGGGGTCATCATAAAACAGAAAGAGCCAGAGAAGACATAGGGCACAGCCACAAGCACCTAGCAAAGCAGAATAAGTTAGAATTGGAAGTTTCTGTTTGTAGTGGATTTTTGTCAAGTTGGGATTTTTGGATGTATTAGTCTGAGAAACTAGACCTCCTTTATCTTTTATGAAACTTTTCAACAAGGCTTATGTTTTTCACAGTCCTCCTTTTATCTACAGGGACCTCTCCCTGTTAGATGAGTTTTACAGAAATGGTGGTAAGCCCTATGCCCTTTCCTGATCTCCTATCCTCTGCCTCCCTCCACTCATGATAGCTGGGCCTCCCTGCCCTCGGGCCCTCTTCCTTTCAAATTCTTCTTGTGTTCCACCATGAGAGTATGGCACAGCTGAACCTGCACAGGGCTTGACAATTGCCCATTTTTTTTTAGCATTTAAATTCAGGGATACATGTGCAGGTTTGTTATATAGGTAAACTTGTGTCATGGGGGTTTGCTGTACAGATTATTTCACCACCCAGGTATTAAGCCTAGTACCCATTAGTTATTTTTCCTGATCTTCTCCCTCCTTCCACCCTCCACTTTCCTATAGGCCCCAGTGTGTGTTGTTCCTCTCTATGTGTCCACGTGTTCTCATCATTTAGCTCCCACTTATAAATAAGAACATGTGGTGTTTGGTTTTCTGTTATTGTGTTAGTTTGCTAAGGATAATGACCTTCAGCTCCATCCATGTCCCTGCAAAGGACACGATCTCATTCTTATTATGGCTGCATAGTATTCAATGGTATATATGTACCACATTTTCTTTATCCAGTCTATCATTCATGGGCATTTAGGTTAATTCCCTGTCTTTGCTTTAGCCAGTTTTGACAGCTTAGCCTCAGCCATGTTCCTGAGATACAGTCCAGGCTTGAGGGATTATTGGAGTTCCATTAGAGTTTGACAAATTGTTTCTTTGAGTTTTTTATATTAATAACTTGACCATGAGGAATTCTCTGTTGGGACAGGACGTATATAGTGCTCACCCGTCAGTCTTCCAGAAGACTTGCGTTCATTTGACAAATATTGATTAAGTGCTGATTATATACCATGCACCTGTTTTGAGTACTGGGGATATAGCAGTGAATAAAATGGACAAAAATCCCTGCCTTTATGGAGTTGACTTTGTAGTGGATAAAAAAGAAAAAGATTATTCAATCAACTGCCCCAAAATTCATATAATACTGTTTATTATCTCTTTTTCAAAATGAGCAAACTGAGGCAAGGAAAGATCAAATTATTTGTGAGACACAAATGTTAGTGAGTGGTAGTTTACCCTTAATCATTAATTATATTGTCTAGAGAGAAATTACAGCCCTAGATGGGGAGGCTGGGGTGGAGCTCTGATGAATGATAAGAGTTAACGGCAGGTAGAAGAGGATAAGTTGGTAGAAGAGACTGAGAAAAAAAAAAATGGCCATAAGGATGAAGTCCAATGTAGAGAGAGTAGAGTCAAAGAAACTGAGATGAAAAGGAATGGTCTGGAAAGTTTATAAAGAATCAAAAGAAAATGCTGGAAATAAAAATACTATAGTAGAAATAAAGCCTTTAATGGACTCATCTGTAGACTAGACATGACCAAGAAAGAACCAGTGAGCTTGATAAAATGGTAGTAGAAATTTCCAAAACTGAATTGCAAAGACAGAAAAAGAACTAAAAAGACAGAATACGCTGGGCATGGTGGCTCATGCCTGTAATCCCAGTACTTTGGGAGGCTGAGGTGGGTGGATCACGTGAGGTCAGGAGTTTGTGACCAGCCTGGCCAACATGGTGAAACTCCATCTCAACTAAAAATACAAAACATTTATCTGGGCATAGTGGTGCACACCTGTAATCCCAGCTACTCAGGAGGCTGAGGCCAGGAGAATCATTTAAACTCAGGGGTGAAGGTTGTGGTAAGCTGAGATCACACCATTGCACTCTAGCCTGGGTGACAAGAGCAAGACTCTGTCTCAAAAATAATAATAATAATTTTTAAAAAAAAGAAAGAAAGGAAGAGGGAAAGAAAGAAAAAGAGAAAGAGAGCAAGAAAACCAAGCAAGAAGGAAGGAAGGAAGGGAAAGAAAAAATTAAAAAAATACTTAAAGCAATAATAATGGAGAATTTTTTAAAATTAGTAATAAACCTCAAACCACAGATATTGGAAGCCTAAAGAATGCCAAGAAGAATAAATACAAAAAAAGTTACAACCTGACTTAGCGAAACCAAATGCCCCCAGTTTTTTAAGAAAAAAGGAATTAATTACCATGTTTTTAAATTTTTCTCTTCTTCTCTCTTTTCCCTTTTTCCTCTTGCTCCTCATTTCCAAATTAGCCCTTCAGAAATTTAAATATAACCTTTCACCTCCTCCCCTCACCAGACATTCTCTATAGGGAATATTCTTCTAACTGTGTACTCCAAGACATAGCTCTGGTCCAGAGGTGACAGTCAATTGCACACCAAATTGACAGGGAACTTTCATCTCTAGGGTATGGCCTAGGAACTTCCACTTTCCAGGGGTAGCTTTCAAACTTTCTTCCACCAGGAGGGCATATTGAAAGCATGCTTTTTTGGCCACTTTTTTGACCTACTTCTGCCCATGAAAGTGCCACCTCAACTGTGCAGTCGATAGCTGCCTGGTAGCAAGGGGACCCATATTCTTTCACTTTTTTTTTTTTTCACCACTTCAGCTCCAAAGGTGAAGTGGCACATTTAAGCAAGTAAGTTTGTGTCCCTTCCCCAAGCAAGTTTTGGAATAAATCCACTTTCCTTGTACCAGGCCCAACTCTTGTTAATTGCACTCTACAAATAGTAAGCAACAAACATGATTTTCAGTTACAAAATAAGTAAATCAAAGACAATTTGGAAAGATGCCAAAGGAAAAAACAATGACCTGAAGAGTCAGGTTTAAATTTAGAATTCTGAAGACAAATCTCTGGCAACCAGTTTGAAGCTTGACCTGTTCCTACTCAGATCCATCCCCACATCACTAGGTACTTTGAATGGATATGTGTGGAAATCATTGCCTTGCCCATTGTGCACCATTCATATCTTCTGCAAATAGTGCCTCCTTCCTCCCTTGGTCAGTACCCAATTCAATGAATATTGGGAAGAGCTCTGCTGGTCTTTTCCAGTATAACCAATAACCTTGGTTGTATTTAATCAAGACATTCCAGTTATGATTATTAGAAGGAGAGTCACGGGCTCTACTGAGGCTACTGTCTTGGCACCTGGCCTTTGAAGAGAACCTAGCTAGAATGGGCTCTCTACAGTGTGGAATCCAGGGCAAGGGCCGTCTTGCCTGGGCCTCAGGTCAGCTCTGACAGAAGCCATAAATGATCTTGGCAACAGCTGTGTTTGATGGTACAAACACTAGTCAGATGTGAGTTAAGGAGAGTGTGAGAGGCTAGGAAATGTAGGCAATGGGTACAGACAAATTATGCAAAATAATTTCAATGGTCAAAGGGAGGTTACTTGAGATGGAGGACAGGGGAAAGGGCAACCTTTTATAGATTTGAGAAGATTTAAGTAGTTTGAAATAGTCTTTAGGAGACAAATACAGCAGGATGGCAGGCCATTTTGAGTGCAAATGTAAGTCTGCGACTCAATTTGCTGTATTTAGTAATCTCTAGCAATTTTCAGTTGCTTAAATATAGTCATTGTCTTATTCTTTAAAACGGTATCTATTCATATTTGTTTAAGTTTTTTGGCAAGAATATTCAAATGGAATTTTAAGCAACCTTGGTTTTAGTTTTTCCTTTGCCACTAACTTGGGAAGGTCATTTGACGTATGTGGGTATCATGTAATTTCTAGTTTTATCATGGAGCCATCCATGATAATTGTAAGTGGCATACATTACTTTACATGATCTTATAGGAATACAATATAAATATGAGATACCATCTAACCCTTGATCAGCAATCCTGGGCAGCATTATTTATTGAAACTGAGCTGAAACATGGAGCTGAAACCTCACACCCCCACCCCCGCAATTTCTACATATTTGGGTTAGTTTTATAATTCAAAACAGCTCTGCATTTTATTTATATGACAGTCCTACAAGGTCTCGTCTCTCAAGTTTTCTCTTCTTCAGGTGAGACATTCTCAGTTTTTTCAGCCCCTTTCCTGATAAGGGGCTATGTTTCATCACTATACTGACCATTGTCTACTACTGAAGACTAACACAGTCATTAACAGCAATGGAATTTTGAGGATGGAAGATGTATTTTCAGATTATGGCTCTGTCGTCTGCTCACTATGTGTATTGGATGTCTTCTGTTTGTCCCCCTAGTGTACTCCTCACCCTTCTTCACTTTGCCTTGGCTACAGATGACTGACTTGAATGAACATCAGTAGGCCTCCATGTCCTCTGCTTCCACTTGGATTTGGCCAACAGAAATTCCAGATAGAGATGAGAGGGAGAGAATTGAGTGAAATCCAGGTGACTTTTCAAACCCTAGTTATCTCCATCGTACGATAGCCTCAATCTATGTGTCCTTTTATAAAAAATCATGATTTCTTTTAAGGCATCCTGCTCTATGGGACTCTATTCTAATGGATTCTGAAAACTACTCTCTTGCTTGATCCCTTTGGATCTGGGAATACTAGACGCTACTGGCTCTTGTATTGCTAGCCCAGGTAACTCCACTATCTCTGGGATTCTACCACATCTCAACCTACCTTTTTAAGTGATCACTTTGTAAATAAATTATTCTGATTTTGCCTTAAGTATATGACTTTGGGCAAGTTACCTAAGCCTTTTAAAGTTTCCTCATTTGTCAAATGGGCATAATAGAACCTATCCACATTTTCTTATTCACAAACCTGAAAACTTTTGCATCTAAGAGCCAAAAATGATTTTATCACTTATTTGTAAATCTTATTTCTGTATAGTTTTTGTGTGTGTGTGTTCTAGTTTGCATAAATTTCATTTTTTGCTGTGGAAATTAATGTGTTTGATTATGTGCTCCACATCATGCTTTGAATGTTAAGTATAAAGGGTAATATCTTTCTGAAATCTGTAAAGTTATTTGTTCTGATCATATTTTTCCTGGAGAGTTTCATAACAAAGCATATTTATCTATAGCACCTATATTATAGAATTATAAAAGTTATGTACAAAAATACATGTATAGTTATAAGCATCATAATGCCTTGCTTGTGACAGAAACTTAATATTGTCTTTTCTCTTTTACTCAGTGGGGTTCACAATTTTTAATGCTAGTTTTATATGATTTTTATACAATTTTATAAGAATTAAAATGGAATTATATGAAAATTCAATTTTATATGAATTTTATTATTTTATATTGAGTTTTAATGTTTAAATTTTTCTTAGATTTTGAATAATAACCAGAATTTTACAGGAAGAGACTCACCAAAAATATAGAAGACCATAGGCCAGCCCAGAGATTCACAAATAACTCCAGTCACAACCAGGACAATAAAGGGTCCCAATAAAAACCCTAATCAGAAAGTACAAAGAACACCTCTAATTAATGCAGGCATCTGAAAGTATAGATAATGTAACCTCACTGTAGCAAAGAACAATTTCCATGAAATAAATTCATGTAGCATAACACTGATCAGAAGAAAATAATAAAATATTTGCTTTTCTCTCCTTTTCTCTATTGTTTGAAATAAGAAGGCCTCTCCTCCATTCTATACAATTTTCTCATCTTCAAAGCAAGAATACTGAAATAGATTATTTCCAAAGCCCTTGACAGTTCAAAATACACATGTTTCTTTCGGCTCTAGGGAAGAACATAATACAAGGAGACGAAAATGGGATTCAAACATTATAGGCTCTAAGTCTTTACCTGATGCACTCATAGAAGTAAGTCGGCCTCGTTCCAGGGGAGGAGCCCATTTCACATATATTTCAGATTGGGCTGTTGCAACTATCCCCTGAAATAAGAAAGTTTTGACATTTAATCTCTAACGCTTCCTATGAATTTAAACTCTGTTCAGTTTTAGCATTACTTTAATACCTGGGCTACTCCCTGAACTGTTCGACATACAATGAGCCAGGCTTCTCCAATTCCAGCTGCTGGTGGGATGAGCAGGCTTAACACAGAGCTAAGGCATAATGCAAAGCCAATTATTTTCTTTATAGAATATATTCTAGAGAAGTATCCAATAGGAACTTGGACGATGACGAAACCATAGAAGGTGGAACTCAAGATGATTCCCTGGATATCTGGGCTCCAATTATACACAGGGTTCTAAAAGACAAGCAGGGACACATTGAGTCACTCTGCATATCATAAATTTACTGTGATATTTAGGGATTTAGGGAAACTGTTCTTCTGGCTCACCTCACGTAAAATGTAAAGTAGCTCCCCTCTTACTAGTATTCTTTAACCCAGGACCTTCTTTATTCTTTTATCACACCATTTTCTCTACTTATTTACATTTTACTATTAGAGTAATGTAAAGTCCTTACAGCCAAGGACACCATCTGTACCTCCCTCCAGTACCTTCCACAGCATAGACATTTAATGTTTGTTTCTTGAATGTTGCCAAGCTACATGTAAACTCCTCCTGCATAGCATACATACATTAAAATAGTTAATTTCCTGTACTTCATAGAACTACTTACACTACAGTTGTGAATTTCCTCTTGCCTGTTCCCTTTCTCTAAGGCGTCCATTAATTTAAGCTTATGCATAAAACCACTTTTCTCCATATACATATTGCTCCCAAAGAGAAAAGTCATGATAGAGAGAAGATAAAACCATGAAGAGGTCTCAGCCTGAGCTGTAAAAATAACTACACAGGACAGTTAAAAGGAAAAGGCCATTTCTATTCTTTCACTTGGCTCTGATGTGGCATATTTTTTCCAGGAATATATTTGTTCGTCCATTCCTAGGTTAGAGGACCATCTATAGTTGTTTTTTACATTATTAAAGGAACGATGAAAGAAAATTCTAATACTGAATTTATTGTTGAGATTATGAGGGAGGAGGTTGCACATGTTTTTGGACCCACTGAACAGAAAGAAATCTTAATGGTAGTAGGGGAGGACAGGATAAAGTTTATTTGGAAGTGTCTAAAATAGTTGCATTCTCTGAAGTTTCTCTGTCAGTTTCATAAATAGGAGGAACATATTAAGTAATGAAGGGTTTCCTGAATAAACAGTGAATGTGCTGGTGTTATTTTTGGCTGAATATTAAATATAATAGGTAGAAATCCATATGTTTGTTGTCATCAGTATTATTTTATCCCTCTGTTCCTCTTTTTTTCTTTCCAAGTCCCTGTCACCCTATAGCTGTGGCCTCTAGAGTGTAATATTTCTCTTGGATGGAAAATGACTTCCATGGAGAAATCTGGGAGGAGTGACTCTCCAGGGGTACCAAATAATAACCAGTAAGGCATATCCATATTGTAGCCAGGGTGCCAGGGAATTTCCAGATCTTTTCCATTGAGGGGAATGGGGCTACCCAGAAAATGAAGCAGGTTTTGTTTTGTTTTTCTTCTTTTTAATCACAGGCAGCACCAAGGAAGACAGTACCCACCCTTACCCATAGAGGTGGGCCAGGAGGCGTTTGTTCCACTCTCCCTGTGCATGTGAACAGATCACTTAACATCGTGGATAGTTTTTCTTAGGGCTTAAAGCTATCACTCTCCATAGCAGAATGTAGAAAGTAAAAAAAGTTCACCAGAATTGGTTCAAAAACCTTGAGCTCAGAGTGGAAAATCTCAGTTTATATTTTTCTATTCAATGCATTAACTGGTTGCCATTGAACAAAGTATTCCACATGTAAATGTATAAATGACTCTATATAAATCTTAGAAATATATATATACACATTTGTATGGATCATATAAATGAATAAGAAATATATAATACCTCAATGAAGAAAATGTATGAAGGGTATCAATAGGTAATTTATAAGAGGACAAAATGGAAATGATCAATAAACGTAGGTAACAGAAATATACAAATGTGTAATCCCATTAGTATAAAAGAATATCTACTTTAAAGTTATGGCAGAATTTCTGTCAGGTTGGTAAACTTTAAAAAGAATAATGACACATTCTCCTTGACTTTGATGGAAGAGGGAAGACTGACTACAGAATATACCTCATTTATCTTCTTTCTTATCTTCTTTTCTATACTCAGTATTTCTTACTGGGTTTAAGTATCTGTGTGTCTATTCTTCCTTGTTTTTCTTGTTATTTCGTGTTTTTTCCTAAAATATTCTTTCTGACTTTCATAATCCTTTCCTGTCAATTTCCTTTTTTTCATACATCTGTTGTCTGAGTATAGCCTCCTGTGGTCTGGCCATGTCTGCCTTGAGTTCTTACAGGTACTGCACTGTGGTGCTCCTTTCATAGCTGTAATTGCTTTACTGATTTTTAGGTTATTTTGTAATGTTAGACTACAATTTCGATCTGCTTTGAGGAATAATGTTCTGGCGTGTCTTTCTATTTAGAATAGTTATGCATTCTGTTTCTTCATTTTTAAATGTAGTACCTTATATAGCAGTAAACTGAATTGTGACAGGAAGTTTCATGGGATGACAAAAGGTTTTGTGGGGCAGCAGGTTGATGTATGTCCTAGAGAAATCTTCCAAATTCCATAGCTCATGAGCTCCCTCCTCTTATAGAGCTATAGTGAAGGCTCTAAAATACAACTCCTATGAGAAACCATTTCTTTAGAATATGAGGGTCTCATTATTTAAACCAAAGCTCTGGAATACCATAAATATTTTAAGAGTGTAGTTCAAAACACATACATAAAATAGATTTTAACAGATTTTTGATAATCAGTACAATAAACTTTATCTGTGTATATATACTTGTGAAGTGTAACCACAATTAAGACAGTGAACATATATTTTATCTCCAAAAGCTTCCCTCTACTTTTTTTTGTAATTCCTCCCTTCTGCTCTCCCCCACCAGGGATCTCCTGCCTGTTTCTTAACTTAGTTTACATTTTCTAGAAGTTTTATATTGAGGGAGTCCTATGTATGTACTCTTTTTGATTAGCTTATTTCACTTGGCATAATTATCTTAAGTTTTATTTCTATTGTTATTTATGTCAGTAGTTCATTCTGTTATACTGCTAAGGAGTACTCCATTTTATGGATGTGCCATAGCTTGTTCATTCATTCACCTGCTGATGGACATTTAGGTTATTTCCAGCTGTTTAGCTATCAGAAATAAAGCTAGACAACAATGTGCATAGAACATTTATGTACAAGTCCCTTAATGGACATATGCTTTTATTTCTCTTCAGTAAATTACTAGCAGTGGAATGACGGTATTATATAATAGGTGTATGCTTAATTTTTAATGAAATGAATAAGTGTATTCCAAAGTGTTTGTACCACATTGCATTCTCACTAGCACTGTAGGAGAATTCTCGTTCCTCTACATTCCTGCCAACACTTTGTATGTGCAATCACTATAATTTTAGCCATCTGAATCAGTGGGTAGTAATTTATCTTTGTAGTTAATGTTTGTCTCCAATCGCAAATAATAGAAAACATCTTTTCATGTGAATATTTTTCCCTCTGTGTATCTCCTTTGGTGAAATATCTGTTCACATCTCCTTTCTATTTTTTGTATTGGGTTGTGTTTTTTAATTGGGTTTTGATAGAAGTTCGTTAAAAGGTATGATTTGCAAATATGTACCCCTACTGCTGACTTGTTTTTTCATCAAATCAACAGTATCTTAAAATCTGATGAAGTCCAGTTTTATGTTTGTTATTTTTTATATCTTGAAAAATCAGTTGTTCATATGTGTGTTAGTCTCTCTATTGTATTTCATTGATCTTTTTTCTGTCTTTGCACTAATTCTACACTGTCTTGATTACTATAACTCTCTCAATATTAGCAGTAGGTAGTAATGGTTTTCCAACTACTAATTTTCAACGAACATTGAGGCAATTCAGTAGAGAAAGAATAGTTTTCTCAACAAATTGTGCTGGAAAAAAAATTGTATATCCATATGTAAAAAAAGATTTTAAATGCAACATATACAAAAAGTAATTTAAAATAAATCATAGATTTAACTATGAAATGAAAAATTATAAAACTTCTAAAAGAAGAATTCTTTTGATCTTTGGTTATGCAAAGATTTCTTATATGCAATAACAAAAGCACAATCCACAAAAAAAAATGTCAAAAAAAGTTCTTCAGGCAGAAGAAAAGTGATATAGCTAAAAAATGTAAGTCTACAATTAAGAAGTAAGACCATTAGAAAAGAATAAATGAAAGTGGTAAATATTTTATTTTGAATTCATCTAAAAGATAATTTTTTTGTTGAAGGAATGTTTGGAGGGTTTTTAACATCTAGATACATAAAATGAATAACAGTAGTCACAAGAGATGGGAGAGAGGAATCAGAAGTATTCTGTTGCATGAAGCCTTCATGATACATGAAATAGTGTTATTTGGAGGTAGATTTATATTATTAAAAATGTATACTTAAAAACCTATGGAAGCTATTAAAACAGTTTTTTAAGTGTAAATAATATATCGAGAGGAAATAAAATTCAATCATATAAAATGCTCAGTTAAACCCAGAGAAGGCAAAATGTGAATGAAAAAAAATTTAACAAAGAATAGATTTAACAAATAGAAAATAGTTACCAAGTGTGTATTTGTCTGTTCCACCTTTCAGTTCTCACAGTGTTTGCCTCCTATATTGTGCTGCTCGGTTGTTATGGATACACATATTTAGAATCATTTGTTTTTGGAGAATTCACTCCTTTGTCACTGGGTAATGCCCTCTTTATCTTTGGTTATTTTCATTGCTATAAATTCTGCTTTTTCTAAAATTAATATAGCTACTTCAGTTTTCTTTTGATTCATGTTTTCATGGTTGCATAGTTTGCATCTTTTTTCATCTCTTTACTTCTAACCTATCTGAGTCTTTGTATTTTAGCAGGATTTCTTGTAGACAGCGTATTTGAGGATATTTATTTGTTACCAATTCTAACAATTTCTGTCTTTTAGCTGGTGTGTTTAGAACATTCACATTTAAATTGATTATCAGTATAGTCAGATTAAAATCTACCATCTTTTAACATTCCTTTTGTGGTAAGCCTGCTGGCAGTAAATTCCCTCCATATATGTATGTCACTTACTGATGGACATTTAGAAATTAAAAGACAATAAAGGCTTTCTCAAGCTATAACTATAGCTTGAAATTTTATAGTCTTTCTAGTTTGTCAATAATTTTATTGAATATAGAATTCTAGATTGGCAGGGGTTTTCTTTCTTTCAATATATTAAAGAGTTCACTTTTCTCTCCTTGTTTGCATGGTTTCTGATAAGGCGTCAGCTGTAATTCTACTTGTTCCTCCGTAGGTATTTTCTTCCTCTGGTTTTACTGAAATCCTCTTTTTGTCTTGGTTTTCTGCAATTTAAATATGGTATGCCTAGGTGGCTTTTCTTTGATTGTTTATCTTTTTGCTTTTTATCTCATTTGGTGTTCTCTGAGCTTCTTGGATCTGTGGTTTGTTGTCTGTCATTAATTATGAAAAGTTCTCAGCCATTTTTTAAAAAAAAATTTGTTTCCTATTCTCTCTGGCCTTCCAGGCATGCACATGTTACACTGTTTGATATTGTCTACAATTTGGGAATGATCTGTTAATTTTTTTTTTTTTCATTCTCTTTCTCTTTGCATTTCAGCTTGGGAAATTTCTTTTGACCTATCTTCATGTTCACTAATTATTTCCTCAGTGATGTGAAGTCTACTGATGAGTCTGTTGAAAGTATTCTTTGTTATAGTTTCTTTGATTTCTAGTATTAATTTTTTATTCTTTTTATAGTTTTCCATCTCTTGACTGACATTACCTATCTTGCTTTTATTTTTCCTGCATCTGCATCTTCCGGCAGATAACAACTGATTGTCTTCCCAAGGTGAAATTAGTCAAACATTTAAATGTCCTGCATGTCCAAAACTTAAATAAAAAATGTAATGTGTCTTCACCTTCCACTTCTGGTTTAAAATGCTTTCCATTTTTTTCCTCTTGTCCAAATTTCTTGATTGTCAAGAAGCCCTAACTATGGGTTTTATTCTCCCTTACATAGAAGGATTTATACAACAAACTCTTCAGAAATGTTCAGCTATACTTTAATCATGGAATATTTTATTTAGGTCACAACTGGCAAAGTAGATTGAGCTTCTTTTTCAATTATATTGTCATATTGATGCAATTCAATCTCTACACAAATTAATTAAAAAGACAAGCTTGTAAACATTTGAATATGGGGAAAATTATTGATATACCTTTATATTATCCAGGAGCTTCTTTGTGGAGATGTTGGGCAAACCATGTGGATCTGTACTATTCACCATGACTACCATTGTGAGGTTCAGGCATGTGCGTTGTGCCATTATTATAACATTACAACAGTGCAAAAGGAAAGACAATCCATAGCGAAAGGAACAGAAACCTGGAGCTACAAAGTAGAACAGAAAGTCTCAATTGTTGACACAGCTGAGATAAAAACATACTTTAACTATAGGAGGGCCATTCAGAAATTTGGAGCCCATGATATTAATTTAAAATTTTATTGTACTTAATGGCCTTTGTGAATTACTACATAATAGGAAGAGGTGTGACTGATGTAATGATATCACATTCTCCTTAAAATTATAATGCCAACTAGAAATTCCAAGAAAATTAAGCCAGTCTTCCAAGTTCTTTGGCTCATGTCTATTTTAAAAAAATTTTATTTATTATATTTTAAGTTCTGGGGTACATGTGCAGAACATGCGGCCTTCTTCCATAGGTATACATGTGCCATGGTGGTTTGCTGTATTCATCACCCTGTCATCTACATTAGATATTTCTCCTACTGCTATCTCTTCCCAATCCCTTTACCCCCTGCTATCCCTCTCCTAGCCCCCGACCCCCCGACAGGCCCTGGTGTGTGGTATTTCCCTCCCTGTGTTCATGTGTTCTCATTGTTCAACACCCACTTAGGAGTGAGAACATGCAGTGTCTGATTTTCTGTTCTTGTGTCAGTTTGCTGAGAATGATGGTTTCCAGCTTTATCCATGTCCCGGCAAAGGACAGGCTCATGTCTACTTTTTAAAAGATCCTTTAAAAATACTCCGTGTTACTCTTGAAAGCAAGTCCCCTTAATAACAATGAAGACATTTTCTGTCAAGAAAACTATTCCTTTTCCACTGTTTTAAGAATACTCTGGTTGAAAGACTCATATATGCTCAATGTGGAGAAAAATGGCATTTTAAAAAAATGTAATTACTTACTGATATAAGCTAATCAGCTGGTGTACAGCCAAAAAAGTTCACTGATGGAAGAAAGTAGGAAGTCCAGAAACAAATACACATATATGGTTAACTTTTAAAAAATAAATGTACTAATGCAATTCATTGGAGAAAAGTAAAGTATTTTTCAACAAATGGCATTTTTTTCAAGAGAAATATAGGTATATGTCTACAAAACAATATGTGCAGAAATGTTTATAGCAGCTTTATTCAAAATAGAAGAATGTTTGAAAAGAATGGACATACCATGGTATGTTAATACAATGCATATTACTCAGAAGTAAAAGGAAGAAACTGCTTATATACAACAATCTGCATAAATCTGGATGCATGTCAACAAAAACATGCTCAGTTAAAGAAGCTAGAGACCAGACAGTGTATACTATAGGAATGTAGTTTTACGAAGTTCAAAAACAGGCAAAGTTAATTTATGTGGCCCCCTCCATCTCCAGAATCATCACTGGAAATCTACTTTATGTTGAATCCCTCTCACACTTGGAATCTTCCTACTCTGTCTCTGACCTGTACAACCAGATTTAAAGTGCTCATGTGATTAGATCTGTCCTACCTGCATAATTTCCCTATTTAAGATCAACTGATTTGGGAACATTACTGGGAGAAAGTGTGTATACACCAAGGGCTGGGAGTCTTGGGAGTAAACTTAGAATTCTTCCTACGACAGTACGCCATCTGGCCTTTAAAGAGTCTTGTTCCTCCTATATGCAAAACATATTCACCCCATTTCAAGCTTCCCAAATTCTTCATGTTATTACATTATCAGCTCAAGTTCAAAACCTCATCAAAATGTCATTAGCACAAAGTCCAAAATCTCATCATCTAAATCCAGTTGTGAAAGAGACACCTATGATTAATCCATCCTAGGGCACAATTTCTATCTGTGGGCTTGTGAAACTAAAGAGGCAAGTTAAATGCCCCTAACGCTCTTACCATGTAATGGTGGAATAGGTGTAGGATAAAGCTATAGACAAGCGGGGCGGGGTGGGGAATAACAGAGGAGAAAAGGAGTCATTGATCCATGAAGGTTCTGAAGTACAAGGCCAGTGTTGGATTTTTCATGAGGCCTGGAGATAATTCCTGTGGCTCTTGGCTCTACCCTCTGGGCTCTGGGCCGTATTTTCTGTGCTCATGGTTCCACCCAAGAATAAAACAAGAGCCAGGAAGCTTGGGAGCCATCTTGGAATTCTGTCTAATGCACCTTCATAGTTAACTAATAATTTTTCATTGCAAATAAATATTAACTTTATAAATATATAGATTTTTTATATCTAATGAGATAATCATACAGTTTTTCTCTTTTAATTTTTGTGGAGTGACATGTATACATTTTCTAACATTAAATTACTCTTTCATTTTGAGGATAAACCTGACTTAGTGGTTGCTTTTTTAATGTTTTCATAAATTCTTAGATTTGTTCTGTTAATATTTTATTTAGGATTTTGTGTCTTCATAATTTTCATAGGGCTTTTTTGCTTTATATATTGGAAGCTATTTTATTAGATATATAAATATTTTATATCATCCTATTGAATTGAATTTTATATCATTTTACAGCATTCATATAGAATTGTTTGAATTAGTAAAATATTGTAAACAAATTAGATGTCTATAAATTAGTGACCATTTAAATAAATTATAATATATCCATCCATTACTTCAGCTCTAAAAATGAGGAAAAATCTCTGCCTAAAATTGTGGAATACTCTTTAGATAAACTGTTAAATGAAAAAAAGCATTAGTACCCAACAAATAGTTGGCTAGTTTTCTGGACTAGCCTGAGCCTCCATTGTTAAAAGATAGGAATATTAGATAAAATATATTTAAAATAAACCATTTCATTAAAAGCATGGGTGATCTAAAAGGAAAGATGAAATATTCAGGCCAAGGGCTTAGTGAAGATGGGGGCCTCAAAACATAAGTTGAGCATTGAAGTCAGATTTTTCATTGTGCGCTTTTGATCTTGGTTATCTTAAAAGATAAGAATATTAGATAAAATATATTTAAAATAAACCATTTCATTAAAAGCGTGGGTGATCTAAAAGGAAAGATGAAATATTCAGGCCAAGGGCTTAGTGAAGATGGGGGCCTCAAAACATAAGTTGAGCATTGAAGTTAGATTTTTCATTGTGCGCTTCCACAATATGGGGACCACAGGACTGAAATACCAAGGTCCTAGAATGGAATAGTATGTAGTAGGAGACCCTCTTCTAAAATGCTTAGATGCCAAAGACTTACAAGATCAATGAAGGATGAACACATTGCTCCTGAACATTGTTAGTGGACGGCCAAGAAATTTTATGCCATATGATCTTAAGAGCTGGATAGAAGGGGGTAAAAGAATACCTCTGAGAAATTTCATCATCAGCCAGTGCTTCCTTTGATTTGCAGCCTAAACTCATAATCTTAGGGAGGTGAATGGATCTAGAAAGCTATCAGAAACCTTGTACAAAAACACCCCTGCAGGAGAGAAAAAAGCCTCTATGTGGTAACAGTGAAGTCATTGTCACCATGTCAGAAAGGGGCTCATTGTCTTAGTCATTTAGGGGTGCCCTTTTGAGTTTTACTCATTTCTCTCCTTCACATTTCTCCAGGAAGTGCATCACTTATGTCTAAATAAGTTTTGAGT
Organism: Saimiri boliviensis; assembly: GCF_048565385.1. Classification (NCBI taxonomy): domain Eukaryota; kingdom Metazoa; phylum Chordata; class Mammalia; order Primates; family Cebidae; genus Saimiri; species Saimiri boliviensis. The sequence goes on from NC_133452.1 coordinate 163,779,076, forward strand.
TAAAAAGAAGACCATAAGGGGAATTCTAAAGAGTTTGGGAGTGAGTAACAGTAAGAATATTGCATATCAAACTCAGGAACACGGTAAAATGTGCATCTGTAAATATATTTATCAAAAAGAGAAGAAAGAATTTAAAAACTTGGAAACTGAACAAAGGAACAAACTCAAAGAGTCTAAAAGGAATTAAACACATAAGGGCAGAAATATAGAAAAAAATATATATATAAACTTTGAATGCAGATGAAATGGACAACTTAAGCAAAATAAATATCAAAATCGATACAAGAAGAAATATGTAATTTAATATACAGTAACTTTTACATAAGTTGAAAAAGTATGCAGTCTATTGCTCATCTCATTTTTTGGGATTTTGTTCCCTATGACATGGACACAACGCTAAGCCAATAGCAGTAATTCTTTATTGTTGATACCCTACCCTATCTAAAATAAATAGTTTATCTCAAAAAATATTCAGTACACATTTATCTGTTGATGTCCAAGAATGCAGGGACTCAAGAACATTCATCCTGACTTACTTCCTCTTACAGATCTAGCTCTTCTTCTCTTGGAGATGGAACCAAAATAGCCCAGTTTTTTTTCTGATATTTTCTACCAAATGATAAACTGACAAGTGTACAAAAATGAAAATAAAGTGTGAGCAACCACAGTATGTAGAATCTTTTTACTTGGGATTTTCTGATTGAAAACCGTAGTAGGACTGGTTTCTTCTCCCTTCTTTTCTGAATATTTTTAAGACCCCATATGTATTTCACAAAATATTCTTCCACGTAAAATCTGTGATGTAATATTTAAGAAAGAGAAAGCCTATACAGTGGAACAGAAAAAAGTGCTACCTTTTTGGGGAGGCAACTGGTTATCCATTTGCATACACGGCTGAAGTTGCTTCTCTTCTTGCTGAAGGATTTGGCCTCCACTCACTGTTGAGTGCAAAACACAGTGATGTCAGCATGATGTAGACAACTACCCAGTACTCCTCTCTGGTTTAAAACTGCTTCAGAGAGAAACTTGCTCCATCACAGCAGTGCCCATTCACCTCCATTATGTGCTCCCCTTGATATTTATTTCACTTTTGTGATCATTTTGGTTGATTAAAAATATATGGAAGACCTGAAAACTACAGAAAACAAACAAATAACCCTGCCAATCCAGAATTCTAAATCCAATGATAATATTTCTCCAGAGTGAGAAATGAAAAGAATCCATTGCCAGTAGACCTCCCCTATAAGGAACATTAAAAGAAGCCCTTCAGGCAGGAGGAGATTGTTATAGGTCAGAAACTTGGCAGTACAAAAAGAAAGGAAGAATGTCAGAGAAGGAGCAAGCAAAGGTAAATTCTTTTTTTCCTCCTGTATCTTAATAGAGCTAAAAGATACTATCTGCTTATTGATGCCACCAACTCAAGCAGAGGCTAATTGTTCTTTATACTTCCACATGTCCCTGTCCATGTCTTCAGTTTCCATGGATAGAGCAGTCACTGCTGCAAAATTTTGTGGCACGAAGCTCAGCGGATGAATCAGAATGGAGCAGTCTTCTATCAGGCAAACCTTTATAATCAGAATTCAGCACCAATCTGTGCTGGTCAATCTACCAGGCGTCCCCAGACTACAGCCCGCGGGCCGCATGCGGCCCCCTGAGGCCATTTATCCGGCCCCCCACCGCACTTCAGGAAGGGGCACTTCTTTCATTGGTGGTCAGTGAGAGGAGCACAGTATGTGGCAGCCCTCCAAAGGTCTGAGGGACAGTGAACTGGCCCCCTGTGTAAGAAGTTTGGGGATGCCTGGTCTAGACCTCAGGATTTTACCGTATCAGATTATATGATACCTAGTGCTCCAAAGAAACCTAAGTCCTGAGATTGGATGTGCAAAATATTTTTGAATGAGCAATTTGTCAACCATCATTATCATGCATTGGAACCTCTTCTGGGGCCACTCTTTATTTCAATACACATATACATACACAACACACACACAAACCACCCATACATAAGCACCACATACATACATACAACATAAACACATGGTATAAACTCCCCTTATGTTCTCCACACATATACTGCACACATACATGCAAACCAAACATATAAACACATTATAATACTACATCCTAAAAATGGAAGGACAAACTACAAGCACCACACACATAACCACACACACACACAAACGATGGGCACGTACACACCAGGCACACAGTGTGCCACACACATTACAGACACAGCACACCACAGCTATACGAGCATCACACATTGTATAAAACATACGACTCATTGTGTCCCTGTGAACCTCACACTGATTGCTAAAAATATGTTCTTTTTTCTTTCTCTTGTGAAAAGCCTTAGAAGACAAGGCGTATTCCACCCTTCCCCAGATTTTCCCCTATTGCTGAGTACTTTGAATCATATCTTTGCCAGGGAAGGCCCCCTTAATGGCCCTCTGGGGAGTTAACTGATCGCTTATTTCATTTAATGAGCCTTTTATAAAAGTGAGACTAACCTGATTCTCGATAAAAAGTGACTTCTTCTGCTGTCAAGACTTTTCTCTCAATTTTACACAATGTCGAGTTTCCAGTATTACCAAGTTTAGCCCCCATAAATCATTCACCAATTCTTTTGACATCACTATGTCAAAGTTAAAAGCTTAATTTTTAACTTTACTTTTACCTTTTCCTTAAAGCTTCAGGGAAGGAGTGTGACTCAAAATCATCCAGTGGACTAGAAATCTGGGAATTTGCCAGTAATTTTATGGCATAATAAGCAGATACCCTTAGTCTCTCTCTGCGTCCAGGAGGTAGAGCTTGCCTGCCATAAGTGCTCTCAAGATTTCTTTATTAAGGATGGCTCTGGGTGTATAATGCTGTTCTAATGGGAATGTTGTGGCTTTCTAAATTCTCCATAAATGCCCTATTAAATTTTTACCTTTAATTCCTTTTCTTCTTTTCTCCCTCTTTTTCTTCCTTTCTCCCTCCTTTTTTCTTTCTTTTCTTGCTTTCTTCTTTCTCTCTTTTTCTTTCTTTCTGTCTTCTCTCCCCCCTCTCCCCTCCCTTTCCTTCCCCTCCCCTCCCTTCCCCTCCCCTTCCTCCTTCTCCCTCCTTCCTTCCTTCCCCTCTTCCCCTCACCTTGTCTCCTCTACACTCCTCTCCAAAGGGCACATCTGTTTGACATTAAGCATACTCAGAAAGAGGTACATTTTACTGAGGCATGTTTTCTGGAAGGTGTGGCTTCTCTCATGTCTCTTCCTGCAGTGACTGTAGGTGCTGGTTCAGCCACTTGGTTATAGCAATATCCAGAAATATTTAAAAAAAAAAATAGATAGGATCTCATTCTGTCACCCAGGCTGGAGTGCTATAGTGTAATTATAGCTCACTGCAGACTTGAACTCCTGAGCTCAAGGGATCCTTCCACTTCAGCCCCCTGAGTAGCTGGGATTACAGGTGTGCAAAACTGTACCCAGCTAATTGGTAGAGACAGGGTCTCGCTGTGTTGCCCAGGTTGATTTCAGACTTTTTGCCTCAAGCAATCCTCATGCATTGGCCTCCCAAATTGTTGGAATGACAGGAGTGAGATATCAGGCCTGGCCCTAATACTTTTAACTTAGAACTCTTTGAAATTAAGTTGCTAATTAGTTAAAAAATTTAAGCCCTAAAATCAGTGATTTTACGTTATAGATAATTTGTTACATACTTAACAAGTATTTTTTTTATTATGCTTTTAAAGTGCCCATTAAATGTTTGGCACATAGCAGATGCTCTGTAAATTGAATCAGTTATTTTTTTTCCTCTAAAGAAATGTTGTAAATCATTAACCCCTTTGCCCAAGAGACTTTGATGTTGTTATTCAGTGGGATTTTTTTCTTTTTCAGAAGTCCAGATTCTGCTCGTCCTCTTCTGTGTGCTACAGAATGTTTGTACTATTTGTTTTGTATCATACTTGACAATTTCTGGCATTTTCTGAAAAAGAGCCCCTTTTGGTGATTGAAAGCCTTAGGTCAGCAGTTGTTTAATGTCCATGTGTTAAAAAAATAACACTCTCAATTGCCATTAATATCCCAGTTCTGGGTACTGATTACCTAAAGGAAAACCATCTTTCTGTTTGCTGGCCCCAAAGCTTTCTGCTGCTCTCTGAGATTCTTTGAAATTGTTTCTTCTGGATTCCGTGTGTTATGTATTGAGTTTTAAAATTTATCGTCTTATGGAAATGTTTAAGCATACAAAAAATGTAGAACAGTTTAATGTAACCATGTACATATTAACCCACTTCAATAATTATCAGTATTTGGCCATTTGAGTTTCCACATTCAATGATTGTTTTTTGTAGCATTTTAAAGTAAATTTCAGACATTATGTCATTTCTTCTATAAAACATTCAGCGTGGCTATCTAAATCATTAGGATTTTAAAAAATATAGCTAACATGCTATTGGCATATCTAGTAAATTAACAATAATCCCTTAACAGCATCTAATATCCAAACATAATGACAGTTTTCCCAATTGCTTCAAAGTTGTGTCCTTTATATTTGCCTGATTTAAATGAAGATTAAAATAGGATCTACATAATGACATTTAATTGTTAAGGCTCTCGTGTCTCTTATTTTATAATGATCCCCTCTCCCAGTTTACATTTGCTATTACTTAAAAACAACAACAATTAAAAAAAAAAAAAAAGGTGGGGTCCCTTGTAGAGTGTCTGTCATAACTGGTTTGACTAATAGCTCCCTAGTCAAAAACATTTGATATGTTTTTTTTTTTTAATTTCCTTACATCCTGCAAACTGTGAGGTATATATAGAGGCTTGGTTAGATTCAGCACAAAAACACTTCACAGGGATACTGGGTGATACAGGGTACTCTTGCACCCTGCTTGGAGGCACATAGTAGCAGGTTGTCTCACTTTTGGTGGTAGTAAGATTAATCAGTAGGTTCAGATATTCTTGGCCTGACTTATTCATTAATAAAGTTTTCATCATCTTTTCACCTATGGCTTTTAGATACAGTTAGTAAACGTTGCCTAGATCCATTATTTGATTAGAAGTTATAAAATGATGATTTTCTAATTCTATCATGTCTCTTTCATTTACAAGCTAGAATTTTTTTTATAAAAAAGGAAATTTACCTTACCATACATTTGGTAAGCTGGAAATACAGATTTAATAGGAAAGTTACCATAATTACTTGACAAAGTTCTAGAATAAGTGTCTTAGCAAGGATGACCAAGTACTATTATGACATCATGAATTTTATTTGATGCGTTACAATCTATTGCAGTTCTTATTCCTTTTTGATGCCCCAGTTGTTCCTCCTTTAGCCAGTGGGAGTCCCTTCAAGCTGGTTTCCATGTCATTATGATAGGATTTGTGGTCTTGAATAGCTTCCTTGTCTTCCAACACATAAAAAACTTTCCAGCTTCCTCTTATGTATTTTCTATTCTCAGATACGGGCTTTCTTAAGAAGTGCTCACTCCTTTCAGCAGAAAGTAACTTTTAGAGACCACACTCTGAGAACTAAGTGCTCATTGTTCCTGGGTCACATTGCTTTTAGATGTTTTCAGTGGAAGAACTTGAAAAAGGTATTTTTTAAAAAGAAATTATAATTTTTTTGCTTATATTTCGAATTCAAATTTAGGATTAGGGTTATTTTCAAAATTTTTTTGATTTTATAGTCTTACATATTTCTCTTTTGTTGAACATCATTGTTCCCAATGAATACACTTTTTTGCTTTGTTATAGCCTACCTATATTAACATGAAAATAATACTAATAGTATTGCCAAAATAACTGCTGCCTTCCCCAGAAACAGATCCTGAGATGGAGATTGATGTTAAAGTGACGTAATGGTATTTTCAGGAAAACAAACTAACAACAAACACAGGAAGGAGGTTGGGAAGTGGGCAGGGAAAGAAAGGAGACCAAACAAGGATACGATAACAAGCTAAGTCTGGAGGAAGGTAAATTTGGACTAATCCTACAAGACAGCAGTGGGAACAGTCTAGGCTGCACCTCAGATTTGTCATAACCAAAGGCACAGAAGTTAGAGAATTTATATGCCAGTACTCATCAGTGGTTGTCTACAGGGTGTCAGCTTTTAAAGGGAAGGCAAGGGTTAAAGATGGAGAGAGACAGAGATAGTGGCTTAAGAGCAAATGAAGGCTTTATGCCTAGCAGTAGACCCACAGAGGTGGGAGACAAGCTTAATGCCAGGGCCCACTGCTGCTTATAGGGTGGGGCAGTTTATAGGCCTGGGCAGGAGGAGTCTGGTGGGGGCACAGCCTGCTGCCTGGGAAAATGTTGATTATGTATGTGTTCACGGGTGAAGTTGTTCTATCTGTTGTTCCGGCTGAATGTGATGTTCCTTGCACTTTTGTACTTTCTCCCCACAGAATATAAGAGGCATGCTATTTCTTAAGGCCCAAACCCCCCTTATGGAATGTTTCACTTTGACCAAGCTCTGAGAAATGGTGGTGGGGGAGGCTTATAAAGCGGTGCAGTTTGGACTAACATTGTTGCTTTCTATTTTAATATAAAAGGCAAAGGGGGCATTGTCGATTATCTGGCTGCTTCCTGCTGAATAGGGGTGCTGTTCCCAGGGTTGAGGTTTTGAAGTAGTGGATGTCCAACTTCAGAGTTGTTTTCCTGGAGGCGCTGTTACGGAGCTTGGTGGAGAAGAATGGCGTCAGTGTGTTTCTGGGTGGCTGCCTGGACAAGGGAGTTCAGCCTTTGGGAGATAAAGCAGGATATGAAGGTGAGTACACATGGGCCAATTGCTAGTATTTAGAAGAGGGAGATTAGGGGCCCTAAGAAAGGCGTTACCCAAGGCATCCACTTTAGGAGGAATGGTCCCTGTTACCAACAGTTAGTGGCTTGATGTTGGATTTCTGCAGCCCTGTTACGGAGGCCATGGGCTCTACGAACAATGCCAGATCAATTAACATAAAAAAGCATTCTTCTTGGAGTTATACACATGTGTCCCCCTTTTCAATGGTTAGCAGTTCTAAGACCCTTTGGATTTGGAGAATGACCCCCTCAAGGGAGTTTTTCTGCCTTTGGAGCCTTGTGATGAAAGTATACATGTCCTCTACAGCATTATAGAGGACTGTAGATATTTTTTTAATATAAGAGAAGTTGATACACTTGCTATTCCAGTGCCAAGTGCAGCAGAGATGCTTAATCTTATTACCAGAATCATGAGATGTAGAGCCCATTTAGTACAGGTGGAGGAAGATGAGTCAGAAGCTACCAAAGGAACCTGGATGGTCTTGTTGTTTGGCAAAATGCTAATGATTGGAGATTAAAACCAGAGTGTATGTTCTTTACCAAATTGCCAGCAGGCAAAAATGAGTTTGTGCCACAAAGAAAGAAAAGACCGGGGGTTGACAGGCAAAGGTTGTAAGTAAAGGTAGCGAGCTGTGAGAAGATTGGGGTAGAATTCTGGACAAACTTTTTGTTCCAACATTTTATTTCTCCAGGTTGAATAGCTTTTAGCAACAGTAGCCCCTGCAAGGGTCTGATGGGGAAAGTTGGTGGGAGAGGAGGTGAAGGCTGTTTGATTTTGGAGAGAGAGAGAAATGGGTTTTTCTTACCTAATAGCCACTGTAGTCCTGATAGGGCAGAAGGCTATAGATTGCAGTTGAGGGAATTGCATGTGCATTTTTTCCAGGGAGCACCTTTGGGTTGGATCATGGAAAGCTGTGCCAGCAGAGCAGGGAAGTGTTGGTAAGAGGTGTTTTATCGAAACGGGATTGTAACATGTTTAGTTTAGAGATTATAAGGCAAAGGAGGCTGACAGCCCTGTGTGTGATGATGTGGGTGGATTCGATGGGTTGGAGAAAAAGGTGTTTAGCTGAGAAAGATAATAAGCAGGTTTCAGGAGTGGCTTGACCAAGTACGTAAGATGCAGGTTTATTTCAGACTTATGTAGTTAGGTTAACAGAAAGGGCTGTGAACTGCTGGATTTGGGTGGACAAACAAATTGAACAGTTGGAAGAAAGAGAGGCAATGTGTGAGGTTGACAACAGGCCTGACTGCCAGAGGTTGGGGGCAGGGACTTAGAGTACCTCACAGGCAAAGAAGACAAAAGGAGAAAAAGGAGATGTGAAAAATTGAACTTTTAGAAGGCCCTACAGCCATAGCTCCTGGATGAATGTGAAGAATTGGAGTTGACTATTCAGGGATGTGGGAGGGAATACCAGGAAGGATCAGAAACAAGATATGAGATAAAAGATTTAAAATTTGACATGGATAGTGTTATGGACTGGATTGGCAAATTCTGGAATTTTTGTTAAGTGCAGTGAAGTTGGTCCTGTGAGGGAGGAAGAATATTTTGGGGATGAGGAAATTTCTGGATGTGGATCTGGTGTGTTCAGCGTTGAAAGGATGTTAAGGTTTGCTGCCGTGGGAGTAGCTAGGATAACGTGGTGAGGGCCCAAACACTTAGGTTTGAGAGGGGTGGGGGAGTCTGTGATCCAGACCCAGTCCCATGGTTGTAGGGGCAGTGAAGAGTATTTTGAGAATGAACTTTGAGACTGGGGCAAGTAAGTGTTAGCATACTGTCTTATTAGATGTGTGATATATATTTCCTCGAAAACTTGAGTTTTACACTTTTTTTTTTTTGCCAAGTTTTGTGATTTTTTTCTTAATGGTAGGAGTTTCAAGATATAACTTGCCCCTTACCTTGGAGATGATATTCTGGCATATTTGAGATCACTGGATCACTTATATGGCTAGTCACTGACACTTTGTAGACTTTCTCTTTCCCTCTTCCCCCACTTGGTAGTGTATGTATTTTTGCAGGGCATCCAGTGTCCTTGCTCCTTGCTATTCAGCTTTAGTTAACATAACTACATGCTTATAGTGAAACAATGTGATGTTGCAGATAATCAAGATCCTTTCAGATTATGTTGTAAAAGAGGCTGGTGAGTTAACGTATTCCTTGACAAAACTGTGAAAGAAGTACTGTTGTCTATCCCAAGTTAATGTAAACTACTTATAATCCTCCTTTCCAATGGCTCTCCCAAAGAACACGCTTGCCGTATCAATACCTGTCTAGGAAGTAACAGAGCCTCTTTTGATGTGTTCCATCTGGCACACCATATGCAATTAAGATTACCACTGGAGCCCATCTGTGGTGGTCCTCCACCATTTGCCACAATCTATTTATTCTGGGGCCATGCTGGCGAGTCCAATGGAAATACAACAGAGATCATTGCTGTAGCATTTGCTAAGTCTTTACAAATGGCATTACTGTCTGCTGTTCCACCTGGGATGTGGTATTGCATCTGAATTACTAATTTGGTAGTATTGGGCTGTTTTGAGCATTTTCTTCTTTATTTTTTTTATTTTTAATTTTATCTTTTTTTTTTTTTTTTTTTTTTATAAGACGGGGTTTCACCATTTTGGTCAGGCTGGTCTTGAACTCCAGACCTCAGGTGATCCGCTCGCCTTGGCCTCCAAAGTGCTTGGATTACAGGCGTGAGCCACTAGGCCCAGCCAAGCATTTTCATTTAAGCTTCAATGATACTAAATCCTGAGTCACAGCAGTGTGCCCTCATATTAACAAGCTCTCCCTTATCTGGACTTACCTTCTGCCCCCAAAACCCTGGTCCCATATTCTAGTCATGCTCTCCTTGTCCCTTCCACTTTAGCAGGGCCAGCACTGCACTATTTGGACCATCCTAAGACCTGACCTAACTATTTGTCAAGTATTTAGGTTTACTATTTGTTAAGGTATTAGATAAAGTGAGGGTAAAATTTGACTAAGCAGGTTAGGCACGGTGGTTCACGCCTGTAATTCCAACACTTTGGGAGGCTGAGGTGGGTGGATCACGAGGTAAAGAAATTGAGACCATCCTGGCCAACGTGGTGAAACCCTGTCTCTACTAAAAATATAAAAATTAGCTGGGCATGGTAGCCCACAACTGTATTCCCAGCTACTCAGGAGGCCAAGGCAGGAGAGTCGCTTGAACCCAGGAGGAGGAGGTTGCCGTGAGCCGAGATCGCTGCACTGCACTCTAGCCTGGCAACAGAGCGAGACTCTGTCTCAAAAAAAAAAAAAAAAGAATTTGACTAAGCAAGTTTTGTCTTGTAAGTCATCTGTATTAGCTGTGTTTTCTGCATGGGAATCTTCAGGAAAAGGGATGATGCCATCCACCAGGTTGGAGTACTGGGATAAGGATACCAAGAAGTTTTAGGGTAAATTTCAGGCCTTGACTTTAGCATGAGACTTCTAGGACTTGACTTGAAGTCAAGTGTTTGTCTTTGTGTTTTCTGCTACTCTGACAATCAGATCTTGGGTCTGATCTTCAGAATATGTCTGCATTCTGCTATTGGAGATCAGGATATCGTTAAATGCTGCCAGGGAGATTTTCTGACTTTCATACCATATTCTGATGTTAATTGGCCTTCTTGAGTACATCAGTGGTCATGACCAACATCTAACAGCCATCTTCAAAGTTGTTCTAATGCCATTTCCACACATTTCTCAAATGCTAGAGGTACTGCCCAAGCCTTCCCTTACACCTGTATCCTATCTTTCGTTCCAGTGTACCACAGGAGAGAGTCAGTAATTGTAATGCTACAGCAGGCCCAGGTTATTACCAATGCTTTTACAAACATCAAGAGGGTCCCTGGGCCATTTGGCTTGTCAGTGATACAACTCTTGAAGATATTCTAAGAATCTGCATCCTAGGTCTTCTTGTGGAAACAACTGGCTTAGGTCAGATTCTTTAGAAGCAGACCTTGAGATGACGATTCCTGTAAAAATGATTTATTAGGATATATTTCCAGGAAAACCTGGCTGAGGAAAGCATAAGTAGATCTGGAAAGGATATAAAGTAAGGTCTACTTCAATTCTTAGGGGATTTTGGAGATTGTGTGGACTTTGCTTGCCAAGCAGAAGCAAGGGAGTTAGATCATTTATATCTGTGTAGTGATGACATGACTAAGGGCTATTCTCAGGCCGATACAAATTCCCAGGCACACCCAGTTGGCAGGCAAAATGGCTCCTGCAGTCTGAGGGAGCCTGCTAACAGAAAAAATAGGTTCCAGGTTTTGGAACAAAAGAAAGCTCAGCAGGAGCTTGTACGTAGCAAAATGGTAAAAGGAACTGAGGGGATATGGGTGGAGTATTGAGTGTGTGCTATAATAACTGAATACAACTGAGTATTTCAAAATTTTTATGGGAAAGAACCTCTAGATTGATTTATTTCTGCCCTTCTGCACATATACTGAACATATAGTTAATGTGGGGATTGTCTCAGACTGACCCCAGCTGTTTTCATCTCTAATATTCAATAACATCTATACACTCCTGGTGTATGGAGAAGTCCAGTAGAATAGGAGTCACTAGAACTTCTTCATTAGTGACTAGAGAGTCCCTGGGAATTAGGAAAATCCCTAAGAAAGTTACCCAAAGGAATAATGAAGGCAGACACACAATTTCACTATTAGCGATTTAGTAACGATGGTACAGTAAATAGAAAATGGAAGAGTAAAAGTGAGTGTGTGGTTCAGACCTTAGGATCTCATGGAAGAGAGAGGCTGGTAGGTAAGAACTAAAGGAGTGGCTTTACCAAAAACCTCTCCAAGACATTATCGACAAAGCAGTTCTGCTTGGAAACTCATGCAGTGAATTGGAGAGAGAAATTTGGAAGATGCCAGTGCTTCAATTTAGTTCACCAGATATTCATTAAATACTGACACTGAAGGCTCAAAGAAGCATGGCTCAGCCTGGAAACATCAGGATTTCAGCTGATTCACAAGGTTAAAGATCTTTCATTTGCACGGACCATTTCCAAGGTCCTGGTGGGGAAGAGGGCACTACTGATATGTTTACAAAGTCTCATATTTTTGAAAATTTCTAGAAGTAAGGTATTTTAACCACAATTGTTTAACGTTAGCCTCTCCATCCTATTGGATACTATGGTGATGGAATGGTTCTTGGAATTTCTTGATATGGTGAAGGGAAAACTGCAGTGGGAGTGTAATTTGTTTGGACTAAAATTTGGGATACATTTATGTGGTTTATTATTATTATTGCTAGCTACCTTGGCATAGAACAACTTCCTGGAATACTTAAATCATCCACTGTGCCTGTGTAATGGGATATCCAAATAATGGAAAAGAGTAAATCAAGTGAACATATTGGAATTGGTTTTAAATTTTGTATTGACTTCACATACAAGCTTGACATTGCAATGAGAACACAAAACTCATAAAAATAAGTCCTTTGTTAGGATTCCCTAAAATATTTGAGCTTCATTGGAGGCTGAAGATTTGACAGAAGCAAACTGTGACTCGAGTCACATAAAGACAATTTTCCTCCCTCTAAATGTGAATCATTCCCCCATGCCTGTCCAAGGTTGGTATTGACTGGGGAAACAAAGGTTTCCCAATGCATGTCATTGTTTTTGAATATCACCTAAAATTTTCCTGTCTTAATAAAATAGCTCACTAGTTTTACCTTTAAACAGTTTACCCTCAGTATCATGTGGATTATACCTATTTAAAAATTCACATTAAAAATAACTAGATGAAAGATGTTGTACTAGAAGCTGTGTATATGCCCAGTAATGGTTTTTGAACATGAGGTCATGGGAAGGGAGGTCGGAGTGTATGGATAAAAGCAACAGTAGAGAAAAGAATAACAAGGAGAAATCCATCCTAAGTTGGTACATCTCTGATCATATGGTGCTCAAGCAGGGAAGCCAGGTAACTGGATCTTTAATGAAAGAAACTGATCACTTCTGGACAAACATCCCAAAATGGAGAAGCTGAAATGTGATGAAGGTGAGCACATATGAAGAGCAGAAGGGGAACACTGCCTTGCCCTTGGTTAGAACAACAATGAGATGAGTGTACCTATGCAACAATCCTGCAAGATCTGCACATGTACCCCAAAATTTGAAGCACAATTTAAAAAATGAGGTGAGACCCACACTTTGAGAGAATGTTAAGTGTTAATGTTCTCAAGATGTTAAGTCAGACCTTGATGGCTGACCCTCAAGTGCTCTCCTTTCTTTAGGATTCTACACTCTGATGGCGTGGCGAAATACTGGCTAATGAAATATGCATCCCTCTCTGCTATAGTCCCATTTCCTTTACCAAAGTTTTTGAAAATATTTCTCTTACTTTCTCTACCCTCTCATTCCCCTTCACTCACCAACAAACTGCAAACTGACCTGTACACTCATTTATCTGCTAAATGTACCATGAAAAAGCGACCAAGAATTCCTGATCATGGGTGACTAAGTTCCTTTTCTGACCTCATCTACTTGAACTTTTTCACTACACTTGTTACTGTTGATCAGTCGTCTTTCTTAAAAGGCCATGTTGGCCGGGCACGGTGGCTCACGACTGTAATCCCAGCACTTTGGGAGGCTGAGGCAGGTGGATCACGAGATCAGGAGTTCAAGACTAGCCTGACCAATACGGTGAAACACCATCTCTACTAAAAATACAAAAATTAGCTGAGCATGGTGGTGCATACCTATAATCCCAGCTACTTGGGAGGCCAGGGCAGGAGAACTTCTTGAACCTAGGAGGCAGAAGTTGCAACGAGCTGAGAATGCACCATTGCACTCCAGCCTAGGCAACAGAAAGAGACTTTATCTCAAAAAAAAAAAAAAAAAAAAAAAGCCATGTCCAGGAGTTTTCAATGAGAATTGTACCCTCCTGCTACTTTTCACACTTACACACCTGACTCCTTCATCTCTGATATTTGTGGACATTTCTTTTGTTGCCCCTCCTTAGATGTTGGCATTCTGTCTTAGCTTGGCTTATGCTTTTCCATTCACAGGCTCTTCTTGAGCCATTTGGTCTAAACTCAGGTCTTTAGTACTGAACATATGCATTTTTCTCTTATATCTTTTTCTCCAGTTCACTCTCTTTCTGTAAGTTTCCAATTAATGAACTGGCCCCTTGTTGAGCTTGCTGTATGGCTTGAATTATGTTCCCTCAAAATATGTTGAAGTCCTAATCTTCAGTGTCTGTGAATGTGACTGTATTTGAAAATAGGGTCTTTGCAGATGATCAAGTTAAGATGATGTCACTAGAATAGACCTTGATGCAATATGACTGATGTTCTTATAGAAACAGGACATTTGGATACAGAGACAGAGATGTGTACAGAGAAAAGATGATGTGAGGACTCAGGGAGAAGGCCAACTACAAGCCAAAAAATGTCTGAGGCTACCAGAAGCTGAAAGAATAAAAAAGACATAGAACAGATTCATCCTCAGAGTTCTTAAAAGGAACCAACCCTGCCAACACCTTGATTTTGAACTTCTAGAGATTTAAGATAATAAATGACTTTGAGCAACTTAGTTGGTGGCACATTGTTAGAGCAACCCCAGGAAGCTAATACACATGCTCATGTGATTATCCCACTATTACCACTAAGTCAGCATGTCCCAAAGTCAAATCATGATCTTCACCCCTGAAAAGGACTCATTTTGCTACATTCCCTGGCTTAGTTGTTCAGACCACTCTCTATTCATTCTCTCAGTTAGAGACCCAAGACTCCTTGACAGCTTTCTTCTCCTGCATCCATCTAGTCAAATATCATGATCTTCCAGTTCTGTCTTATGATATCTTTCATGTCTCTCTTCTTCTCTTCATCTCAGCTTTTTCTGCCCTCACCACTGGTGAGGTGAGTTCAGTCCTCGCCACTGCTGTGTAGGCCACTGCACAGTTGATCGTTTAACTAGTCGTCTTGATTCTCAAATTAGGTCAGAATGTTCTATCTAGAGAGAAAATCTGCCCATGTCAGTATTGCTATGATGCCTGTCATATTGCTTGTAGGTTACACCTTGGATTCCCTAACACAGCAAACAAGACTTCCTTACTCTGGCCACTCCCACTTCCCTAAACCCATCTCTCCTTTCCTAACTGATCATGCAGGCAAGTGATTCCCTTCAGAATCCATCCTGCTTCTTGCTTTTACTCTTTTGTACAAGTTGGGCTCCAGTGTAGGAAATCTTACCATACTACTACTCACTCAGCATTTCGCTTGGGAATTACTTACTGAAGGAGATCTCCTCTGTGTTCTTCAGCTTGGAATCAGAACTCATCTGGTGTTTCATGATGCCCTACATGTGCACCTAAAACAGTGTAGTGCTATCAGTTATTGTGTCTGTCCTTCACATTAGAATGGAGAAGAATGACTGTGCCTCCTTTACCCCAATGTCCCAAGATTCCAGATTCTGGAAAATAACAAGATCTCAGTAATTATTGTGTTTATTTAAGCTTTGCCCTCGAAATGCTTGTCCTGATTTTTTACTCAGAACTATTGTCTATCACATTGCCTCTATATGAAACGACTCAGTGGCTCTAATCTTTATTCTACATGGTGAAAATCAGAACAGTGGTCAACCCAGAACAACCCAGTTCCTGAACTCACTGACACCCACAAATCGTCATTTTACAAAAATACAAATTCATTCATATTTGAGCTAAGCCATTGAACCACTGAATTATTTGGATCTCAGAAGAAGAAAAATGATAGACTTACACTGTTGACAGACTTTCAACAGTGTTGAAAATCAAAATGTACACAGGAGTAGGCAGGTGGTAGGGAAGCCACAAGAGATTCTGGAGAACCCCACAGTTTGAAAAATAAATGCAAAAAAAAAAAAAAAAAAAAAGGCTGAAGGGACAGAGAAGAGAGAAGTTGCTGTAACATGTGGAAAGGGCTGCGTTCCAGGAGCTATGAACTGTAATAGAAAGCCACCTGCAGACCACAAAGGTGAGACTGTCAGAGATAAATACTCCCTAACCCTACCTATCTTCCTCAAAAATCTAGCAGAAGCCAATGGACAAGGGAGTACAGGATGCAATCCGTATGGGTCAGCGTCTGGGGCCTGAGCAGGATGGAAATAAATGGAGCCCATACAGAGAATAATGCATGGACGATATACAACCCAATAAATAGAAATTAATGTTAATTTTCACAAACAAGAAATATCATTGCTTTAGTGAGGTTGCTACCCTAGATTAAAACTTTTAAAACATTGGTTCTTGTATCCAGAAATGGAATCTAACATACTGGGTCCCATACAGCAAGCCCTCTTAATCCATTATTTATTCTATGAAGATGACAACCGTGTTCTTAGTTATCATTTTATTGGATTTTTATTCATCTATTTCTCTTAGAAAAAGAAGTCCGAATAAAAGAAGGAACTGCTCTCATATTTGAAAAGAGCCACAGGAAACAAAATTCTTTTCACTGGTATTTTCATCGCTGAAGCCTTCTATTTTAGGAAATATTATGCCTAATGACTTTTCCATCCAAGATGGGAAAACTGAGAAAGGAAAATGACATAGAATTAAAAACTTCAAATAGCGCATCTATGGCTGTAACCACACATGAAATCATTATGCTTTACCTTCATAAACGAGTCAGTTTCCTCTCTTTAGCCCAGTCTTGGACATCTGCTTCTCCAAATATTAAGTAGAAGATTACTCCTGCCAGGTTAATGACAAACAGCAAGAAGAAGACATTCTTCCACCCAAACTCAGGGTCCTGGAGACACAAAACTCCCAAGTGTAAATTATCCCCTTCATACTTTTCTATGAAACATTATATTAATAGTTCAGATGACAGCATTCACTGGTGGGTTTTCATGTCGAAATTCATTTCCTGAAAGTGGCTCGGTAGTTAAGTGGAAAGGATTTCAAAATATATTCAGAATGTTCTTAATAAAGGGAATTTTGTGATTAACCTACAGAAATGCATTTGTCACTATTGATCTAAGTGCCATATATTTTCTCTTTTGCATGAATATCGGCTACATAAGCTATGCTGAGAATACTTTCAAGATTCTTATTACGTTGTGCTGGTGTTGTGAAAGATTATGGGCTTTTGAGCTATGCATGTTTAAGTTTGAAGAATTCTGATTGTTCATGCTCATAGTGGAAAGACTTATGCTAACAGATTTTCAGCTTAATTTTTGGGAAATGAAAATAATATTTTATATTTACAACTGGTGTGAGAATCAATAGTTAAATGAGTTTACTGCATACGAAATACCTATGCATACGTCACACACTTAATGTTTACTTTCATTATCCTCTTTTTGGCATGATGATGCAAATGAAAATTTTTTAATGTATAGTTACTTACAATTTTCTAGAAATTTTGGGTTTTTCAAATCGATTAAATTTTAAAAGGAACTATTTTATCACTATTTGAAATAGATAACCAGAGAATTACTTGCCTTCAATAAAAAGCAACCATAATAAATGCAATGAAACCAAAAGACTGTTATTAAATTCTAGTGAAAAGAAAGCAATGTTCATAGCAGCCTTATTGATAATAGCCAAAAACTGGAAACAACTCAAATGTTCATAAAAGTACAATAGATAAATTGTGATGTGCCACAAAATGAATAAACTATTAAAACATCCAGCAGATGAATCTCAAACACATGATGGATGAAAGAAGCTAGGGTATGTGCTCTATGATTCCATTTCTATGAAAGGCAAGAATGGGAAAATCTAATCTATGAAAAAAGAAGTCAAGGTAAAAGTTACAACTAGAAGGGGTACTGATTGGAAAGGAGCACAAAAGAACAATCTGGGTGATGGAAATATTCTTTTCTTTTCTTTTTTTTTGAGACACAGTTTTGCTCTTGTTGTCCAGACAATAGCACAATCTCGGCTCACTGCAACCTCTGCCTCCTGTGTTCAAGCAATTCTCCTGCCTCAGCCTCCCGAGTAGCTGGGATTACAGGCATGCACCACCATGCCTGGCTATTTTTGTATTTTTAGTAGAGACAGGGTTTGTCTCTGTTGGTCAGGCTGGTCTCAAACTCCCAACCTCAGGTGATCTGCCTGCCTTGGCCTCCCAAAATGTTGAGATTACAGGTGTGAGTCACTGCACCCTGCCAGAAATATTCTTTTCTAAAAAAAACTTTTAGGTTCAGAGACACATGTGCAGGTGTGTTACACAGGTAAACTCATGTAATGGGGGTTTATTGTACAGATACTTAATCAGGCAGGTACTAAGCCTAGTTCCCAATAGTATTTTTTCTGACCCTTTTCCTTCTCCTACCCTTCACCCTCAAGTAGAATTCAGTGTCTGTTGATCCCCTCCTTGTGTCTATGAATTCTCATCCTTCAGCTTCTACTTATAAGTAAGATCATGTGGTATTTGGATTTCTGTTCCTGTGTTAGTTTGCTAAGGATAATAGGCTCCAGCTCCATCCATTTTCCTGCAAAAGATACGATTTGATTCTGCATAGTATTCCATGGTGTATGTGTACTATATTTTCTTTATCCAATCTGTCATTGATGGGTATTTAGGTTGATTCCATGTCTTTTCTATTGTGCATAGTGCTGCAAAGAACATATGTGTTCATGTGTCTTTTTGGTAGAATAATTTACATTCTTTGGGGTATATACCCAGTAATGGGATTGCTGGATGGAATGGAAGATCTGTTTTTAGCTCCTTGAGGAATCGCCACGCTGCTTTCCACAATGGTTGAATTAATTTACACTCCCACCAACAGTGTATAAGCATTCCCTTTTTTCTGTAACCTCTCCAGCATCTGTTATTTTTTGCTTTTCAATAATAGACATTCTGACTGGTGTGAGATTATCTCATTGCGGTTTTGATTTGAATTTCTCTAATGATCAGTACTATTTAGCTTTTTTCATACATTTGTTGGGTGCATATATGGCTTCTTTTTAAAAATTTTTAATTTAATTTTATTATTTTTAAATGTTATTATTTCCATAGATTTCTGGGGAACAGGTGATATTTAGTTACATGAGTAATGTCTTTAGTGGTGATTTGTGAGATTATCATTCACCCATCACCCAAGCAGTATATACTGAACCCGATTTATAGTCTTTTGTCCCTCACCTGCTTCCCACAACTTCCCCCGAGTCCCCAAAGTCCATTATGTCACTCTTGGGCCTTTGCATCCTCGTAGTTTAGCTCCCACTTATGAGTGAGAATGTATGATGTTTGGTTTTCCATTCCTGAGTTACTTCACACAGAATAATAGTCTCCAATTCCATCCAGATTGCTGTGAATGCCATTAATTCGTTCCTTTGTGAGTAGTATTCCATCATTTATATAAACACCAACGTTTCTTTATCCACCCCACCCATTGATTGATGGATGTTTGGGTTGGTTACATATTTTTGCATTTGCAGATTGTACTGCCATAAACATGTGTGTGCAAATATCTTTTTTGTATAATGACTTATTTTCTCTGGGTAGATACTTAGTAGTGGGATGGCTGAATCAAATGGTAGTTCTACTTTCAGTCATTTAAAGAATCTCTACACTGTTTTCCATGGTGGTTGTACTACTTTATGTTCCAGCCAGCAGTGTAGAAGTGTTCCCTGTTTAACACATCCATGCCAACATCTATTATTTTTTTATTTTTCGATTATGGTCAACCTTGCAGGAGTAAGGTGGTATTGTATTGTGGTTTTGATTAGCATTTCCCTCATCATTAGTGATGTTGAGCATTTTTTCATATGTTTGTTGGACATTTAGTGGGGAAAGGATGTCCTATTCAATGAATGGGGCTGGGATAATTTGCAAGCCACATATAGGAGAATGAAACTGTATTCTTATCTGTCATCTAATAAGAAAATCAACCCAAGGTGGATCAAGGACTTAAATCTAAGACCTGAAACTATAAAAATTCTAGAAAATAACATTGGAAAAACCCTTCTAGACATTGGCTTCGGCAAGGATTTCATGACCAAGAACCCAAAAGCAAATGCAATAAAAACAAAGATAAATAGCTGGGACTCAAACTAAAGAGCTTTTGCACATCAGAGGGAACAGTCATCAGAGTAAACAGACAACCCACAGAGTTGGGGAAGATCTTCACAATCAACACATCTGGCAAAGGACCAACATCCAGAACCTAAGATGAACTCAAATAAATTAGCAAGACAAAAATAAACAGTCCCATCAAAAGGTGAGCTAAGGACATGGGTAGACAATTCTCAAAAGAGGAATGTTTATGTCTTTTCTTGAAAAGAATCTGTTCATGTTCTTTGCCCACTCTTTAAAAGGTTTGTTTGTTTCTTGTAAATTTAAGTTTGTTAGAGATGCTGGATATAAATTCAAAATATTGCTGAAAATCGTTGGCATTTATGCATGTAATCATTATCCCAAGACACCTATGCAGCTGTGTGGTTTCAGTTTCAAAGATAGCAATCACTATTTAGTTTTTTGCTTGAGAATGAACCAGGCTTTAGGTCACCAAAGAAATTATTCTGTATTTATCAGGTCCATTTTCATGACAAAGTTACCCACAATTTAAATTTATTTTTCAGTCTTTGAATACATGCTATCACCTTTATAAATGGATTTAGCAGAGCATTTTTGGAGTCCTTCATGACAAGAAAATTGTACCTGAGTAAGAAGAAATCCACTGACAGTTGGTACAATGACAGGTGCCATGCCTGAAAATCCCCTTGATGCTCCCATGAGGAAACTGGAATGCCTGTGGATGACAGGAATGTTCCAATCTGGATCCAGAGATGTTTGACAGTACTTCCTTCAGCCCTGATCCATGTATGAATCTATAACTCAATTATAGTTTATAAGTCTATATAATTATAATTAGACAATTATAGCAAAAAGGACTTTCATTATATATATTCAAAGAGAGAGATGAAGACAAATCAATAGCCCTCCCTCAACATCTCTGCAAAAAATGGCCACAGGTGTATCTGTGGTCCTTCCCTATGGTTTATTCATTTCCTAAGTTTGGAGATTCTGGAAAGCTGAAAGCTAAATATTTTTAATAAAATGTGGAACTGATAGTGAAGATCAGTCCTACCTTGGAGCAATATCTAAGGCATTGACATAAATCCCTGACTGACACAATGTACTTAATCCACATGAGAGTGTCAGAAAGGCAGTTGCTGTGATATAGCTGGAACTGAGGTAGGGCAGAGACACAATGAGTACTGAAGAGGGGAGATTTCCTAGGGAATGAAGAACAAACAAATTAAACAGTGAGAAACCTTCTTTGGCTGTTGTATACTTTGCGAATTATCTGACCCTCAGTCTCTGTTCTTACCTAAAACTGTGGCAAGTTTCCTCACAGTGATGAGTCTAAAATTCTTGGTTAGGAGGAAATCTGCCAGATAGCCTCCCACCATACCCATGAAGTAGGCGACAATAAAAGGAAGGGCAGATAGGAGTCCATTCTAAAGAGAAAATATTAAGTAAATTACCATAATAAAGGCATTGAGACCACAGCTTCTACTGATAAATCACTACTAAACATACTGACATTCTGAAATCATACTTTCTTAGAAAAATCAGTAACCTCTTAAATCATACCACCAGAAAAGCTACTGGCATGAGTGTTAAATATTATTTTTGGTAATAAAAATACATTTCTCTAGATGGAATGATTTGTGAAAGCAGAGTAATTGGTAAGCCATGCAAACAGAATAAAGGGAGGGAAGAAAACATACTCACATCTCTGATGTTAACATGGTACACAGAGCTGATGTAAGTTGGTGTGTATATAGTCAATGTGTGAATTAACCACTGATGGCTGAAAGAACATAAACATATGGACCAAATGGGTAGAGATCTGAGCATAGCTTTGATGGGAAGAGGCTGCTTAGAAGACCTGACCTGAAAACAAATTTACTGGTCAGCATGATAAGATCTGAGAGATGCTCACACATGCTTAGTCACCCTTAAAAATCCAGATTTAAGGTCACAGGAAAAAATCCAAATACAAGGCCTCAGGAAATTGTTGGCATCTTTATGTGTACCTGTTGTTTCAAGGAGTATATGATGTATTCTTTTTCTGACGCGCTTATCCATGGGTGGGAAACAGGGTCATCATAAATCATAACAAACCAGATAAGGCAGCAGACACAGCCAACACCTCCTGCAAGCACAGGGTAAATCTGGTAAATGGGCTGTTTTCTGCCTTTTGGGTGGATTTCTTTCATTTTGGGATGTTTTCTGTATAAGTTCTAGGAAAAGCTCATGCTCATTATATCCCTTTTCCCTTTCTTAAACAATTCACCCATTTTACATTTCCTGTTTATTTGTGTGTGTGTAAATCACAGAGCCTAAAAGTGGCATCACATTTGATATCTCAATATTTTTAATATTAGCCATTCTGATAAATGTGTGGCGATATCTCGTGATTTTTATTTGTATTTCTTAAATAACTAAGGATGAGTTATCATTACATCTTTTCATGTGGCTGTTTTCCCTCTCTCTATCTCTTTTTGGTGAAGTGTCTTTGCCTGATTTTTATTTTTTTTTGGTGTTATGGAGCTTTGAGAATTATTTACAAATTTTGAATAAAAGTCCTTATAATATATGTGTTTTGCCAGTATTTTCTCTCTGGGATCAACTTGTCTTTTTATTATCTTAACCATGCCTTTTGATGAGGATACGTTTTTAACTTTGATGAAATCCCAATTTATCAATTTATTTTATGAATCATGCTTTTGGTGTTGTATTTAGGATATCTTTGCTTAAATAATAAAGATTATCTCCTACATTTTTTCCTAGAAGGATAATAGTTTCAAGTTTTATATTTAGGTCTGGGATTCATTTTGGTTTAGTTTTTAAATATGATACAAGGTATGGATGGAAGTTCATTTTTTTCTGCATGTGACTATCCAACTTTTGTGCATCTTCTGTTAAAGAGATTATTCTTTCTTTAGCTATTGGATCTTTCTCAAGGGTCAGTTTAGTTTACTTTATATGAAGTAAATAGAACCATGAGTCTGTGATTCTATTTTATTCTATTGATCCATTTGCTTATAACTTTACAGTATGTCTTGACATCAGGTAGTGTTAGTCCTACAACTTTGTAATTTGTTTTCAAAGATGTTTGGCTATTTTAGAATCTTTGTATTTCCATAAAAATTCAGTTTTCAGTACCCAGGCCTCACATATCTTTTGGCAGATTTTATCCCTATGTTGCATGTTTTTATGCTATTGAAAATGGTACTGTTCTCTTTAATTGACATTACCAATTATTTCAGCTTTTGCATGTTCTGAAAACATCTTTATTTTGCGTTTGTTTTTGAAACAGTTTTTTTTCACTGTGTCTACAATTCTAGGTTGACAGTTTATTGTTTGTTTTCTTGCACTATTTTAAAGATATTGTTTCACTGCTTCTCTCTTGCACTACTTCTGATAGGAATGCTGTGTTCAGCATTATCTTTGTTCCTCTCTCTACAATACATCTTTTAGCTTTGGCTACTTTAAGATTTTCTCTTTATTTCTGGTTTTGAGCCATTTGATTAGAATGTAATTTGATGTCGTTTTCTTCATGTTTCTTGTGTTTGAGGTTCATTGACTTTTTTGGATCTGTAAATTTATAGTTTTGGCCATTGATTCTTCAAATATTTTTGAAGAAATGTTGTTGTTGTTCTCCTATCCTACTCTATTTTAGGCACTCCACAACTTACTGATGTTCTCTTATTAATACTATATTTTTCTCTGTGTGGTGCACTTTGGATGATTTCTGTTGTTGTTTTTAAGTTCATTAATCTTTAATTATATCTAAACTGTCATTAACTCCATTCAGTGCATTTTTCATCTCAGATATTGTACTTTTCATCTCTGTAAGTTTTATTGGGTCTTCTTTATATTTACTATGTCTCCACTTAACTTACTTAGCATATAGATTTATGCTATAATGTAGTTATACTAACTATTTTAATGCCCTTGTTTGCTAATTCTAACATCTCTGTCAGCTCTGGGTTGGTTTTGTTCAATTCATTATTCATTATAAGTTGTATTTTTCTCCTTTTTTTCATGTCTGATAATCTGTGGTTGGAACCAAACATTATGAATCACGTCCAGTGGGGTGCCACATAGTTTTGTATTCCTGTAAATATTTTTAAGTTTTGTTTCGGGATATGATTAAATTATATAGAAATAGTTTGCCCCTTTTAGGTCTTGCCATCACCATTTGTTAGAGAGATCCACGGCAGAACTCCCTCTAAGGTTAATAATTTTGCACTACTGAAGAACAACATTTATGAGTATTCCATCCAATGACCCATGAATTAATGACTTTTTCAGTCTGTCTTAGGAAAACAGGTACTATCTCTGATTCTCTGTGAGTACAGGCACTGTCCTCAGTCTTCACCAATGATTGTTCTTATTCTATTGATTATTGAGAGAAGAATATTAAGGCTTCCATCTTTAATTGTAGATTTGTCGATTTCTCCTTACTCTTCTATCAATTTTTGCTTCATGTATTTTGAAGCTCTGTCATTAGGTGCATATACATTTCAGATTGTTATGTGTTCTTGTGAATTGGTAATATTCCTTTTCTGAAGCCATTCTTGTCTGATATTAACATATCCACCCAGTTTTCTCTTGATTAATGTTTTCATGGCACATCTTTGTTCCCTGGACTCTGTACAGTCCCAAGAACCAACAGGATTCTATCTCTGCCCTCAAAGAGCTTACTGTCCAGAAGGGGATATACACGTATAAACAAATAAATGCAAACTGCTGAGAGGTTTGAAAGTAGAATTTAAAAGCTACTAAAGTGGAAGCTATGGAGGGAGCAGTTGTTTCTTTATTTCTTTTCTTTTTTCTTTTCTTTCTTTCTTTTTTTTTTTTTTTTGAGAAGGAATCTTACTCTGTTGCCTAGGCTGGAGTGCAGTGGCTCGACCTAGGCCCACTGCAGCCTCCACCTCCTGGGTTCCAGAGATTCTCCTGCCTCAGCCTCCTGATTAGCTGGGACTACAGGCGCATGCCACCATGTCTGGCTATTTTTTTTATTTTTTAGTAGAGACGAGTTTTACCATATTGGCCAGGCTGGTCTGGAACTCCTGACCTTGTGATCTGCCCTACTTGGCTTCCCAAAGTGCTGGGATTACAGCCACTGTGCCGGGCCCTTTTCTTGATTTCTAATAATTAAATGGAAGGCTCTGGGGCAGATGCTGAGGTTGACAAAATTCATGGTGTTTCATTTTTTCTCCTCTCTAAGAAACTTGAGGTTTACTCAGGATGCCTGCTGCTGTGCTTAACCTGAGACAAAACCCCCAGCAGCACCTATAGAAGGATTTCTTCCTTCTATGTCTTAACCATTGACTTGCAAGCCTGTCCCCGACTGCCTACAATGGCAGCAGAGTATGCTTGATTACATTATGATAATAACAAATTATGGTGGGTTACTAGCACTTTATAATAGGTAGAAGAACTTACAAATTTTTTGATGGCATTGGCTAATTATTTCCTTATATTAAGATATTTTTGTTTTTCTAGGATTTATTTGTCTTGACTTATTTCCTTTTGAAAACTATACACAAATATACTTACTGAGGAAAATCTTTCTGAATATGAAAATCTGGGAACTGTGAGACAGTAGCTTACCAAAGACATAGAAGACAAAAGGCCACCCAAGGGTATCAATAATTAAGCCACTTATGAGGATAGCAGTAAAGCCTCCCAGGAATATTCCTGCAAAGAGACAGAAAGTAAGCTGTGGGACTCTAGACTTCAACCTGACAAATACATACAGATTGACAGATGACATATTATAGAACAGTGACTCTAAACCATAAGGAGATGAGCATAATTAGAATGCACAAACTTCAGATTTATGATTTAAGAACATGTTTTTCTGGCAGTTCCCTATAACATAGCAGATGACTGTCATACTTCCTTTCATGTTCTTTTAATTACACAAGTCCTATATGCTTACTGTCAAAGTAAACTGCTACAAAGAACCAAAGTTCCTTTCGTGTGCCTTCCCAGCCATTCTCACTACTCTCTAAAATTAACCATTAGTAACACTATATTATATAATATATAATTGCATACCTTTTTTCTGCGCACATAAATAATATATATCTATACATAGTCATCCTCTTGGTAAATGTATTTATGCAATATGTAGACAGAAAGCTAGATTTTTCTATAAATGTGCTAATAACTGTTATATTTTTTATAGCTTTTTAGAATGTTCTAAAATTGTAGGGCACGTTCCCTTTTTAATCACTTTTTCAAACATTTCTAGGTGATTTTTTTTTAAATTTTCCAGATGAACATTAATATTAACCTGTCAAATTCTATATATGTGTATAGGAGTTATCATTTTTAAACACACAGGATCATAATGTTTCTATTGTTTTGTGACTACTTTTTATTCAGCAATTGGTCTTGTAAGCATTTTTATGTCATTGTAGATTTTACCTAATTATTCTGAACATAGACATAATTTATTTATTTCTCCATGATAGAATATCAGAAGTGGACTTGCTAGGTCAAAGCCTAAGATCAAAGGCTATGTGCATTTAAATTTTGATAAATACTGACAAAGTACCTTACTAGAAGCTGTACCAAATTAAATTGCCTATATATATATATATATATATATATATATATACACACACACACACACACACACACACACACACACACACACATATTTTCTCATCTCCTTGACAGCATTTAATATCCTCAAAGGTCTTCTCGTTGTTGTTGTTTCTTGTTCTTTTGTTGTTTGAGACAGAGTCTTGGTCTGTCACTCAGTCTGGAGATTTATTACAATAGTGTGATCACAGTTTACTGTAATCTCAAACTCCCGGGCTCAAGCAATCCTTCCACCTCAACCTGCCAAGTAACAGAATGACAGGTACATGCCACCACACTGGCTAACTTAAATTCTTTATAGAGATGGGAATCTTGTTATGTTACCCATGCTAGCCTGGAACTCTGGGCCTTAAGTGATCTTCCATCTTGGCCTCCCAAAGCACTGGATTACAGGCATGAGCCACCATGCCCAGCCCCATCAAGTTTTTAAAAATTGCCTTTCCAGCCTGGCACAGTGGCTCACACCTGTAATCCCAGCACTTTGGGAGGCCGAGGTGGGCGGATTACGAGGTCAGGAGTTGGCCAACATGATGAAACCCCATCTCTACTAAAAATACAAAAAATTAGCTGGGCGTAGTGGCGGGTCCCTGGAATCCCAGCTACTCCGGAGGCTGAGACAGGAGAATCACTTGAACCCAGAAGGCAGAGGTTGCAGTGAGCCGAGATAATGCCACTGCACTTCAGCCCAGGCAACAGAGTGAGACCCTGTCTCAAAAAAGAAAAAAGAATGCCTTTCCAATATTAATGAAAAAGAGAGCTGGGAGGGGCGGCTGATGCCTGTAATCCTAGTGCTTTGGGAGGCAGAGGTAGGAAGATCAGTTGAAGCCTGGAGTGAGTCCAGCCTGGGCAAAGAGCAAGACCCTGTCTCTACAAAAATTAAAAAATTATCTAGGCATGGTGGTGCCTGACTGTAGTTTCAGCTACTCAGGAATCTGAAGTAGGAGAATCACTAGAGCCTAGGAGTTCAAGGCTGCAGTGAGCTGAAATCGTGCCACTGTACTCCAGGTTGGGTGGGAAAGAGAGACCTTATCTCAAAAAAAGAATGCGTAATAAAGAGCATCGCATTTTAATTTCCTTTTTCGTAGTAAAGTTGCACATTTTTTTCTATCTTTAGCTATCATTTTTATTTCTCCTGTGAAGTGTCCATAATCTTTTTGTCTTTGTTTATTTTGCTTAATTTTGTCTTAATTTACAGAATCTTTATGTATTGTGAATGATCCTCTGTCTGGTGTGCTGGCTGCAATTATCCTCCCATGTTTAACTTTTTAAATGTGTGTTGCATAATTTAGCTGTAAGTTTGTATGGAACCAGATCTGTATTTCTACTTTGTAATGACCTCTACATTTACTCTTTTATTTAGATCTTTTCCCACCCAACAATGTAAAAAAAAAAAAAAAAGTCACTTATTTACTTGTGTTGCCTCATTTAAGCACTAGTAGTTAGATTTATAATTGAGTAAATAGAAAAATTAAATAACTTGCCAAAGTTCACATTATTAACAGGGGAAGGTGGTGTTGGAAAGGAGACGGCCTGACCCCAGGCCACAGATACCTGGAGATGGAAAACAGCGTCTTTTTCTACCACTGAGTCCACCAAATTTGCATCTTTTCCCTGAACTCTTTGCCTTTGCTTTGATTATCGTGGGGGACAGGTTCCTGCACTGATCCATCCAAAACCAGGTCCCTTCTTGTCCTCTGGACCCCGTCTCCTCCACTCTACCCCAGGCTTGGACTCCTAAGAGTACGTATTCTCTCTCTGTATTTTCACTTCCCTCCTCAACTCATGAATCTTTCCCATCCACATGCAAATATAGCTTCCTGTGACCCATGCCAAAAACAAAACAAAAGAAACAAACATTTCTACCTCTTCAGAACCCCCTCTGCATACTTATTCATTTCTCTGCTTCTCTTCAAGGCAAAACTTCTCAAAAGGCTGTGCTAACTGCCTCCATTCTCTTTCTTCTTTTTTCCTTGGCATCTGTCACACACACCTTCCTTGTTTTCCCATTGCTTCATTGGAAGCTTCTCAGAACATTTGCTGGCTTGTCATTCTCTTCTATCCGAGGCCTGAATACTGGAAGGCCTCATGGCTATTCCCTTGGTTTTCTTCTCTTCATCTATGCTCTTTCTCTACGTGGTCTTGTGTAGAACAAGGGCTTTAAATACTATTTCTGTTGAAATACTGAGGAATTTTGAGTATGTCCTGTTTTTTCTCATGTTGCTACCAAATTCTAAACTATAAAGTAATCTCCATTCAGATGCCTAATAGTTCATGGCTAATACTTGATTTACACTGGCTTATTTAATGCTTAAATACACACACACACAAATACATATACATACATTCACATCTATTATAAGTTGCTATCACATGTATCAACCTGTGTGTGAGTGCTGCATCATATATATGTTCATATCTAAAGTATAGTTGTTTTGTTTTTATGTTTTGGGCTTTATTAAAGTTATATCATCCTGGATGTCCTTTTCTTTTCTTTTTTTTTGAGACAGAGTCTTGCTCTGTCACCCAGACTGGAGTGCAGTGGTGTGATCTTGGCTCACTGCAACCTTCCGCCTTCCAGGTTCAAACGATTCTCCTGCCTCAGCCTCCTTAGTAGCTGGATTACAGGCACGTGCCACCACACTTGGCTTATTTTTGTGTTTTTAGTAGAGATGGGCTTCCACAATGTTGGTCAAGCTGGTCTTGATCTCCGGACCTCATGATCCGCCTACCTTGGCCTCCCAAAGTGCTGGGATTACAGGTGTGAGCCACCACAACCAGCCTGGATGTCCTTTTCTAAGACATTGTAATGTGTTTGCTGTAGTATATGAGAATATTCATTTCTACCGTAGAAAATAAATAAATTCACCTTATAATACATTAGTCAAATGTCATGAGATGTGTTGGGTTTGGATTAAAACAAAGTTGTGAGATATTGATAGGCAGGATTTATAAGCTGTGTAAATTCAAGATAAGTAATTTACTAAGAATATCATGTTTGTCTTTGAACATAGGTAAAAAAGGATACAAAGACTAAGAGACAAATAATATTAGGTAATGATTTTAAACATGAGTTTCTGAACATTCATGAAGGTTTAGAGGCAGTCAATCAGGGGAGCACTGAAGTTCATGAAATTCCAATGTGACCAACTCTTTCCAACTCTGTGTTCAGTGACTTGACTGAATCTTGAAATCAGCCATGGTGGGAATGTTTAGAGCACAGAAACTGATAAATACTATAAATGAGCTTATTTTTCCCCCTAAAAAGCCTGTTTAACAGCACATCACTGCTGACTTAATATTTGTCTGGGCCTAATTCAGCACCCACTGGAAATACCCATCCTGTCCCCATGTGCTCAAGAAACACAAAATAATGGCAGTTAGCAGGTTCTTTAGAGAATGGAGCGGTGACCAGCAGTACCCATTCTTGTTTCTTTGCCATACAGCAAGTGCGTGTCGTTGGCCCAGATGCCTTCCCTGTGGACATTCCTGTTTGAACCTTAATTCTGGTTCTCAGAACCACACCATCAGTGGTAAGCGTGGTACAGCAGAAAGACAGAGAAAGAATGTTTGTACACTTGAACATTCTGTATACTTCATTCAGGTCGTGGGTTCCTTCTACCTGCATATACTCCATCTTACATGAGTTAACTTACCCCATTTCCACTTCTCCCCTTTACTTTTTACTCTGTGTTTTAAATTCATGTAACTGTGCAATTACAGCACTTAATTTGGTCTGTGATCCTATTGTTCCATGACCTCTGGATAGCTTGACTGGTAGCATACCTAGGCTACCAAGGTATGAATGCATTTTTGTCCAAGATAGACATGCTTTATTCATATAACATTTGTATTTCTAAGATTAATCTATGTTGTTTCATGTAGCTATGGTTTCTTCATTTTCACTGCTGTATGATATTATATTGTTTTTAGATTAAAGGTGTTTGGATTAATTTTTCCCATCACCTATTAAACCTGCTTCAAATATTAAATACCAGTTCTGTTTGGTCTGCTTGGTCTCTTAAGTTACTAAGCTCCATAACTGGCTGCAAAGTTTCCTATCTATAATAGGTGTACCTTTTTAGGTTCCCTTAGAAGAAGATACAGTACACTGTGCCCTAGAGGCTGGCAGTACTTGAGCCCTTCCACTAAAGGTAGGTGCCTTCTGGGGTAGTCCTACTCCAACCTTATGAGCTGAGCAATCCCATCCACCAGTACAACCTGCAGAGGAGCCCCAGCATCATCAAAAATGGCAATTTCTATAAGACCTACTGAGGAAAGCAGGCAGGTTCAGCTCACTCCACCTGATGATGGGATTCTCCAGTAGCTTTTTGTTGGGTGCCTTCAGACAGCCAAGGGGTCTGTGCTCTCTAAACCAGGTTTGGAGGCCAGAAATGATCGCCTGCCTGGAGCCTCTGAAATAGTCCATCAACACCAAAGATGAGAAAAATACTGGAACTTGCACCCTTGTAGGGTACTGAGATTCCTCTAGATATTGTCATTTGACCAATTCTGGCTGTTCAGTCTCTATATACTCAGAAGTGAGAGGAAAGGGAGTTGCCACTTTCTATAAGGTCACTGTCTTCAGTCCAAGTTTTTAAACTTTTCTTTCATACTTTCCGTCTCCCGATTTTCTTGTGCTGTATTCTGAGATAATCCCTCAATGTAATAAACAAAATGAATTTTCTTAGTCCAAATTGCAAATGGCAAAGACTAATCCTTCAGGGTTGCGAGGCCTTTAGAGTGTGCTGTCGGTCACGGTGTGGGTGTGGCTTATTTTCTGGACTTGAATGGTCCCTGCCTTCTTGGTCTCATTAATTACTTGGAGAGCTACCCTTTTTTTCCTCATCCAGCACTCACTTTAGCAATCTCCTGTTTCTTAACCTTACACTGTCCATTTTCCACACTTCTCCAGTATAACTTAGGCTTTTTCATCCAGAATATTCATGCAGAGCACACTGTCCAGGCAGATCATTATCAGAAAGAAGTTCTCAGGACAATTTAGAGCAAATCCAAAGAAGATTAAGTTGAATCTTTACCTTCCATTGCAAAATAGTATAAACTCCCATAAGTCAGGATTGACACATGAAGATAAAACGATACAAGCTGAAGAAAAAAACATGGATGGAGTTTTTTTTTTAATAACCTTTCCATTTATAACTCAAAATCCAGATGCCATAAAAATGATCAATTTGACCACATAAAAGTATTTATTAAATGCTCCAAGTCATAGACTAGGCAAAGTCATGCCACAAATGACAACCGAGGGAAAATAACTGAAAGTCATATTATAGGCAAAGGGCTAGTCTTTTTAACTTAAAAATACTTCACTGACATTGAGCAGTTGAAGAATCATGCAATGAAAAGTTGTAAAGGACCCAGTGGGAGAATGTTTGATTATAGTGTACCCATTTGCATTACATGTCCTTACCTGATAAGGCAATGCTGTAGAGTCTGTTTTGTTCATGCGGAAGGCCCCATTTTCCCCAAATTGCAAACTGACCCCCAAATATTGAGCCCTGAAATTAAAATGATTAGAGTTCTTAATGTGTGGTGCCATGTAGAAATTCATATCCAGCTCAGATTTATAAAATATTGGGTACCTGGCTTACGCCCTGGACTATTCGAATTGCAATGAGGAAAGCTACTCCAAAGTCAGCTGCTGGAGGCATGCACAGAATGAGAAATGAATTTGCAAACAAAGAAATGCCAACCACTCGCTTTGTTCCTACTCTTCCAGCCAGGTATCCACTGAGAGCCATTGTCGGTATGGCACCATAGCTGATAGCACCAAAGATGATGCCTTGGATTTGAGGACCCCAGTCATACACAGGAGCCTTAGAGAAACAGAGAATGTTGTCATAAACCTTATACAGAAAGATTCTTACATACCCTAAGAAGCTTCTTTAGACCTTTTACTTGCTTTTAAATCACTATTTTCTCCATTAAGGTGTTTTTTGTTTGTTTGTTTGTTTGTTTGGGTTTTTTTTTTTTATACAGAGCTTCTCTCTTGTTGCCAAGGCTGGAGTGCAATGGCACAATCCTGGTTCACTGCAACCTCTGCCTCCCAGGTTCAGGCAATTCTCCTGCCTCAGCCTCCAGAATAGCTGGGATTATAGGTTCCCGCCACCACACCTGGATAATTTTTTTGTATTTTTGGTAGAGACTGGGTTTCACCATGTTGGCCAGGCTGGTCTTGAACTCCTGACCTCAGGTGATCCACCCGCCTCGGCTTCTCAAAGTGCTGGGATTACAGGCATGAGCTACCATGCTTGGCCTCTATTAAAGTTTTTAAAGACGCATACTCTAGAAAAATAAATTTCCAAACAAACGACAAAAAGAAAAGCACAGATTTATGTCTTGTGTTGCTTACCTTTGCAGGAAGACTCTTCGGGGATTTATTTAGGCCACCAAATGAGTCAACAGGCAGCCCCTCAGGGGAGCCATTGAGCTGAGATTGAGGGCTTGTGCTGTTGACCATGGCTACCATGGTGATGCTCATAATGACATTTTGTGCCATCATTATAAAGTTGCAGAAATGTAAGATGATGGCTATTCCAAAGCGAGTAGAACATACAATAGGAACTGGAAATATTATGACATCATATTAGTACTTTTTAAAATGGAGCTAACATTAGTTTTTCACAAGATATAATTTTAAAAGTACCTGATCACCTAACAATTTAAATCAGTACTTAAATGACACTTCTATTGGCTTTAGGAAAGGAAGATACAAAAGAAGGAGATCACTGAATTGAGTCAAAGGATGTTTTATACCATAGCTTTATAGAGCCCGACTTGGTCTTGGTCATTCTGTTCATCCCAGAATTTTGTCTCTCTCATTCCTAGGTCATTATGTTCTACAGTTGATGAAATTACTCACAAGTAAATATGTATACATATGTGTGTGTGTACATATATGTAACACACATATATTAAAAGAAAATATGTACATATACATATGTGCACATATTTAATTGCTATGTATAATTTATATAACATATAATTTGTGTGTATAATTATATATAAATATATAGCATATAATTTATATATGACATGTCTATTCATAATGCACTATATGTTATGTATTCATTTAAATTTTGAGATTAAACTCTTAGGAAGATCCTCTCATTAGAGAAATTGACACCCACAGACCATGAAAAAATAAAGTGAAAAATGGTGGCAAAAGAAATGAGCAAGCATTCAAATAATCTGTATTTGTACATCCAGGAGAGATGGCAATTTAAATGCAGAAATCTCATTCTCCTTCTTCCAGATCTTAGCTAAACTGTCCAAAAAATGTAAAACATAGAGCAATCTGCATTTGTGATTGAAATTAAAGAACTCTTCAGAAGTTAAAATCTGGGAAAAAATCAGTTAGATGTGATTGAATGGTACAAAAGCTTCAAAGGTGTGGTTTCTACTCAGCTTCTTAAAAAGTCTTAAGCATTATATTAAGTGAGTAGAAGGTATCTTGGCAGAACACAGCTAACAGTCTAATTTGAAGAGCAAATAACATGTGTGAAGCAAGAAGCTGTATTTATCTGGCCTCAGATTTTTTACACAAGGACTTCAGGCAGAGTAGCTCTTTGGAACTCTCCTCACCCTTTCATTTTTTTCTGCATGGGAAGAAAATGGACTTAGACCAATGAGACTGGGTAGATAAATCTAGGATGTATAGCTCTGAATCTTCCCCAGCCTGCCTGGATGCTGTCGACTCTCCTGCCATGCAGTTACTTTAGCAGAGCAAGCTTGGACTTGTCCAGTTCACCCTATGCCTGGGGCGATAAATCTATTCAATGTAAGGGAAATAGCAGGGAGCTGGATTGACCACTCTTCTAGGCCATGTCCTCTAGTCCAGATTTTACATCTTCACTCAATTATTGAAGAAAACACTTATCAATCACCTCCAATATCGGGCCTTTGAAGTGTAGCAGCAAACATAGCAGACAAATAGGCCTGTGTTTGGGAACCTGACATTCCAGAGAGAAGCACAAAATATGCAACACAAACACTAAATCAAACAATGTATTAGAAGGTGATAAATGCTGTAGAGAAAATAAAGCGAGAAAGAGGGAAGTCGTAATGACATTTCAGAGAGGTGGTCATGCAGCCATCTGGAGAAAGAACTCACAAAGTTGAGGGAACAGCCCAGAGGCTGGTTGGAGAGTGCCTGGTATGTTCAAAGAATCAAAGGCGACTATGATAGAATGGAGTAAGCCAGGGGTACAAGAAGAGATGTCAGGAAAGCTAGATCACGGGGACTGAATTGTTCAAGACACATGGGCCATTGCAGATATTTTGGCTTTTACGCTGAGTGGGACGGGGGCCACTGGAAGGTTGTCAGCAGGAGTGAGACCTGATATGACTTACATTTTGAAAGGATCTTGTTGGCTGCAGAAATAAGAACAAAACAATAGGGAGGAAGTGTAGGTAGGAAGCTATTGTAATCATTCAGAAGAGAAGTGAAGCTATCCAGGATTAGGGTCATAGCGGTAGCTAATATGTGGTCAGACCTCAAATAAATCCTAGCATGGAAAAACCACCAAGTATGAGTTTCAGTTTTACAGGTGGATGGAAGACAAGGAGAAGGGGAATTGGAGAGGTTTTTGTTCTAAACGACAAGAAGAATGAAGTTGTACTTTCCCAGGAAGAAAGCTCTTTGGAAGGAGCAGGTTTGGGAGGTTGGATGGTTAAGAACTGGTTATTGCATGTGTTAGAACAGTGATGCCTCTTAGGCACCAAAGAGAAGGTGTTGAGCTTATTGGATATACAATTCTTAAGTTTAGAAGAAAGGTAGGAGTTGAGGCATAACATGTAGAGTTAATAACCTATAGAGGATACTTAAAGCCATAAAAATTGGGAAATGAAAATAAATAGAGAAGAAAACCAAAGACTAACTCTGAGGCTCTCCAGTGTTTGGAGGTTGGATAGATGGGGGAGAGCAAGCCTGAAAATAGACAGGAGAACCAAAGACTAACACTGGGGCTCCCCAGTGTTTGGAGGTTGGATAGATGGGGGAGAGCAAGCCTGGACTTTCCTTTGTTTGAAGGAAAATGAAAAGGGATTGGTGGTGGAGTAAGAAGAAAACCAGGAGGATGCAGTGTCCTGGAAGCCAAGGGGCCAAGAGTTTCAGGGAAGAGGGAGTCAGTAGGTGCCTCAGATATTCCTGTTAGGTCACGTAAGATGGTGCCTGTCAAATCCGCACAATAACACTATGAGGCAGCTATTACTACTATTTTACAGATGAAGAAACACAGGTACAGAGACCAGCTCATAATGTAGCTCGGGTGTCTGTGCTTTTAACCACTGTACCACATATATATGGTGGCTTCTGTTTTGTCCAAGATGATTCCATGAGAATACTTTTGCTATTAATACAACCCAAGTGCACTCAGCTGTAGGATTTATGTGGCTCTGTGATGTGAGATAAAGAGGTTCCTTGAGATTAACAAAGGAGGATTCCTCTTACGGCTATGCTATCTTCTGTTGACGAAGTACAAGTCTTTGTAGTGAATAAACTCAAATATACTATCTTTGTAAGGTTTTTTTTAAAAAAATCTGATTTAGCACTGGTGGTGACTTCCTCTGTCAATCAAATTGACTAATAATTTGTGAGTTCTTGTGGCCTCTGATTTTCCCAAGTTCCTTTGGAATCCTAGGTACCAGAGGCTACCAAAAAGGGTATCAGCAAACCAACAGACTAATGGCTTACAAATGAGGAGGTTGAACACTTGCCTCATGAAAGTGCTGAAAGATTAACTAGAGAGTATATTTTAAAGGCTTAGCCTGGTGCTTGCCAGATACTAAGTGTTTTCTGCAGGCAACTATTTGTGTCCTCAGAAGTTACTTGTGTCCTGTGTTCATTCTGAATGAACTGTACCAGTTATGCCTACTCTAATAGATTGGTGCCAGTGGTGTGCTGTCTGTTAAATTTTTTGTGGTCACCCCTAGCTATACAAGAATGTGTGGGTCTGTATGCATGTGAGAAAGTGTAAATTAAGAAGCATCTAAGGGTATTCTATTTAACTACCGGAAGAGGGCACTGACACCATGAAATCATAGATTTTTGAACCTGAGAGGTTATATTAATGAATTCAATACTACTGTACTCAGAATCCAGGAAGCTTGTTTCTTAACTTGATGTGCCAGACAGACCTTAATGTGGCCCCAGTGATTACTATCTCATGGTATTTTCACCTTTATATAATTCCCTTTGCTGGTATGGAGCCAGGACGTTTCACTTGCTTGTATCCAATAGAATATGGCAAAGGTGACAAGATGTCACTCCCATGATTACATGATGTTATATAAGACTCCATCTTAGCAGACTAAAGATAAACACTCTTCATGTGGGCTTAATGAAGTAAGCAGAAAGTTGGAGAGGTAAGGAACCATGAACATCCTCTAGGACCTGAGAATGGCCTTCAGCCAACAGCGAGAGCCCTCAGTCAAACAGCTATAAGAAAATGAATTTTTCTAAAAACCCGAATAAGCCTGAAAGTAGGCTCTTCCCTAGTTTACCCTTCAGATAAGAACACAACCTGAGGCAGGGTGCCTTGGCTCATGCCTGTAATCCTAACACTTTGGGAGGCTGAGGCAGGTGGATTGCCTGAGGTCAGGAGTTTCAGAGCAGCCTGGCCAACACAGTGAAACCCTGTCTCTACTAAAAACACAAGAAAAGGCTGGGCGCAGTGGCTCACGCCTGTAATTCCAGCACTTTGGGAGGCTGAGGTGGGTGGATCACAAGGTCAAGAGATTGAGACCATCCTGGTCAACATGGTGAAACTCCGTCTCTACTGAAAATACAAAAATTAGTTGGGCATGGTGGTGCATGCCTGTAGTCCCAGCTACTCAGGAGGCTGAGGCAGGAGAATTGCGTGAACCCAGGAGGTACAGGTTGCGGTGAGCCGAGATCGCGCCACTGCACTCCAGCCTGGGTAACAAGAGTGAAACTCCGTCTCAAAAAAAAAAAAAAAAAAACACCAAACACACACACACACACACACACACACACAGAAATTAGCCGGGTGTGGTGGTGCATGCCTGTAATTCCAGCTACTAGGGAGGCTAAGGCAGGAGAATCACTTGAACCCAGGAGGCAGAGGTTCCAGTAAGCCGAGATTCCGCCACTGCACTCCAGCCTGGGCAATAAGAGCAGACTCCATCTCAAAAATAAATAAATAAATAAATAAAAACTAATAAAAGAATGCAACTTGATCAACCACCCAATTGTAGCCTTGTGAGACCCAGAGAAGTAGAACCAGTTAAGCCAAGCTGTCCCCGGAGCTCTGAGCCACAGAAATTGTAAGATAATAAATGTGTGTTGTTTCAGGCTACTATGTTTATGGTAATATGCATGCAGAAATAGAAAATGAATACAGTTGGCAAAAAGTAATAAAGGCTAGTTGGATGACTATACAAGAATTTGGAGGGAGTAAGTATTGAAAAATACTTGCATTACAAAATTTATCATGAGAGTAAAGATAAGACATTATTGTATTGAAGAATAAGAATACTCAGAAAAATCTAAGGAACAATGGAAAAACATCCAAAAGAATCATGCAATGTGTAAAGGATGTGGCAATTAATGGGAGAAAACTAGATGACCTAATTAGTACTGCTAAGATAATTGGTGACATAAATGGAAAATACAGTTGGAGCAATATCATGTTTTAAATTAAAATAAAGCATAGATATAATGCAATAATACTGCATTTTGTCAAATTTAAGTCACCATTGATACATCTATTTTTGTTCCACTAAAAATCAATTGATCAACTGATTAACAGATCAAACTGAATAGGTCTGAAACTAAACTCTTGAGCTCTGCCACCTCAAAACTTCTGCCCAGAGTCTTTCCTGGTTCAGTTGATGGAAATCTCATTCTTCCAAACACTTTGCAATTTTTGATCTGGAATGCACCGTTGTCTTCATATTCAAAATGTGTGTAGAATCCAACAACTTCTCACAAGGGCCACGGTTACTTTTTGGCTTAGAGCTGATTCCATGTGGTTCTGGCTACCAATATCTCCTGCCTGAATTTCTGCAGGAACCTTTAGTTTTGGTTCCTTCCATCTAATCTATTCCAATACAGCAGTTGGAGTATTCTCATCATACCACAAATAAAATCACCTCTTCTGCTCAAAATCCTCCATGTGGTTTTATTTTTGTTTGGATTAAAAACTAAGGTCTCTGTAGTGGCCAAAGGAAATGAAATGTGTAAACTCTTTACTTTGCAATTTGCGTTTCTTGGGGGTAAACTCTGAAGAAATAATTCCAAATGTGGACTAGTGTTACGTTAAATAGTGTTCACTTATCAACTTATAGATTGTATAATAACTGACATACATAGTTTATATACATCACATAACCAACTAACATATATAGTCCATATATAGATATAATAACCAAGTAACAAAACAAAACCTCACAAATTAAATATCCAGCCACAAGAAGATTTTTCAGCTAAATAATACTTCATCTGTTGGATGTGTTGGAATCTATTGGTTATGTTGGAATATAATATGTGTCCTTTAAGAATCTATATTGTTTTATAAGATTCACAAAGAGATTCACACTTTGTGAATCTTATAAAGCAATATGGAAAAGTAAATGCTGTCAAGTTAAGAAATATACAACACAATATATAAAGTGTAGAACTATGCAAAATATGCATATGAAATAAAGGCAATAAAATTAAATTACAGTAGTTGAATAAAGCTTATTAAAATCTTTTTATTTCTTGTTTTTTGAAGTATCTATAATTAGTTGTTCTTCTTTAAGTTAAGCAATACAAATGTTTCAAATATTACATGCAATAACAAGCAAGACACACAATACTATGTGTAGACAATTCAGTAGCAACTATCAAGAATGTAAATGCATATAGATAAAGATTGAAAGGTAACTGTCAAAACCAAAACACTTCTTTTTAGTAATATTTATTTCCTTCATATTTTTAAAATATATTAATTTCACTGGATTTATAAAAAGAATTAAACAACTTAAAAGTTACAAATTCATTTTTTATAGTAATATGTTGACAAAAAGAACTCACTGTAAAATCCTAAAACCAAGCAGTTGAGGTTGAATTTACCTTTCCTGGGTATGAGTCCCTTATCCACTTGCTTATCTTGGGCGTACTTCCTCTCCCTTGCTATGGGGCCCAA
The DNA here is from genome assembly GCF_048565385.1 of Saimiri boliviensis. Taxonomy (NCBI): domain Eukaryota; kingdom Metazoa; phylum Chordata; class Mammalia; order Primates; family Cebidae; genus Saimiri; species Saimiri boliviensis. The sequence continues at coordinate 163,818,606 of NC_133452.1, forward strand.
CTCTGTCTTGGTGGCCATTGTGTTTCTCCTCTCTTGGTGAATGGTTTTCACCTATCAGAGGAATACATAATTCACACACATCAGTTGAGAGAAAAGGACTCCCCTTTAAAATATTTAAACAGGGGCATCAAGAAAACAAAAGCTGTTCCATTCTGTCTGGTTGGGGACAGGGAGGGCCATTATTCCCTCTTGGCTCAACACAACAGGCATACTGCACCTAGGGTTTGAAATTGTTTATTTTATTAGGATCTAGAGTGCTGTCAGTATGCCAGCTTATGAGCACTGGCTTTGGAGTTAAGCATTCCCAAGTTCAAATCCAGGTTCATGATTTACTATGCCAAGTGGCACTAGGAGCACATTTGTGTGTTTCAATTTCCTCATCTGTTGTTAATAACAACAATAACATCTTTGTCAAAAAGCTGCTTTAGGCTTAAACAGATTGCACATGCCTAGAACATTGGCAGACACCCACAGTTGATTGTCATCATCACTGGAGCTACCACAATAGTGGGTGACCTCAGAGCTATGCTCCTTTGGAATCCTCTACCTGTACCTGAGAACCTGGCTTCTACTGCCCTTGACAACTCCCACACTGCTTCCTAATTTGACTCACTGCGAGTATCGCTGATAATGTGTGTCACTCATAATTGGGAACCAAATTTGCATAATGAGAAGATAACGTTCAAATCTCATATTATTATTGTCCATAGGTTGGTGGTGTGTCTACAGATTTCTTGAAATAACATGGAGGTTGCAACCTTTTTGCATATAAGAGAACTAAAAAGAACCATTACTACATTACAATACTAGGATCTTTAATGGAGATTTTTATGTGTTACTATATGTAGAACTGTCATATTTGTGCTATGTTTAATGCTCATATTATTAAATTTATGAGTCTCTTAAAGAAAAAATGTCAAAATGTATAACTGCTTCTAACACTAATAAACCAAACTTTTCGGCTTAATAAATCCTCTTAAACATCTAAACACATCTCACGCCAGTTAGAATGGTGATCATAAAAAAAAAATCTGGAGACAACAGATGCTGAAGAGGATATGAGAAACAGAAATGCTTTTACACTGTTGGTGGGAGTGTAAATTAGTTCAGCCATTGTGGAAGACAGGGTGGTGATTCCTCAAGGATCTAGAAATAGAAATACCATTTGACCCAGCAATCTCATCACTGGGTATATACCCAAAGGATTATAATTCATTCTCTTATAAAGACACATGCACACATATGTTCATTGTGGCATTGTTTATGATAGGAAAGACTTGGAACCAACCCAAATGCCCATCAGTGATAGACTGGATAAAGAAAATGTGGCACATATACACCATGGAATACTAAGATGCCATAAGAAAGGATGAGTTCATGTCTTTGCAGAGGCGTGAATAAAGCTGGAAACCATCATTCTCAGCAAACTGACACAAGAACAGAAAGCCAAACACTGCGTGTTCTCACTCATAAGTGAGTGTTGAACAATGAGAACTCATGGACACAGGGAAGGGAACATCACACACCAGGGCCTGTTTGAGGGGGTGGGGGCGTTAGGGGAGGAATAGAAGGCGGTGGGGGGATTGGGGAGAGAGAGCATTAGGAGAAATACCTAATGTAGGTTACAGAGCGATGGATGCAGCAAACCACCATGGCATATGTATACCTATGTAACAATCCTGTTCGATCTGCACATGTATCCCAGAACTTAAAGTATAATAATAATTAAAAAAACCCTAAACACTAGTACTTAGCCAGAGCTGGCCTGATATCATTGTTGCAAACTAAGGAATAACTTTTTAATATCTTTTTATAATAAAAATTTTATTTTTCAGAGGTATGTTTCACCAAGAGAGGATGGCTTGATCCTGTGCAGTGTGCCCCTTTGTTAGGACATGCAGTTAAACTCTCTCTGGCTGCTGTAACAATTAGTGTTGCTTTTCTTTGCCACTTCACAATAGTGTGTGGTTACCAGACGTGGTTGGTCTTTTCTCTTCTTGGATCCCACTTTTCCTCAACTTCTTGCGCTACCTCCAGAACCGAAATCCATCCATTCTTATGAAGATAAATTTTATAAATAGGCATATGCACTTTAAAACAAAACACAGAACATCCTTCTATTCTTCTCTACATATTCAAATTTATTTTTAAGATATCCGTAGTAATGTCATCCTCCTTGTATTAGTACCTTTTTACATTAATGTCTCCTTTTTAGACAATCATTATGGGTTCATGGTTTTTAAATGGCTCAATTTCAATGTGATTAATATTTTCTTTTAATGATGAAATAATCCTACCTGGTTTGGGATGAGGTTCAGAGTGTGGCCTTTGAATGTCTCCTCTCTATGTCTAGCCATTTTAAATAAATTTAAATAGCATTATTGATATATAACTGACATACAGTGAACCACATTTATTTGAAGTGTACAATTCCATAAGTTTTGAAGGATGTATATACTTATGAGATGGTTCATGCAATCAAAATAGTGAACAATATACAATTGGCCCTCTGTATCTTCAGGTTCACATCTGCAGATTCAACCAACCGTGGATCAAAAATCCAGAGGGAAAAAAATGAAAAATAACAATACAATCATAAAAAAATACTCAAAAAAATACAGTGTAACAACTATTTACTTGGCATTTACATTGTACCAGGTAAGCAAATCTGGAGGATGTATATAGGTTATATGCAAATATGACACCACTTTATATCAGGGACTTGAATATCTGTGGATTTTGGTATCTGAGGGCATCCTGGAACCAGTCCCCTGTGGATACCAAGGGACAACTCTACAGTATCCCAAAGGTTTCCTCGTGTTCTTTTGTAATGTCTTCCTGCAGTGTCTCGTAGTATTTCCCTCATTTATCCTGCCTCACCACCTCTGGCAAGCAATAATATGCTTTCTCTGATAAAATTTATGTTTTCTAGAAATTTTATAGAAATGTAATTGTATGAGTCTGTTCTCATACCACTAAAAAAAGACATACCTGAGATTGGGTAATTTATAAAGAAAAAGAAGCTTAATGGACTCACAGTTTCACATGGCTGGGGAGGCCTCACAATCATGGCATAATACAGAGGAGAGGCAAACATACACCTTACATGGCATCAAGCAAGAGAGCTTGTACAGAGGAACTCCCATTTATAAAACCATCAGATTTCATGAGACTTATCCACTATTATGAGAACAGCACAGGAAAGACCCACCTCCATGATTCACCTCCCGTTGGGTCCCTCCCGTAACACTTGGGGATTATGGGAGCTACAATTTAAGATGAGATTTGGGTGGAGACACAACCAAACCATATCATTCTTCCCCTGGCCCCTCCAAATCTCATGTCCTCACATTTGAAAACCAATCATGCCTTCCCAACAATCTCCAAAAGTCTTAATTCATTTTAGCATTCACTCAAAAGACTCATCTGAGACAAGGCAAGTTCCTTCTGCCTATGAATATGTAAAATCAAAAGCCAGTTCGTTATTTCCCAGATGCAGTGGGGGTACAGGTATTGGGTAAATATACATGTTCTAAATGGGAGAAATTTGTCAAAATGAAGGGGCTACAAGCCCCATGCAAGTCCAAAATCCAGCAGGGCAGTCAAATCTTAAAGCTCCAAAATGAACTCCGTTGACTCCATGTCTCATATTCAGGGCACACTGATGCCAGAGGTGGGTTCCCATGGCCTTGGGCAGATCTGTCCCTGTGGCTTTGCAGGGTACAGGTGCTTCTTGGCTGCTTTTAATGGGCTGGCATTGAGTATCTGCAGCTTTTCCAGGTGCACAGTGCAAGCCGTGTCAGTAAATAAACCATTCCACGGTCTGGAGGTTGGTGGCCCTCTTCTTACAGCTCCACCAGGCAGTGCCCCAGTGGGGCTTCCAATCCCACATTTCCCTTCCACAGTGCTCTAGAAGTGGTTCTCTGTGAGGGCTCCATCCCTCAAGCAAAACTCTGCCTGGACATCCAGGTGTTTCCATACATTCTCTGAAATGTAGGTGGAGGTTTCCAAACCTCAATTCTTGACTTCTTTGCACCACCAGGCTTGACACCATGTGGAAGCTGCCAGGTCTTGCAGATTGCATCCTCTGAAGCCACGGCCTGAGCTGTCTGGAGTGGCTGGGACTCAGGGTATCAAGTTCCTAGGCTGCACACAGCAGAGGGTCCCTGGACCAAGGCCCAGGAAATCATTTTCTCCTCCTAGGCCTCTGTTCCTGTGATTGAAGGGGCTGTCGCAAAGGTCTCTGGCATGCCCTGGACATATTTTCCCCCATTGTCTTAGTCATTAACATTCATCTCCTTGCTGCTTATACAAATTTCTGCAGCAGGCTTGAATTTCTCCCCAGAAAATGAGTTTTTCTTTTCTATTGTATCATCAGTTTGCAAATTTTCCAAACTATTATGCTCTGCTTCCTTAGGAATGCTTTGCTGCTTTGAACCTTCTTCCACCAGATTCCCTAAATCATCCCTCTCAAGTTCAAAGGTCCACATATCTCTACAGCACAGCCAAAAAGCCACATATCTCTTTGCTAAAGCAGAGCAAGAGTCACCTGTGCTCCAGTTGCAATAAGTTTCTCATCTCCATCTGAAACCACAGAAACCACATCAGCCTGAACTTTATTGTCCATATCACTGTCAGCATTTTGGTCAAATGCCATTCAACAAATCTCTAGGAAGTTCCAAACTTTCCCACATTTTTCTGTATTCTTCTGAGCTCTCCATACTGTTCTAACCTCTGCCTGTTAACCTAGTTTCAAAGTTGCTTCCACATTTTCAGTTATCTTTAGAGCAGCACTCGACCTTATTGGAACCAATTTACTGTATTAGTCCGTTCTCATGCTTCTAATAAGGACATACCCAAGACTGGGTAATTCATAAAGAAAAAGAGGTTTAGTGGACCCACAGTTTCACATGGCTGGGGAGGCCTCACACTCATGGCAAAAAGAAGGAGCAAAGATATATCTCACATGGTATCAGGCAGGAGAGCTTGTGCAGGGGAACTCCCATTTATAAAACCATCAGATTTCATGAGACTTCTTCACTACCACGAGAACAGTATGGGGGAAACTGCCCCAATGATTCTATTATTTCCACCTGGCCCCACGTTTGACACTTGGGGTTTATGGAGACCACAATTCAAGATGAGATCTGGGTGGGGACACAGCCAAACCATATCAGGAATCGTAAAGTATGAACTCACTTTTCTCCTGGTTTACTTCACTCAGTATAATTATTTTGAAATTCATCCCTGTTGTTGTACATATTAATAGTTCATTCCTGCTTATTACTAAGTAATATTCTACTCCATGACTATATCACAATTTATCCATTTATTTTTAATTAAAAATTGCATCGTCACAGATTTTCGCCGTTAGAAATAAAGCTGCTGTGAACACTCATGTACAGGTCTTTGTATAGATATGTGCTTTCATTTCTCTTAAATACTTAGAGGTGGAATATCTAGATCATATGATAAATGTGGTATTAATGTCTCTTCAAGTCTTGGCATTGGGGATTCTAATTCTATGGTGTGGCCAGGACGTTTCAAAAATAGGTCTTCTATTTCTAGGGAAATTGCCATGATTCTTTACTCAAAGATTGTCTAGGAGATATTTATTGACAAAGATGGGTCAACCTGCACTGTTTTGTGCAACATGGCAATGCTAAACAGGAATTCGATGTTTCAATTAACAATTTTTCTCCTTTGAATGATGTTTATTCTTACTCCCCTGCTCCTTTATGATGTCAATTTAATGTGACTCTGTGGTGTTGAGACTTTACCACCCCCTATCATGGGGCTGTGCTTTGATTGGAGCCTTCTAAAATGTCAGGTTTCCATTCTGAAGCCACCCCAAAATTATCCTGAATTAAGTGGCAGAGGGAATTGCCCCGATCTATAGCCTCTTCACAGCGCATCAGCCTCTGCATTCTTGAGCTTGGTTAATGACAGAAAGGCTGGGTGCTGCACCATCAACCACGGGACAGGAAGAAGTGCTTAGTGAGAACACAATAGTCAGCTGAGGCCCCTGCAACATGGACTGATGACTCCCTGAAATGAACTGTATTTCTGTCATAAACAGGATCTGTTTGGTTAAAGTTATAGCCTCTTATTTTAGTAACAGGTTGTTGTGTTTGTAAACTTGCTTTCAACTGACACATAGCATGATGTTCAGAAATGATGCCCACATGTTTGAATATACCCCATGTTAGCAGCCAAGAATGGTGGCTTAAGACACTGAGTTCTCTGAACTATTTATTGATGTTGGAATAGGTTCTTAGTTTCCTCTTCTTAGATAACTTGGTTGAGGACTCTGTGACATCTGACTGTTGTCTCAATCCAAGAAATTAAATAGCTGCTTGATGGGAAGAATGGTTGGCTTTTTGTTTTCTACGGTTAAATAAAGATCCTAAAAAGAGAAATGAGACAACCAGGCAGACATTTCCAGTTGTATTAAGTTGTATCAGAGGGGAACATTACTTAAATAGATGAAGGCATGGAAGAACCTGAATTAAGGTAGAGAATTAAAACTATTCTCAGAAAGAATACTGTGCAGTAGGGCAATGATGTACTGGAAACAACTCACTTGGGGTTAAAAGAGCTCATTATTAACATTTTTAGACATTTTTCAAACTAGTTGTTGAACACTGCCATTAACTGTTAAATGATATGAATTTAGAGTTAAACTAGTTATATTTTTAAAAGGTAATACATATTTTTACTTTCACTTAATTATTTCACGATGTTTTACTGTAAGCTCTGCTCTTGAGGCTTTTTACATCTCTTGTATCTGTATGGTGGGAATACTGTATAAAGATGTGTTATTGCATATCTCTCCCCAACTCTAAATTCAGTAATGTCATGGTGGTAGCTTGGAATTGGCCATGATAGGAGCTTTAACACCCCCCACCACCGGCCAAAGAAAAGGCAAAGGCTACAAATTTGGGCTTAATTTGTTGTTTTATGGACTTCCTGAACTTAAGAAATTTATCACACTATGTTCATCTAAGTGTGTGTGTATGTGTGTGTGTTTGTATACACACTACGTATCTATATCCACACACAAACTTACATGTACATATAGAAATAGATATGTCATATGTATACTACATATACATGAAACCCTGAAACATGAGCCAGACTTCACTTTCCACTGATTTCCTTTGCAATGATATGACTTCTTCTGCAAAGCGTAGGTACTCTTGCTAAGATGACATCCTTCATATTCAGCCCTACATTTGTGTTGCCACTGCCTCTATTCATCAGTATGATCTCCAGTCTCCACAGACAGGTGAAGTCCCCTGATTACATGCTGATCTTTCTATTTGTCTCCTGACTTTTGAAAATATTAATACTTTTCAAAGCTATCTAAGGCTTCACATGACAGCCTTATCACCTGCATACACCTTGTACAAACACCCTATCTTCTAGACACTCCAAACGAACCAGGTTGTTACATCTTCTCTTGCCAGAAGGTCTGGTCCACCCACCTCACCATGACAGACACCTACTGCCATGGAAACCTCAAAACATTTCACTGACTTAGAACACTAGATACAGGCCCTGCTGACCCTTCCCACAGGCTGGGGCTATGAGTAGATGAAAGAGAAGTAATCTAGAGGGAGATTTCAAGGCACCCATGGGTGAGCCAAAAACAGGCTCAAGTAGCACAACATAAGAAATGCAGTCTCATTATCTTCTCTTAAATGTGCCTTTCCAATCAGACTGGTGGCCTTTCTACAACGTGGCTTTCGTAACTCCCTTTTGTTTGAACAGCTGTCTTTACTTTCCACTAGAAAACTGTGCTGGTTATCTGGGTCAGAAACTATATATTGCACTGTGAGAAGTTTCTTGTCCAAAGCAGTGTTCACGGGGAACCACACTGTGACAGAAAGACTCATTTATATTTATGTCAGGGTTCCTTTGTTCTGCTTGGCTTGGTTTGCTGAGGAAACGACGAGGATCTTCCAGTAGAGATGGTTAGTTTAAAGGCAGGGAGTGTCCCACAAACAGCATCCTCCCGCACATCTGTGAAGCTGCAGCTGCCAAAAAAAGTTGCACCTTCTCCATTCTGACCTTGAGGACCCCCGATTCCCTCCTTCCCACTGCCCTCAGACTACCGACTATCTTCTGCTGACTTGTGATTGTCCCACTGCTTCATCTCTCCATTTCCTCTCCTATCCCTCGCCATTTTAGTTTGGTTAAATTTCACACCAACTCACAGGATCTTCATGCAGCATTTCCCCAGGTGCTTTCTTGGAAAAAAGCCACCCTAGCCCTTGGTATAATAGAACTAATTATTATAGCTACTGTTATAAACCACTGCACCAACCAATTCACATCAATCTCAGATGGAGATATTACTCACCCTCTTCCTCCAGATCACCCAGTTGGTAAATGAAACAGATGATATTTGTTGGCAGGTCATAGCCAGTTTGACCTGCAAAATTTTGCTTTTAAATACCTCATAAGAGTGCCTATCTCTTGGAATTATCTTCCATAACTGCTATTGTCTCCACTAACTAGTTTCAAAGCATATGGATGATCAGATACAAAGCTTCAGCTTCCTGCCACTTCTCCCTCACTTTTGTTGGTCTTGTTAATATGGATTTTTACATTTATATTTTTATCATATGAGGAAACTTTGGGTTGCGGAGTATATAAAAATTGTCAGTTGTTATACAGAAAAGAGTCTTGGAGGACTTCATCTGAACACCGAAAGAAGTGACTTACCTACTTAATGTCTGCAGGAGGGCTTCAAGTTGAACCCAGCGTTTCCTCCAAGCTTGCTCCCTTGGACCTTTTGGAGCAGAGAGTGGAGGATTCTTTACCAATCAGGGGCTTAAATTGCTAATCATTAATCAAAGTCACTGAACTACAAAGTTGACTGAAAAGGGCTTCTTGCCAAATAGCCTTTGAAGAAGCATTCAGAAATACAGCCCAACTCCCTCTGCAGTTATTTCTGCTTTTTGGCTGATGTAAGCTTCTCTACCTTCTCCTTGTGAGTGTCCCCTCAGGACCTCAGAGGTGCTGACACTTGCATGTAGTTATTTTGCTTTGCTTTGTGGTGTGTTTAATGTCAGTCTGTTTCGAAAAGGTTAAAAACAGATAAATTATAATTAAATATAGAGTTCAGTATTTTTTGTTTTTTTTCTTTGCTATTTTTGTTTTACCTCTTCTTTGAAATTTTGTTAATGTTTTTCTTTGAAATATGTAAATTGTAATATTATGGATAAACTTGAACTTCATTCAATCTGTTGTTTTCTCTTTTCCTGGGTCCTTGCCTTTTCCTCATCAAACCAAACAAAACCAAACCAAACAAGCCTGACGTAGATATGTGATTTCTCCATTATTTATATGAGTATTCACAAACTATATATAGTAATGCTTTGTATTATTTCTAAATTTGCACACGTGCTACCTTGTAGCCTCTATGGGTCATAAATAACCACTTTGGAAAATAAGTAACGTAAATTTGGCATACCTGTGTGTGCACAGTGAAGGCCAAACTCTCTCTGTTTCTTGTGGGTAACTCTTGCTAACACCCACGAAGTCAAAAACACTGTTACGGCTTTCCAAGCTTGTGTATAGTTCTGCGTGTCCTTGTCTCACAGATGAGGCAAAGCCTTCAGACTGCCAGCTTTCTGTAGTGTATTTCTAGCTCCCTGAATGCCCTGGGTTCATAATCCAGACTCCTTTCTTTATATGAGCATTAGAGTCAGCCATGAACTTTTAAACCTTGTTCTGTGCTCTCATGACTTCCCTGGCCTTAGCTCATACTCATCACTTTGACTTTAAATCTTTTCTTACTTACTTTATGGCCCTGAGGAGATCTCCTTTAGATTCTCAGTTTGACTTTTTATACCTATTTGAACTGTATTGTGAGAGGAGAGTGAGTAAACAACCTCTCAACACCCTGGCTGAGGAGTGGGAGCCTGGCAGGATATATCACAGATCAAGAATTCAGAAGCAGGAGCCTGGGTCCTGGGGAGTCCGAGCTACCATTCCATTTGCTGAGCATTTATTACATGTCATCCTCACAAGTGCTTTCAGGTAACTTTTCTTATATTCTTTATAAAATAGAAGAAAAAAACAGATTTCTTCCATCTGCACTTTAAGAATTTAAGTATGGAAAATTTAAGTCCACTATGGTGTGGGTGTAGTATCAATTTCACCTTTCTACATAAGAGATTTTTCCCTGAGTCATTTCTGAAGGACTCTGGACCCTGGGATAAATAATTGTCAACTTTAGGATTCAGTTATCACAGGAAATGTTTCTGACCCTGAATTATCCAAGTCAGAAAATGTTACTTCGTTTTGCAATTTAATGTTTAACTTTATTTAAAGTGCTCATGAGTTGTTTACACTAAGCTGTCTCTGCGTAGAAAGAATAACAATCCAGCTTTTTTTCACCTCTGTGATTAAACCCCTGAATATAAATTGAGATATTTCCTTGACTTAGGTTGTAATAACCACCTTTTTTAAAAAAAAGAAATTTGCATTTTCCTTTTGAATAAGATTGATTTTTAAACTGCTTTGTTTTAGCTATGGGAATCATCAGAGAAGACAGAGTACACATTTCTGCTTTAACAGGTATCCTTAGCCAGGTGTGGTGCTTCACGCCCATAATCCCAGTGCTTTGGGTGGGTGGCCAAGGCCATAGGATTGCCTGAGGCCAGGAGTTTGAGACAAGCTTGGGAAACAAAGCGAGACCTCCTCTCTACAAAATTTTTTTTTAAAAATTAGCTGGAGATGGTGGCATTCATTTGTGGTCCTAACTACTCAGGAGGCTGATGAGGATCCCTTGAGCCCAGGAGTTCAAGGTTACAGTGAGCTATGATCATGCCACTGCACTGCAGCCTGGATGACACAGCAAGACTCTCTCTCAATCAAAACAACAACCAAAAAAGAAAAAAAAAAAAAAAACCCAGTTATCTTCAGACTTGTTTTCATAAGGCTATGAACAATGTTGTTAATAATCAGTCACATGACAACTCAGCAGGATGCAGGCTCTGATTCTGGGTTAGATTTCAGAGAACTCCAGGGCACAATCCTACTGTGGTCATAGGAAACCTGTCTCTAGTCTTCCTACCTACAGGAAGCCCAGGATGGGCCCAGGCAGAGGAAGCATCTTTCAGATTCACACCCTCCCTCAAAGCTCACAATGTCCAATAGGGATTCTGATGACTCGGGGGTAGCTGTCAAGCAAAAACACTGAATGAGCCTAAGTTTTGAACAGAAGACATGACTAAATGGCAGTGGTCATTCTCTGGAGCTTGGCTGGTTTTTCATGCACACTCTGGTCTAAACAATGAACCTACATATGATGTTGTATCTGCTCAGAACCTTACATCTTCATGGTTCTGGTAAATCCTTTTATAGTCAGACTCCTGTTTTACCTTACCATCTCTATGACCAAGGGGGTCAATTTGGTTATTCTGGTTATCAGTCTGACATCAGCTGTTCATGGGCTGGGCATTCCATCTGGAACACTACTGAAACACTGCATCTCTATTATTTTGCCTTTTATCCACTGAGCAAAATGGTGCATTTTTTGTTATCTACACAATGCATTCACTTATGTCCTAGATTGTGATACTGAAAACACATCTTACTTTTTTCCTTAGGCATGTATGCTTTCTAGTCTACTTTCCAGTTTCAATGCCATTTCTTTCAGCAACTATAGTACCAGGAATGCACAGCTAAAACTGCAAAATCATATATTGAGGATAATGGCTATGGAGAGAAAAAAGAACAATTGTGACAAATATAATCTTTAGGAGAATACGCAAAAGAAAATCAGGAGTGCTTTTGGGCTGAGGTGTTATGTGTTTTCAGATAGAATAGTAAAAGGCATGAAGTTGATATCTGTAGAGCATAAAGGATATCATAACTATCCAGTGAAAAATTGTTGCATTCTTTAACCAGCACAAGTTATATAATTATACCATGCTGAATTCATATCAAGATAACTTCACTTACTACCTAGAACTTGGAGCAAATGTATATTACTTTGTTGAGTATCACTTGAAGATGATTGAAAAAAATTAGGAATAAATCATGCAGCAAAATGAAACCACCCACCATACTTTGCATAAAACAGAAAATAAATGAAGGTTATCATCTGTCATAATTATCATCATTATTATTTCTATTAACACCTCTGAAATGTCATGAGTAATATTCCTGACTGAAAGCCATTAAAAATCAAATTCATTCAAAATAATCAAATAAAATTAAATTTAAAAGTTGGAGGCAGTCAATCATCAGTCAAAAAATATTGATATTTTTGCAAATACTATATGCATTCAAAAAAAATGTAAAGGGAAAGCATTCCCTGCAAACAGTGAATAACGTAAAATTCCCTGTATTTAATAAAACAGCATCTGTAAAACCTACAACAAATATTCCAAAGGTGAATCTTCCTGTTACAATTGGATACGCAAAAGAGATGTTTGTTACATCTGTTCACCAGAAGGCGTAACTAGCAAAATAACACAAGAAAGAAATGTGAAGCAATTAGAAAAGAAGTAAAACTATAATTATTAACAGATGATATGATTATCTACATAAAAAGAAACAAAACAACTATACATAAATTACTACAATTAATCTGAGTTTAGCAAATTTAACAGATGGAAAAGTGATATTTAAAGACCAATTGCATTTTAATTACCAGCCCAAAACAAACAAACAAAAATGATATCATAAAAAGAGATGCAATTCACAATGGCAATAAAAGAATGTAACAGCAACAAAAGGATATAAAACTTAGGAGTAAATCTAACAAAAAATAGGGAAGATTATTATATAGAAAATTGTAAAATTTTATTGTAAGGTATTAAAGTTGAACTAAATAAAAAGACATAACATTTTTTATGAACAGGAACATTAAAAAATGTAGAAATCTCAAGTCTCTCCAAACTAATTCATATGCCGTTTCAACCAATATTCCAACACACTTTTCCATGTAATTTAATTTACTAAATATATCCTCAAATAAAGATTGTGGTTATCTCTTTCTTTGTAATCATTCTACTCTATTTCTCATCCCCTTTTCAGAGACTTCTTTTAATAAGGCCTATTTAACACTAAATATGTGCTGGGCACTGTTCTAAGCACTTTACATATAATAACACCTTTACTTCTCACAGCAAACTTCTATAGTAGGTACTATTATTATGCCAGTTTACAGAGAGGTTAAGTAACTTGCTAATAAGCTATGGAGTCAGCAATCCACCCGGAAAGTCTGGCTGTTGTGTCCATTCTCCTACCCTCCAGACTATTCCGTCTATTAGGCAAACATTGAAACCAACTTTCAAGATCAATTTTCTGTAAAATTTCCCTCTCATTGTTCTTCTTTTTGTATCTTGGCATTACCATGAATTTGAACGATATCAATTTGCTTCCAAGTTCCTGAGACCCTTCCCTCCCCTCCCCTCTTCTCCCCTGCCCTCCCTTGCCCCCCTCACCCTTCCTTCCCTTCCCTTCTCCTCCCCTCCCTTCCCCTCCCTTCTTCTTTCCCTCCCTCCCTCCATCTCTTCCTTCCTTCCCTCCTTCCTTCCCTTCTCCTTCACTCTCCCTCCTTCTCTCCTTTTCTCCCTTCTTCCTTACTTCATTTCTTATTCTTTCCTTCCTTCTTCCCTTTTCTTTCTTTCCTTTTTCCCTAATTCTAGGAATATTTGCCATTTTTAAGAAAACCTTTTTCACACATCTGATTTTTGTTTTAAGTATGCCAGCATATATTTCTGATATTATTCATTTATGTTAAATATTTATACTAATATTCTTCTAGTTTGGGGAGGGGTTCTAGTTTGTCTTTTTGGTGCTCTCTCTTGAGGATGTGGAGTTGCACTTGTCTGTTGGTTTTTGTTACAAGTGATGGTGTTGAATTGCCAAATAGAAGAGTATATTTCCAGAACTTAAATGTTATTTACTACTGAAGTGCAGGTTAATGAACTTCCTGATTCCAAGAACTTGTCTTAGCAAATGAGGGTGAATGTTGGTTGTGCTGCTGGGATGGGTGTGTGAGATGCCGGCATTTTGAATCTGGGGCTCCATGTTCTTATCTGAAACATTTTTGTTTCTTAGCCCCTAGTGACCACATCAATCACTTAAAGTGTAGCTAGACTGCAAATATTAACTTGGAGAAAAATGAAAAGGGTAATTTCTCTCTTATTCTCTTCTTTTTTAATTTTATTTTTTCTGTCTGCCTTTATGAAGGGGAGTTTGCTGCGGCTTGACAGGGCTTTTCTTAGCTTCCAACATTTATACAAAAAGCTCTTAATTTGGCTCAATTCCTTTTGATCCCTTTCTCTCCTACTCAGACCCTTATGTTTCTCTTGGTGCTAAATCAGGATGAGGAGCAAGACCATGTCAGTGTTGTTACAAGAGAGGATTAAGAGCCAAACCTATTTATTGGCCTTTGCATTGCAAGGTTTAGTTTTTATTATACTCAATTAGTTATGGCTTCTATTTGTAAGACACCTGTGCTTACAAGTGAAATAAATCCAACTGAAATGGCTTTGGAAGAAAAAGAAAGAGAAAAAAAGATGGAGATAGAGGTCGGTCACAGAAGATAAGAATAAGCAGATGGAACAAGCACAGTTCCAGAGACCAGAGAGAATGGAATTAAATCTCTGCCCCAAAATAAATGAAGACCTTTTCAACTCTTATTTCAGCTGTTCTTTTGCACTTTCTCCTTCTCTTAAATCTTCTCCAACAGGCAACAGACAAGTCTGTTGGCAGTTTTGGAGTCTCCTTCATCATATCCATAAAAGAGAAGAAAAAGCAGCTGTGTTCAAAACCTAGGAAAGGCTCTTATTGGCCCAGTGCAGAGTTCTTTATTGCTACAGCCTTGTGGGTACAGTGGCAAGTTCTCCAATTGGTCATTCCCATCACCCCAATGTTTTTCAACCTACAAGTCATTACTCTTATCAATTAGCACCTCTTACCAATTTGGCCAGCATGATATTTAAAACAGAACAGATGAGGCTATAGAATGGAACAGAACAGATGCATTCCACTTAGTAAGATCAGGACTGTTTTGTGAAACTTTTGATTCTGCAACACAAACGTTTACATAATAAGCCTATATAGTAATATTGCAGCACTGTAAAAATGTATATTTTTACTCTAGGTCAGACACACTCCAGAACGGTTGAAATTCTCTCTTTACTGCACATTTTATGTATTTTATTTGTATTAACAATGCCTCTGCTTCCCAGACGTAATGTTTTTGCTTGGCCTTTCTAAAAGGATATCCTAGAAAATAATTGTTCAACCATGTAATTGCTTCACTTTTCATTACCCTGTGGGTTTAATAGATAGATACATCTATTCCTCCTCTGGACTCAAGTCAAAGGTTGTGTTTTGTATGCATACTTCTTTCTTTACTCTAGGTCAGACTCTCTTCCACAGTCCAGTCTAGGAACTGACGTAAGCTTCAGGTTGTTAGACAATGGTAGCCATCAAAGAAGCTTAAGGTGATCTGAAGTTAGGTTTAATAAAAGTAAAGTTTAAACTTACATCTGCCATATGTACAGATATTTATGAAACCATATAACCATCACATTGGGCCAAATGTTCATTCCTGGAAGATGCAACACCATTTCAGAGACAGGATTTTGTTACCCTTAGAGTTAGTATCAGGCAAAAGGAAATCAATCCAAACCAATGCTTTGGAGACAGGCTTATTTAGAAATGAAGTTTAGGGTACCCTCCCTAAAACTACAGGTTACAGACATTGCCGAACTCTCCAGATCTGGACTCTGCAGAGTCAAACTTTGGGAGAAATGTGGCTGACAGAGGCCGTTGTAGGAGCTTCCTTTGGCCTGTAATCCTCTTTCATATCAGCCTGCTTGACTATCCTGGAATAAGACCTCTTGGGAAAGCTGACAGCCCACAGAGTGAAACCTTTAACCAAGTAGCACATACACACTTCCCTATATTAACATATCTAAAGGCTAAATATAATCTTAACATACCAAATAAGCATTAAAGCTTGTCCCTTAGGCTTGAAGAAATTAATCATCGGTTGACAAATTCATTATCACTTGACGCAAATAAAACAGCCTACATGAATGAAACTGCTTTATAAGTGCATTTTTGGATACCACATAAAAATGTCTTTCACAAAATCATTAGGTTGGTGCAAAAATAATCGTGGTTTTTGCTGTTAATCGTAATGGCAAAAGCCGCGATTACTTTTGCACCAACCTAATACAACTTGGATGAAAATCCAGTGCTAAACTCAGCTTTCAGAAAACCAATCGTACATAATATTGCTAAAGAAAACAAAGTGGAGACTATCAAGGTAATAAATGAATGGAGAGACTTTATTGAACTCGTGGCTGGCTTTTGGTTTTACTTTTTTTTTCCTGTCGAAAAGTTAGGTCATCTGCTCTGCTGGGCTTTATTACCTTGGGACGTGACTTGCCCTTGGCCTTGTGGTGGCTCTCGGTCTTCTTGGGCAGCAGCACGGCCTGGATCTTGGGCAGGACGCCGCCCTGCGCGATGGTGACCTTGCCCAGCAGCTTGTTGAGCTCCTCATCGTTGCGGATGGCCAGCTGCAGGTGGCGCGGGATGATGCGGGTTTTCTTCTTGTCGCGGGTCGCATTGCCTGCCAGCTGCAGGATCTCGGCCGTCAGGTACTCCAGCACCGCCGCCAGGTAGACCTGCGCTCCGGCCTCCACCCTCTCGGCGTAGTTGCCCTTCCGGAGCAGATAGTGCTGGAGCCCTGCCAGTGAAGACCAAGTCTGGGATTTCAGCGCGAGCCTGGTTCCCACAACCAGATGTCCCCTGCGAAATAGCGCCCTCTAATGCCAAACCCAAAGCAGAGATGAATAAGGACTGTACACACAACCCGCCCCCCACCACCCACATCTTAATGGCTAACTTCTTTGGAAGGTGCCTCATCCAAACCAAAAGCAGAGGTGAATAAGGACTATATCCCTTAAACACGCACACACACACACACACACACACACACACACACACACAAGATCTTAATGGCTAACTTCTCTGGAAGGTGCCTCATCCAAGCAAAGTAGAACTGCAGATACTTTTACATGCCTTTTTCCATTATTTTTTATCCAATCAGACTTTTTTTCAGACTTCCTTTGAATACAAACATCTGCAAGATTTTCCATGTCACCTGTAGACACTTGTTATCTTTTCAAGGAAGCCAGAAACAGATTTTGATATGCCTAAAGTTTCAAAGCATTCTACAATCTCTAGAAAGGGCTCCAAGAAAGCCATGTGTAATATGTATTTTTTGTATAATATCAGAGTATTTATTTCTTCTATAGAGGGCAAGAACATGATTGGGATGGGGATGTATGAGAGTTATATGTTATGTGTTCATGGAAATTATTAAGTAGATCACACATAGGTTAAGAAATGGGAGGACCAAGAGATACCTACATTCATGAGGCCTGAAATAAACAGGATACCTGGGCACAAGACACTTATGGTATACTAAATATATAGTAAACACTCAATATCCAGGGTACACCTAAGGTTATAGGAGCACCCAGTATTTTTTCAAGACCTTGATTCAACCACCTACTGGAGACACCCATTCTGTCACCATGTGTTCTCTGTTGAAGAAACACACTACTATTCAGCCTTTAACAATAAGGAAGTCATGCTATTTGTGAAAACATGGATGAATCTAAAGAACATTAGGGTAAGCAAAAAAAGGCAGGCACAGAAAGACAAACACTGCATAATCTCACTTGTATATGGAATCTAAGAATATCAGATATATAGAAGCAGGAGAATAGAGATTATCAAATGCTGGGTTGGGGAAATGTTGGTCAAAGTATACAAAATTTTAGACAGGAGGAATAAGTTTGGTTTAGGAGGTCTATTGTACAACATAATAAGTGTGTTCCAACATGGGCATTTCATTCAAGGCAACATGCATGAGAACTATTTTATCAAGGATATGGTCAAGCACACAGTAGAACAAGACTCCCTGTAGGCTCACTGTAACAGGTACTGCACTGTCACCTCCAGAGGGAGCTAGTGATCTGTGCACTCAGGGACTTGACTAGGTATGCTACTTCTGAGGACATTAAGGCCATTATCAGTTACACCAATGCTTTCCAAATAAGCGGCTATTGAGGATTCAAAGAGCATAAGACAAAGGCTCTGTTCACAGCCATCAACACTTTCTGTTAATAGCTGCCTCTTAATGTCTTCATATTTTGGATGGATATCTCTTTGTATTACCTCCTGGTGAATTGTTCAGGATCCCATATAATTGACTTAGTAAAACTTTTCTCCTTCCTATCTTAAATTTTGAAAAGTAGGTCTATTTTGTTTCTGATTTTTCCTAATGAAGGATAGCATATGCTTTTATGTTTGTGTTTCAGAGAACCTACTATGTTGCCAAAAATGGTCTCAGTTCACTTTTAGTGAAGGCCCCTATATTAGTGTGTTCTCATGCTGCTAATAAAGACATACCTGAGACAGGGTAATTTATAAAGAAAAGAGGTTTAACAGACTCACAGTTCAGCATGACTAGAGAGGCCTCACAATCATGGCAGGAGGCAAAGGAGAAGCAAAGACATGTCTTACATGGTAGCAGGCAAAAGACAGCATGTGCAGGGGAGTTCCCATTTATTAAAAAACATGGATCTCATGAGACTTCTACACTACGATGAGAACAGTATGAATCATGGGGAAAATGGCCCCCATGATTCAATTATCCCCACCTGGTCCCACCTTTGACACGTGAGAATTATTACAATTCAAGGTGAGATTTGGGTGGGGACACAGCAAAACCATATCAGCCCCATTGCTTTTAGTGTGAATAGCCTGAATTAATTTACCTAATTATTGAAGTTAGACACATATTGTATAATTGTTGGATTTAATTTTTTTCTGGATTCAATTGCCAGCATCTTGTGTCTTAGTTTTAACATATTTTTGGCCACAGTAGGGCAACTGTCCTTTGAAAGTCTTGGAATTATCTTTGATTTCAGTCGAACTGTAGAAACACTTTGTTTTTCAACTTCTGAAGAAACCTCTATCAGAATTGCAATGAATTTTTAGATTAATATAGGTGATAGACATTTGTATAGACTTGTGATTTGCCATTTCAGGAGCTAGATACTTTGAGGTATACAAACTCTTTAAGTACTTCTGTAAAGCTTTATGAGTTTCTTCATAGAGCTTTACACATTTTATGGAGCTTATTTTAAGTTGTTTTTCTTGCTAATAACATATCTGTATATAAATATAATGAGACTGTTATATTTTCTAACTGCTTTTCTATGAAGGAATACTATTGATATTTGTGTTATAATATTGTATTTGGCTGCTTTGCTAAATTTTATCATTTTGGTTTTCCAGGTTTTCCACTAGGACGTTCCAGGTGGACAGTAATCTTTCAAGTAGGTAAGTAGTTTCTAAGCAGTACCACAGGGGCAGCTGCTAGGCTAGCTTGCTGCATTTTCATATATTTAGCCAGGAAGGAGACAATGAAGCCAAATGTTACACAGTTTGTCTTAGTTATTTGGACTGCCATGAAAAATTGCTCTAGGCTTAAACAATGGAAATTTATTTCTCACAGTTCCAGAGGGTGAGAACTCCAAGATCAAGGTACCAGGAGGTCCAATGTCTGCTGAGGACCCACTTCCTGACTTGGAAATGGCCATCTGCTCCCTATATCCCCACGTGCCAGAAAGCAGAAAAAGAGAGAGAAAGCAAGCGCTCTCTTGATTTATAAGGGTGCAGTCATGATCAATTTTAGAAAAATGATACAATAATAATAAGGAAGATCTTAGGGGAAAGGACCCATCTCATTGTCCTCAAATAGATTCATAGCAGTAAAAGCAAATACAGAAGTTGGCCTATGAAGATGAAGTCAGGAATGCTTTGATGTGCCTCAATATCCTCTTCAATAAGACTAGCCATGCCTGTCTTTAACCATTGTCTTAGACCATTTCATGCTGCTGTAACAAAATACCACAGACTGTATAATTTATAAATAAAAGAAATGTATTTATCACATTTCTGGGCGCTGGTATTCTAAGATCAATGTGCTGGCAGGATTGCTGTCTGGTAAAGGCTAGGTCTCCGCTTCTAAGATAGTGCTTTGTTGCTGCATTCTCCAAAGGGGGGAAAAAAAAAAAACACTGTGACCTTACATGGAAGGGCAAGAGGGCCAAATTCACTCTCAAACTTTTTAGTAAAGACACTAATTCCTTTTATGTGGTTGGAGTCCTCATTACCTAATCATTTCCCCAAAGATCCAACTTCTCAATACCACCAACAAAAGGATTATGTTTAACATGAATTTTGAAGGGAACACAATCATGCAAACTAGAGCAACCATAGACTTGTTTTTAACTGTTTTTGTTCTTTGGACAAAGAGCAAAAATCCATTCTTTTACTGGATTTCAAGCTTCCTCTTTACATCTCCCTAATTCTTTATGTATTCCCTAATAACAAACTAAGATTAAGAACGAAGTTGACTTCATAAAGAGAAGAGTGATGATGGGTTGGGATGAAGGACCAAGTTTATTTTACTGGCTATCATGCTGGGATTGGGGTTTTCATTGTATCAAGTTAAAGGTTGTGGATTACCTATGTCAGGCATATATGATCCCTCAGGGAGAAAGCCACATTGAGCCAACTTCAGCAAAGAAAGCAACTGGAGTAAGGGAGCTCACTCTACAGAAAGAACAATGGATTAAGCAAGGACAGCTCCATCTCAAGGTATAGAATTCAAGACTTTAATCCCATTCTCTTCCTCCCCCTTTCCTTCCATCTCCCTTCTTTTGTTCCCTCTTCTCTCCCTCTCATTCTCTCTCCTGTCTTTTATTTTCTTTCTCTTTCCTCACCTATGACACCATTTGCTCTAATATCTGCTGTTTTCTTGCCCATCGCTTTCCTTCAGTTAATCTTTTCTAATACAGAAAAGACCTTGCCTGGAAGTCTGGTGTCTCATCCTTCTATCTTTACTATAAGAGAAGAAGAGGTATTTGGGTTCTGCTTCCAGATCAGAGAGTCTCAGCAAAAACTCTTATTGGCTCATCTGTGGTCACTTCCCTAATTCTTGAACGTATTGCCCCAGCTGATAGAGGTAGAGTTCTCCCATTGGCCAAGCTTGTAGGAACCTTTGGTAACTTGGAGGGCTCTGACTAGGTATTACCATAAAACCAAAGTTTTCCAAAGCACTAATCTTGACTCACTAGTGAAATCAATTTGAATGGATATGAAATATATATATATATATATATATATATATATATATATATATATATAAAATGAGATATATAATAGGATAAATCAGGGCCTTATTCAACAAAATTTAAAATTTCAGAGTATATTTTGCTCTGAAATAAAAGTAACTGTTTGGTAAATATTCTATTTCATTTATATGTGTTTGTGTTTCTGAGTATGTCCTGTTATACTATATTTCTTATTGGGTGATATTGTCAGAAAAGTTTCTAAAACCTTTCTCTGCTGCACATACTTTATACATTTTATTTATGTTAATAATCTCACATTGAACACACTTATGATTTATTCTTCACAGCAAAAGGTGATATTTCTTTCAGTTATCTTTTAAAAAGCTCACATTATCAAATGATCATTCAACTAATTTCTGCTTCTCTGACATGCATTGATTTAATAAGTATGTACACTAGTTTCTCTGTTGATTCTCTAGATTTGAGCCTTATTTTCCTTTTGTTTTTACAAAACTGACTTGTCTATATGTCCATCTCTACTTCCTTTATTCTATCACCTTCCTCAATTTATTCTGTAGTCAAAGAACAGAGAAACAAGATTAATAATATGCTTTTCTCATCAATGGCTTCCACCTATTTTCTGAGAAAGTTGGCTTCAAGAACTTTAGCTTGATATTACTGCAAATATAATACAGTCGAAATCATAAAAATATTTCAAAGGTTTTTTTTGTTTGTTTGTTCCTTTGAAGTATATGTGAACAAGTATGTTTCTCTACTGTAGTACAATTTGTGTGAAATTCTGAGATGCATTTAAGAGGATGCCCTAAAATACCAATATTTAATTGATTCTAAGTCATGTATTGTATCACATTTTTTCCCATGCATTGTTGAAATCCATGGGCAAAATTGACAGTGTTTTAGAACTTCCTTTATCTAGTTAGTGGCAGTCTTGATATATTCACACCATCTATTGACCAAATGTCTAAAGCACCAGCCCCAAAGCTTGTAGAGTAGGTGTTAATAATGTAGAGGAACTCTCTAGAGCAATAGTAGAGGCATTTTTAAACCCCTAGCAACTAAATGATCATTAGAAGTGAGTAATTTCCTCACTCATGACCCCACCTGCTCTAATTTCTGTTGTTTTCTCGCAGAAATTAGAGCAGGTGGGTTCATGGGTGAGGAATGAGGTGTTGAAAGTGAATGAGGTGTTGAAAGCAAGGTATTTGGCAACATTCTGAAAGCATACATTTAAATAGGCTATCCAGACAGTGTCAATAGTGAAGTGTCAAGGTAAGTATTCATATTTTATTCTAAGAACTATTTTTAGAAAAGCTGCATCAACAAATCTCAGATGGCGCAGGGGTTGTCATTTTTGAATAATATGAATATCAGTAATTTCAGTTGAAAAAGATTTTCGAGGAGCCATCTAGGTTTCCAAAATAAGTGATGTAGCCATATTAAGTACTATATTTTCCTGCCTGTTAATCTACTGCCTGCAAATTGCTTATCAAACCAACAACCAACTGGAATACAAAGACTGCACGTCTTGTTCATTTTCTGCATTTGCAAGTAGTGGTTTAACAAACTCATGAGCTTACTCTTTGATCTGAACCACGTTTAATTTCAATTATATTGATTTAGTCTAAGGATGCAGAACTTATTTTATAGTTATGTAGGAACTGGAATCCAAAATGTAATATACCTCTAAGCTTCTCTTTGTCAGCCTCTGAAGGAATATCACCCCTACAACTTCAGCATTGTTATAAATACCTCGGGGAAGTGTTCACCTCAAGCCCCAAATTTGGAAAAAGGGAGGTGCCACTTTGGAGGAGTGCTCTGAGCAGCTGATCCAATAAATGTCCTCACCCCATGCACGTGGAAGTGTCATTGCAATTATCTGCACCAACAGAAGCTTAGTGACTTGAGAACTGAGTCTGGATTTCTAGGAAAAAGGCAGGGCATCTCTCTCACCACATGTTATTTTTCCAGCCAGGCAACTGTGATAAAAGGGCATGGAGAGCAGGAAGAACTGAAAAACCCCAGAAAAGTCTGGAGTGGAATCATTAAACCAATTCTACTCCCTCTCGAGGCCCACTCTGGCCTACGAATAAGGAGTTCTTCCTGTAACTCATCCAACTTCACTCAGGAACAATTTGGGGATCTGAGACTGCAAACCCAGTGGGCAATACAATATTTCTTGGCCTATCATTATCCTCTGTAGTATGTTAAGGACAGGTTTATGTATGTGGAGTCCTGAGTTTTTGCCTAAAATATTTTTATGCTATTTAATAATTGATGGCCGCAGTTTATCAACTACATTTCTGGCCAATGCTAATAATCCTTGTTATATTAATTATTGGACCAATCTTGATTGTGTATGACATCATCTTGTAGCTGCCACCTCTATATGGATGTTCTCCTCATCCTGCTTAAGTGCCAGTGCCTGTGCTATGGGCCTATCTGTCACATGGATAATCTCTTCACTCCAGTCAGGCTCCAGCATTAACACAGGGCTGTCCTCTTGTCCCCTTTTGAAGACAGCTTCTTCACCCTGTTCAGGCTGCAATACTGTTACTGGGTCTCCACAGTTGCCTCTCTCTCATTCTACTTAAGTTTCTTCACTCCATTCCGGGCAACTGTCACTAAACATCCTTCCCCCATACATACACAGACATCTACCTTGCTTGGCCAAGCCCACTGAATTTTAGACTCCACCATTTAGAGAGGAAGACAGATAGGGGTTCACACTTAATACATAAATTAGAGATAGATTCTGTTTTTACCTAAAAGGTCTTCAGAAAAATCTGATTGAATGGTCAAATGTTATGCTAAAATTCTGCATAATATCTTACAGCACTTCTGTGAATCACAACACAGTTGTGAATGCTAAATGTCAGCTAACAGATCTAATGGGACCAAAATCTGCCTTCCCAATTTATGTGAAAGGAGATCCTGATCCCTCATCAGGTGAGACTCACATCAGACAACAGTGTCAGCATTTCTCCAAAACCCATCTCAGCCCCATGGCCACCTTCCAGGGTGGAAAGTGACCAATTTTAGAAAAATTACAGGATAATAATAAGGAAGACCTGAAGGGGAAAGACCCATCTCACTCCCCTCCAATAGATTCGTCCAGCAAAGGCAAATATAGGAGAGGTAGGCCTATGAAGATGAAGTCAGGGATGCTTTGATGTGCCTCCAGTCTCCTCTTGAGTAAGACTAGCCATGCCTATCTTTAACCATTGTCTTAGGTGGCCAAGAGCACCAAGCACTGTCTTTCCTCAGGAAAACTTGGAGGAAAATGTAGAATAATAATTTTTTAAAGTTCTGACCAACTTTTTGAATCATGCAGCATGTTTTTGGCTTCAGGTAAAGAAAACCCTGACTCAACTAATTTAAACACCATATCAATTTCTTATCTCCCCAAACAGGACATCAAAGGCAGAAAGGTCCCAGTGCAGGGTGGTCAGAGCTCTGGCCCCACTGCCCCTAGTCTTTTTGTCTCTGCTCTCCTTCACAGCAGCTTTTACCCTCATGCTGTTCAATTTCAGATGTTCATGCAGACACAAGTTAAAGTCCTCCAGAAAACTACCCCTTATGTCTCATTTGCCAAAACGTGGCGTAGTTTCAGGTGCTGCCTGAGCTAATCAGCTACAGGGGAAGGGACCACATGACTGGTGTGAATCAGTCAGAATTCACCCCATGAAGCTAGTAATGTGGCCCACCTTTCCCAGGAGATATGGCCGTAAAGGACAGTGGATCCTTGAACAGAATACTGACAGATGTCAGCACCAAAGTTAAGGTTAGCACTGCTGCCACACCTAATCCCACTCTATCACTTTTTCCTTCTTTAATTTTTTCCATAGCACTTACCAGTATTTGGCAAACTGTATATGTTTTTACTTTTTATTGTCTGTATCTCCCAAGTAGAATTCAAACATCTAAAATTCACTCTATCCATCTCTGAGTAATGTTCTTTTCAGCTCGGTCCTAATCATTTTTTGATAATCTACCCTGTAAGTTTAACTTATACTGTTAATCAGTATTAACACATCTTAGTAGAAAAGAAGGAAAAAATAAAAGACCACGCACACACAAAAACACACACACACACACACACACACACACACACTTATGTAATAGAGCAGGTGTGAAAATACCTGAAGGCGTTGTAGGTCGTTTTGCCAATGGATACATGACAGTATTTATGACATTCTTATTCCATGCTCCATTTGCCTTCAGTCAGCACCTCAGTTACCCATATGTTTGACTTGGTAAGACAGATTCCTAAATGAGCCTGGTAAATAGTGATCCTGCTTATATGAAGGTACTATAGTTTTTCATTAACTTTTACACCCAGACTTGAGAGTAGTAAGGACTCCAGAGAATTCCTTGTGTTCCAAAAGTATTTCTCCCCGCCATCTTGGTGTAGGGATAACTCTGTTTACCTTCGATCATCAGGAAGAATTACTCCAGCTAGTACAATTATACAATGCCTATAAATTCTTTTTATTTTCTGGGAAAAATGTAATGTGAAATTATGTGTAAAAACCATGTCTTGTTTATGTATGTATCAAACACTTGTGGAGCTTTTCCAATAAAGTTCTCTTCTCAGCAAACAAGAGGACTATACCCACATCCCCATCCCTGCACTTGAGTGTAGCCAATGTGTTGTAACAAAGAGCAGAGGGCACTGCATGAAGGGAAATCTGCCTAACAAGCTTCTTTATTTCACCTAGTGGAAAAAAGCCTTAATCTGCGCTGGGGCAGTTCTCAAGGACATAGACTGAATTGGCTCAAACATTTATGGAAGCTGAGGAGTCCCATGATCTGTCATTTGCAAGCCGGAGACCCAGGAAAGTTGGTGATGTGATTCAGTCTAAGTCTGAAGGCCCTGAGAACCAGAGGAGGTAATGATGTAAATCCCAGTCCAAAGGCAGGAGAAGATCAGATGAGATGTCTCAGCTTAAGCAGTGAGGCAGAAAAAAAAACCTCAATTCTCCCTTCCTCTGCCTTTTCTTTTATTCAGGCCCTAAATATCAGGTGGCATAATGCCGTCCACATTGGGAACGGCAGGTTGCTTCACTAGGACCACCTATTCAAATACTAATCTCATCCAGAAACACCCTCACAAACACAGCCAGAAATAATGTTTAGCCAGATAGCTGGTCATCCCTTGACCCAGTCAAGTTGACACATAAAATGAACAATTTCAAAGCTTAATGTAATCAACACAGTATGATATTGGCAAAAGGATAGACACAAATCAATAGAATGAGACAGAATCTAGAAATAAACCAACAAAAATATTGTCAACTAAGGCAAAGATAATCAATGGAGAAAAGATAGTCTTAGCAGCAAATAGTACTGGAACACCACAATGTGTTAATAAATGAACCTGGAGACATCTCTCACACCTTATATAAAAGTAACTAAAAGTAAATCAAAGGGCTAGATATAATATATCAAACTTTCAAGCTTTTAGAATAAAATATAGAAAAAAACTTACATGACCTAATATTTGGCAATAAAGTTTTAACTATAATAACAAAAGTATTATTCGTGGAAGAAAACAAAAGTATTAAGAGTGGGCTAAAGTAAGGAGAAAAAAAAAATACCTTTGCAGTAGAGAAAACTGGTAAACATTACCTAAACCAAGTGATGAAGGTTAGTATCAGTGACATCATGTGGATATCATGTACTCCCTAAAATAATGTGACAAGAAGGATCTTTTACTCTTGTATTATTTCGAAAAATGTATAACTACAGTCTAATTATGAAAATAAATCAAAGGATCTTCAGGACTGTTAAGGTCATGAAAAGCAATAAAAGACTGAGACATTGTCATAGACCAAAAAAGACTAGGGAGATATGACAACTAAATGCAGTAGGGTATTCCAGATTGGATCCCGGAATAGAAAGAAAACATTAGTAGAAAAAGTGGTGAAAGCCACATAAAGTCTAGGGTTTGGTTAATAGAATTTCATGTGTCAATGTGAGTTTCTTATTTTTTTTTTAATTTTTTTTTTTTTTTTGAGACTGAGTTTCGCTCTTGTTACCCAGGCTGGAGTGCAATGGCGTGATCTCGGCTCACCGCAACCTCCGCCTCCTGGGTTCAAGCAATTCTCCTGCTTCAGCCTCCTGAGTAGCTGGGATTACAGGCACGCGCCACCATGCCCAGCTAATTTTTTGTATTTTTAGTAGAGACGGGGTTTCACCATGTTGACCAGGATGGTCTCGATCTCTCGACCTCAGGATCCACCCGCCTCGGCCTCCCAAAGTGCTGGGATTACAGGCTTGAGCCACCGCGCCCGGCGAGTTTCTTATTTTTGACAAACCTATCATAGTAATGTAAAATGCTAACAATGGGGGAAAGGCTAGGTGAAAGATAGGGAACTCTCCTGTGCTGTCTTTGTACTATCTTTACAACTCCCTGAAAATTAAAATTATTCTGAAACAGAAAAAGTTCATGCTATTAGAAGTCAAAATAGAGGTTACCTTGAAGGAGCTGAAGTCTAAAAGAGACGATAAAGGGTCTTATTAGCTAACACAGGTTGAAGATCCCTCATTCAAAATGCCTGGAACTGGAAGTATTTCAGATCTTTTCCAATTTGGAATGTTTGCATTATACTAAGTATCTCAAATCCGAAAATGCAAAATCTGAAATATTCCATGTGCATTCCTTTGAGAATCATGTCAGCATTCAAAAAGTTGCAGATTTTAGAGCATTTCAAATTTCTAATTTTTAGATTAGGAATACTCAACCTGAGTAGAGGCTACCTGCGAAATATCTGGGAGCTAATTATATGGATATGACATTTTGAGAAAACTTAGCTTGCTGATATAGATAATTTTCTGGATACAACTTGTACTTCGGTAAAAATTCTTCTAAATGAGATAATAGTTATTAAATATATTTTAAGTACTTTTAGCTCTACAATTCAGAATTCTTTAGTACTGAATATTACATATTATGAGACAAAAGTGTTATTTGTATTTATTTGTTTAACTTTTTTTTTTAAGACAAGGTCTCACCTCATTGCTCAGGCTAGAGTGCAGTAATTATAGAGTGCAGAGAGTGATTATAGTTCACTGCAGCCACAAACTGCTGGACTCAAGAGATCCTCCTGCCTCAGCCTCCCAAGTAGCTAGGAGTACAAGCATGCACCACCATATCTGGCTAATTTTTATTTGTTTATTTCTACAGAGACAAGGTCTCACTATGTTGCCCAGGCTGATCTCAAACACCTGGCCTCAAGTATCCCCCACCTCAGCCTCCCAAAGCTCTGGGATTACAGGTGTAAGTCATTGCACCTAGCCAAAAGTTTTATTTTAAACTTATTATTATGACATGTAACAGATTCACATGGTTTGCAATTCAAACCTGCAAAAGAAAATAATAAACAGCTGACAGATAGACAGACAAAACCAAAAGCAAAACCCCACTTAGCCATGCTCTCTAGTTCCTCATTTCCCTCTTGGAAGAAACCAGAGTAATGCTCCCTGTGCATCCTTCCAGACACATTTTTTTTTTTTTTTTTTTTTGGAGATGGAGTCTTATTCTGTCACCAGGCTGGAGTGCAGTGGTGCAATCTCGGCTTACTGCAACCTCTGCCTCCTGGATTCAAGTGATTCTCCTGCCTCAGCCTCCCGAGTAGCTGGGACTACAGGCACATGCCACCACGCCCAGATAATTTTTGTATTTTTAGTAGAGACGGAGTTTCACACATTGGCCAGGATGGTCTCAACCTCTTGACCTTGTGATATGCCCACCTCGGCCTCACAAAGTGCTGGATTACAAGCATGCGCCAACGTGCCCGGCCAACAATTTTTTAAAATACTTTTTTCTTTTTAACAGAAGGGATGGTAGACTATTTCTTTTAAATTAAACATATACTTAATATACATATACTTGTTTCTTTTTATTGCAACATAATTTGGGGAAACAGGAAAAATTACCTAATATCATCATACTAACACACCAAAATTTTTCAGTTATATGTATTTCCTGTCAGTTTTTACCCCCACTTGTTTTTTTATATGGTTTGAAATCATAGTACAGATAAAATCTGAGGCAGGTATTTTAGACCTGTTTTTCTTTTGGAACGTGAAGCTTTGAGAGCACTAGGGAATCTTGAAATATTCAGTTATTCATCATTCAAAATATTGTTATATCCACTTTGTGTCAGACTGTTTGTTAAGAACTAAACTAAAAGAAAAAGATTGGTCCGGGCATGGTGGCTCACACCTGTAATCCCAGCACTTTGGGAGTCTGAGGCAGGTGAATCACCTGAAGTCAGGAGTTTAAGACCAGCTTGGCCAACATGGTGAAACCCCATCTCTACTGAAAATACAAAAATTAGCTGGGTGTGGTGACACATGTCGGTAATCCCAGCTACTCAGGAGGCTGAGGCAGGAGAATTGCTTGAACCCGGGAGGTGAGGTGGTAGTGAGCCAAGACTGCACCACTGCACTCCAACCTGAGTGACAGAGGGAGACTCTTGTCTCCAAAAAAAAAAAAAAAAAAAGAAAAGAAAAAAGAAAAAATGGATCGCCACCTTCTAGGAGATTATATTCAGGCAAAACAAATAAAGGTGTAGAACTTAAGATGTGACAAGGACTCTATTGGGTGACTGATTCTTCCTATGAACATTTATAAAGGCTTCCTATGGAAGGGCATGTTTATTTAAGAGATTTCCAGATAGGAAGCTATGTACAGTGGAAAATATGTATGAAAAGACTTTGTTTGGGAATCAGGGATTATATATTGTGACTAGAGGAAAGAGTCCTAGGGTTTGATGCCTACAAAGAATTAGAGTTTCTAGATGCTTCTGGACATGTGGATCAGTGACAGCAAGGAGGAAACAAATCCATAAAAAGGAAGAGTTAGTAGAAAACCAACAAGACGTGGGAAGAGAGAGAGCTACAACAGCCAAGAGGAAAAAGAGCAATGCTGAAATCAAAGTATAAAGAAGGAGAGAGGATGGCGGAAGCTATGAAATTCTTTCCGTTAGGCAATGGGGCAATGACCCTAGAATTGCTGAGTTAGCAGCCGTGATAGACTCAGTGCCAAATCATGTAATAGAAAAAATATCAGATAGAGGTAAAGTCCAGATCCAAAGAAGAGGGTTTTTGGCAATAAAGCAGACAGTAGAACCCTCGCAGCTTTCTAGGGTGCAGGGGGCCTCCCTTCCAGGCATCATGAACAGTGGGGAACATAACTAGGCATGATAGATTCAGACACAGAGCCTGTTCATCTCCTGGTATAGTCGGGCACTACTCGATGAGAGCAATCCCTTCCAAATGCTGCTGTGTTTAACTAGGGCTCTTGATAATCTGACCAGCTGGTGTCTTACTGATTTTAGGAGACAGATGGGGCAACCTGCAAGATGAATGGGAGTTAGTCTCATGCTGTCTCCCATGCACACCACTCATGAACACTTGGCTATCATGGCAGTTCCATTTATTTTGTGCCCAGTTTGATTTAAAAGCCTTTAATTAATTTGTCTTACTAGCCTTCATTTGGATTTAAATGCAAAATAATAACCTTCTACCCTGTAAGCAAGGCCTAAGTTTGGATAAATTTTGTCCTATTTACTATTCATCTGCAAGCTCTCTTAAAACAAAGTATACACTAAGAAGGCTCTCAGCACTCTGAATAGTACGATAAATGCCAGCAACTTCTCAAAGTCATTGTGTATTAGGGCTCTCCAGAGAAATGGAACCAATAAAAAATATATACATGGGCCTTTATTCAAATGTCATCTTTTCAATGAATTCCTCTATCCTGCTTAATTTTTCTTTTTAGCATTTGCCACCTCTGTACAACATGCACTTTACTTATTTATTGTCTTATTGTCTTTCACATGACCAGGGGTTGCATTTGTCTGTTTATTCCTGTATCCCTAGCACCTGGAGTGGTGCCCTGCATATGGCAGGTGTGTGATATATATTTTTTTGAGTGGGGGTTAAAAGTCCCCATTTATGGTGTCCACACCACTTGTCACTGTACCTATAGCATCTTACCCAGAGCCACAAAGAAGTGACTCAAAATATAAATTAACAAAGAGCAAAACGGAATAATCCCATCTGAAGGCCAGGATGTAATAAAAGCATCATACCTGTTTTTGGAAGAACATGGAGAGCATCAACCTTAAGATTAAAGACTAAACTTGAGAAGCAATTATTACATTTCAGTTAAAAATAACTCAATGCAAATAATTAACTTTGAAGAAATATGTGAATAATGATGGTATCTGCAAAAGAGGAAAAGAGTTTCTCAATTTCATCATATCTTAGTTGTAAATAGTATTCTAGGCCACCATTTGGAACCTATTTGACACATTTTAGTTCCTTTTTATGTTTATAAGAGGGGGCAAAGACCTGTTTACATCCAACCTTTTATGCCAGCAGCCACATAGCCACACTCCAAAATGGCTAAACAGTCATTCCTCAGAACTGGTTCCAAGAACTCCAACAAAAATTAGAGCTCATGGTGTCAGATTGACCTGGATTTTCAGGCTCCTGGGTGGTTAAAAGTCGTAAGTAATGATGCTGTTCACTGATTTTCATAAGGCAGACCTCTCTGCTTCACTATGCCTTTTTCTTTTGCCCATAGCACCAATTTCTCTCTTACGTCCGCAGGGGATAGGGTTAGATGTGGGTTCATAGTGCTGGACCAGTAAGGGTAAGTAACTCTTAAGAGTGTCGAGCACTTTCTGAATCTGAGGAGTCACATATTAAAAGAGGCAGGACCGTCTTCTGATTTCAAAAAGCCAACTGCACATGACCACCCTGAAAGTGGTTTCAAAACAGCTGAAATTTAGCTGTTCAAATTGGTAAAAAGCCATTGCAGTCCCCTGCTAGGAATGCTGATGGCACCAATGCACTCCAGCCTAGGCAGATGGAGACTCCATCTCCAAAAAAGAAAAAAAAAAAAAGAAAGAAAGAAGGAAACCTCAAGTATTCTACAAAGCAAGTGATAAAAATCAAAATATGACAATGGGCTGAGAAGAAAGGGAAAATTGTAGTATTAAAGTTTTTAATGAACAAATAAGGCTAAGGCAAATTTTTAAGGACCCTAAATAGTAAATATTAGAAGGGATACCGCTGAAAAATTAAATATTTGAATAGTGAATGGTCTTTAGACTCTTTTGATTGTACAATATGTAAAAGAATTTTGAAAACTTTAGGTATCCCTTTGAATATTTTTAACTTAATTTCTAAAAATTTTTGTCAAAAATAAGTAAGTTGTTTTTTAAATAAAAGAAAACATCAAGTATGTTACACGATGAAATAAGATGAAGAGTGACTAATTAGAATAAGTATTTCATAGTGTAAGTTTATTTCAGTGAAAGTTTTGACCACCTTGTTGTATAGTTTGCATCAAGTTTTTTGATTATATATTGAAACTTGATGCTCTGGAAAAATATGCCAGCTTCGTTTGAAATAACCAGTTCCTATCCTGTACTGCTTCAGTTATTCTGAATTTAGAACATTCCCACTCTGGCCAGTCCTCTGTCATAAAAAACATACATTACTCTGCATATTTTCAGTGATTAAAAAAAAATACACCCAGCAGACAGAGGTAGCAGGCAAACCAAGAGCCAAGGTGAATGTGTTAATCATTAGCAGGTTATCACCAAGCCAATATTTGGAAGTACCCCTTTGTTGACAACCAGGAAGTGTTTATACTTCAGGCATTGTACCAAAATAAAGTGTGATCCCTTTCTTTTCTAAAGTGGAAGGAGGGATATTGTGGACATAGGCACATTCTCAGGCAATTCCAGGAAATAAGTTGAAATTGAGAAAGACTTTGGAAAGTGTTTGCCTGCCTCCACCACCAAGAAGTCCATGGAGAAAGCAAAGTAAAAGGTCCAAAAATGAAAGTCGGCAGAAACTGGAAAGATGGGCAACAAGGTTCTACCATACAGATAAATAGATGAGAGATTCTTAACAAAGAAAACACTACAAATTGAGGACAATAACTAAATAAAATTGAAGGGAACTCTAAGATCACTAACTGAAAAGCAAGGGAAAATGATTAACACCTTGAGTCCTCTTGGTGAAAGAATTCCACGGTAAAGAGAATCCTGTAGCACCTAGTCTAAACACACCTCTCCTATAAAAATTACTGGCCAACTATTGGACCGTAGTTTCCTCTTATTGGATGGCAGAAGAGACTAGCAGTAAGTCAATATTATTTTGAATAAGAAAAATTATAAAACAAAATTTCTGTTCCCTGCCAAGTTAATATTACAATGTATAAAGGCTCCACAGTGATCATATAGAGCACTAAGAAAGAAATTCTTAGCTATTCTGGTACTCAGAGGCTCATCCAAGTACTGTTACAAAAAATACTTCATTGAAATGCTTTGAGAAGAGGAAGGGTAAAGAATGATCATGAAAAACAGAACAAAACAAAAAAACAAACCAGCACTCAAAATTAAGCAGGCACTCGCTCTCATGTGCCAGTTCTTTCTTGCATGAGCCTGAGAAAGGATGCCTCCTTAAATATTGCTTCTTGGGCACCTCACTTGCCTCATCTTAGTTTCAGCCCACAAATTATGTTCAAATAACAGTGACAAGTATAATACCCAACAAAATGCAAATGCTTGTAATTCTTGTATGGAAACTACTCAATGCAAAACTAGTACGTTAACTGCAAAAGGTCAGAGCAAAATTTCCAGAGAATAGTACTGAAACAAAGCGTGAGGTGATAAGATGCCTCCGTATGTCTGTTTCTTTGTTGTATATAATGAGAGAGACATGGCTGGGCATGGAGGCTCATGTCTGTAATCCTAGCATTTTGGGAGGCCAAGACAGGAGGATCCTTTCAAGCGAGGAGTTTGAGACCAGCCTGAGCAACCTAGCAAGATGCCTGTATCTACAACAGTAACAACAACAACAAAGCTGAGAGTCAAAATCTGCTTTTTTACTATCTACGTTATTAACTTGAGAAATAAAGCATTAAAAGAACAATGAATTTGGGAGCACAACACAGCAAAATGTAATCTGCCCACAAAAGTGGATTTAGAGGAGAAATTCTCCTCTAAGCTTTACCCTGTTTCATAATTAAGTAAGAATGAATGAATGTAAATAAACTAAATATCCAAAACAAAATTTATATAAAGGAAAGCAAAGGGAAACAGAACATAAGCTCGATAAAAGATAAGCTAAAAGATTATTAAATAAAAAGACAAGCAGGGCAGGGAGCAGTGGTTCATGCTTGTAATCCCAGCACTTTGGGAGGCCAAGGTGGGTGGATCACCTGAGGTCAGTTCAAGACCAGCCTGGCCAAAATGATGAAACCTCATCTCTACTAAAAATACAAAACTTAGCCAGGCATGGTGATGCACCCCTGTAATCCCAGCTACTCAGGAGTTTGAGGCAGGAGTATCGCTTGAACCCAGGAGGTGGAGGTTACAGTGAGCTGAGATCACGCCACTGCACTCCAGCCTGAGCTACAGAGCAAGAATCCATCTCAAAAATAAGTAAATAGGCCAGGCGTGGTGGCTCACACCTGTAATCCCAGTGCTTTGAGAGGCCAAGATGGGTGGATCACTAGAGGTCAGGAGTTTGAGACCAGCCTGGCCAACATGGTGAAACCCCATCTTTGAAAAAATAAAAATAAATAAATAAATAAAAAGAAAAATAAGTAAATAAATAAAAGACACACACACATATGCATTGTCAGAGGTACAAAGAAGCTAAAACCTCAGATATAGATAAAATGAACCTATTATAAAAAAGATAGTCTGACAAAACAGTTGAATATTTTGCAAATATACTTTAAATAGTGTGTGAAATGGATGATCATCAATGATAACATAAATGCTCAAAACTGATCAAAGAAAATATAAAACCCTTTAAAAGACCGATAACTGAAGGAAATTGAGAAAGTTATTGAAGAAGTCTCCTCAAAATGGCTTTTAGGCTACATGATTTTTACAAACCAATGCTTTCAAATAACAATAGCAATTATAAAAATTCCATTCTAGTCAATCCTTTTCAGAGTAATGGGGAGTAAAGAAAGTTTCCCTTTGTTGTTTTTGAAATCAGCATGAGCCCCATACCCTGACATAAAAAAGATAACGCAAAACACATGCATGCATACAGAGCCAATCTCATATATCAGTACATCAGCCAAAGTCCTAAACTATTAGTGAATCACATTCTGCTGTACATCAAAAGAACATTCAATTAAAAGCTCAATATTAAGAAATACATTTATATAATTCATATTTAACAGTTAAAGAAAAAAAGCAGATCATCTTATCATTAGATATGACAATAAGCTATTTGAGAAAAGTGAATTAATTTTCATGACCATTAATGTTAGAAACAATCCTTTAGAGATGGGGAGGGCAGATGAGTTAGAAATGTTTCCTACAGTTGCATCTATTCTGAAGCCATTAAGAATGTGGATGGTAACTCTTCCTCAAGCTATCAAATGGAGAAAGATACCCTGAAAGTATGACACAGGGAGGTTATCTGCCAGGAATCAATCAGAGAAGCTGCTGGAAAAATCCAGGCATGCTAAGCTACTGTTGTTCTTACCGCCTGGGGCAACTGATGCAATTGGAAGCAACTGATGCTTGTACAGTAATGATTTCTTCGAAGTCTGAGCTCATTTATTTTGCTGTTTGGGAACTTCCAGTTTGATCCCAAAGCTGACAGCATCGATTGTCTCACTGTCTTCCTTCCTGCTCTGATGCTGGAAGGTCTAACAAAAGAAGAGGAGGAGGACGACCAAGGAGAACATGCAAGCAGAGGACCAAGACCCCATCCCAATGCTCCGTTGGTCAAAACTAAGACAAAGAGAGGAGAAGCTCTCAAATGAATGATACTTTGATTTTGCTTTTTGTTTTATTTTATACATAAATAAAAGTGTACAAATCATAAATGTACAGTATTCACAAAGTAAACACACATCCAAGTCAAGAAAGAAAATATTTCTAGTACCCCAGGAGCTCTTCTTAAGTACCATCCATCCAACCATGACTCCCATCTCTGCCCAGGGGGAGTCACTCACTGATTTTTAACAGGATAGATTGGTTGTAGCTGTTTTTAAAAACTATTTTATAAACCTTTAAAAGACTGTACTTTTTGTCTTCCTTCACTCAATATTGTGTTTATAAGACCCGTTCATCTATCACCTATTGGGGTCTGTTAATTCTCATTGGTATATAAATAGACCATGCTTTATTTACTCATTCTTCTATTAACAGACAACTTCCTGTTCAAGCTATTACAGATAGTGCTCCTATGAACATTGTTGTACATGTTTTATGGATGTATATGCGCATTTCTAAATAAAATGTCTGAGTCATTGGAATTGTACATTTAACTTTAAGAGATATTGCTGAGCAGCTTTCTTTCTGAAGTTCACATTTGTAGCATATGCAAGTTCCAGTTGCTTCGCACAACATTTTCTGTTTTCCATCCCCTTTCATTTTATCTATTATGTTAAGTTGATAGTGGTATTTCATTGTAGTTTTTTTCATTTCTGTAATTACTAAAGAAGCTAACATCTTTTTATATGTTAAGGGGACACTTACATTTTCTCTCTTCTGAAGTTCCTGTTAAGTCATTGACCCATTTTTTAGTTGGGTTCTCTGGCCCCCACCCTTTTGTGGTCTTTTTTTCTCTTTTTTCTGTATATAATTTGACTACCTATTACACTATGTCTTTCTTTTGTCTTCTTCTTTTAGTTTTCTGCAAACCCGCCTTCCTCTCTATATTGTCAATACCATGAAGCCAAAATGAATGTTCTCATCTTAATATCACTCTCAGGGCATGACACTCTGTTTTTCTGAAAACACCTGCTCAAAAATACCTGTTGATTTGCATTAGAAGATTATCTTCATCTGCTGAATTAGCCCAAGGTTCTTGTCCTAGAGGTTTTTTAATAGGATTTAAAATATGGTGGGAACTTCTTCTCTGGACATGTTGTGGCAAAACCGGAATCAGCTCTGTGTATGGAGACAACCTAAAGGATGTGTTAAGTGTTAGAAGTCAAATGATTTCCTGTTAAGAGTTGATGTTGCCCCTCTGAGTATCTTGGGAAAGTAAGGAAAACATGAAGAAGGTCATACGATCTTTTTCGACCTTCAGAAGGAACTTCTCTTGCATGTGATAAATTTCTATACCTTTTCTCATTTTTTATATCTTCAGTATTTTCCCCCCCATATAAGTTGTCATTTCACTTGAAAGTGCCTCTGTCATTTCCCTCCAATTTTCATTATATGTTCTAAACTATACTGTTATCGTTTCTGGAAGTGTTTACATTGCCTTCCTTCACATTCATTCTTCTCACAGTACAAGCTTTTCAATTCTGTTTTCTCTGTCTTTGATTTCTAAGTTAACCCTGTTTATTTAATCTTTTCTTGGTCATTTTCTGGTCATTAATCTCTTGCAATTGGTCTAGGATAAATAGCTGTTTAACCTGATGGAAATAATCCTAATCAAAATAATTTTAAAATGGTCTATTTTATTTTAGCATGTAAGTTTTCATAGAATTTAACCACGTAAATAAATATCCATGTTTTACAGTGTATTAAAAAATAATAAAAATGTTAATTCTGGGGATAATAGTTTTACAATTCCAATCAGTACCAAGATCTGCAACATGTGGCTACAATTCCCAGCAGATTTCTCCATATCCAATAACCACCTCCCCCCTACTGTGAAGATATTTATCAGTGATCATTTTCACGAAAATTTTTATTCATTTAGTACTTTCCAATGAGGAAAATCCAAAGGCCACATGAATTGATTTTTCAAGTTTGTCCAGCTGTTGTCAATCCTGGTGCATGTTAGAAACCTCTGAAGAGTATCTAAAAATTAGTGGTATCTGGATTCTACCCCAGACCAATTCATTCAGAATCTCTAAAGTGGGTTCCAGGCATCAGAATCTTATAAAGGCTCCCCAGGGAAGACTAACACACAGCCAGAGTTGACAACTGCTGAGTCTATGGTCAAGAATATGAAGATAAAAATGTTTTAAAAAAGTTCATGCTCAATACTATATTTAAGTTTGAAATAACTTTATGTCCTCAGAGGTGGGTGAGGTCCTCTCTTTGGCCCAGTCCTGAATTTCTGTTTGTCCCAACGTGAGGTAAAAGACCAGGCCAAACATGTTGACTGCAGCAGACAGGAAAAAGACATTCCTCCAACCAGACTCAAAATCCTACATGTAAAAAACACGGAATAATGATCAATCTCACAAGTTTCTTCTACACTAGTTCTAGAAGTCCTCCAAGTTGTATATTGCAGTGTTGATCACAAGGAATATAGGGAACAACTTGCACTAGCTACTTAAGAAAGTTTATGAAACTATGGGAAACAAAATGACCAAAAGGCACGCTGGGTTCTGAGTTGGGATGGTTACTTCTTTAAACAAAAGTAAGCTACACTAACATTTTTCTGAAAATTTGGATTTCAACATATAATACTGCTCATTTAAAATTATGCCCAAAATGGCGTCATGTTTGTGTCTTCTCTGTTTTGTCTGAGTTTTGGCTGTTGAAATCTGTCACAACAACCCATCTCAATTCAACACGAGTTCTATTTGGTCTCTGTGTGACCCTCCTCAGAAAGCCCTAGTGAGTCATTTCCAGCATTATAGTCACAGTGGATTCCTAGCAGTTTAGTCAAATATTAACCTGGCAACTTGATCACATAGAAATGTATTAAAAACCAAGCTTCTCTCTGTAAGTTGGTTCTTGTCAGTCCTTCCATCCCCACCTGGGTCTGTCTTTTTGTCTTCCTCTCGAGCCTGCATTTCCAAACACTGAGCAAGCCTCCTTGCAATATCTCCCAGTCAATCTCTTTTCAGCCATTTAACTTATTTTTAAACTGGCCTCAGAATACTTTGTTTCCATTTTGTGATTTTTTTAAAAATTGGAATTAGTCTGAACATATTCTTCATGATCTTCTTCTTCTGCCCCTCTGTCTTCATCTCTTGCTATTCCTTGGCATGCATCATTCATTCTGGTCATAACTAAGAACAGCTTCATGCTTGCGTACCGCTAGGAAGTCATACATGCTGTCTTCTATACTGGAGCAACTCATTTTAATCAATCTAACATCTATTCACTTTGAGAAAATTAGCTTATACTTTTCTTCCCCTGGGAAATACGACCTACCAGAGTCCAATTTAGAGGCTCATGTAAATGGAATAATTGTGTTGCCATCCAGACCTTTAGAGCACAGTGTACATCTCCAATACCTAGAGCAATACATGCCACTTTAAGATGCTCAATAAACTGGTCCAAACCTGACTGATGAGGAATCCAGTGGCAGTGGAAGAGACAATTCCTGCGATGAGCCCAAATCCCCTTGAGATTCCCATGAGGAAACTTGCATATCTGTGGGAAGATGATTTTTATAAATGATTTTATATAGAAAGCCACCTACAGCTTCTGCAGCAACTCAACTTTAATGCAGTTCAGCTCTAATGGCAAAGCCATTTTGCTTAATGCAGTTTTTCATTCACCTAAAGACATTCAGGGCAATGTCTGTTTGCCAACCCTGAAATTATCAATCTTGAGTCCATAATTAGTGAGCAATGCAGTCTCTCTGGGAACCGAATTTCTTCACCCTGGCTGCTCAGTGTAGAAGGCAGTTTGTGCAATGGACAGGACACAGACTCCAAAGCCAAACTCCTTGGGTCCAAACCCTGGCTCTGCCTTTATATAACCATAACCATCATTACACCTCCCTGTGCCTCAGGCTTCTCCCTTATGGAATGGGAATAATAATATCTACCTAGTATAA
This sequence comes from Saimiri boliviensis, assembly GCF_048565385.1. Classification (NCBI taxonomy): domain Eukaryota; kingdom Metazoa; phylum Chordata; class Mammalia; order Primates; family Cebidae; genus Saimiri; species Saimiri boliviensis. Next base: position 163,858,589 of record NC_133452.1, read on the forward strand.
CTGTAGATAGGATTAGATGTGTGGATATATGGCAAGTCTTTGGCACAGGAGCTGCCTTATGGTGACTGTATGTATATTTGGTAGCTAAGATGATTAACACCATGGAAACTTTTCCAAATCACATGTGTGTGGGCCTTTTCCCAGCATACACAGTTCAATGTCTGTTAGGGAAGCTTGGGAAGCTTTTTACAGAAATGATTACTGGGCAAGACTGGAAACTGTTGTCCTAAAAATACCACATTTGTTGTCCTAAAAATGGCCACAGACAGACTTTTGTAGTTATTTGTCATTCTGTCATTAGTGCATGTCAGTAATATGAAAGAGTTTCATGGTGACAACTGAGGTCTAACACCTCTGGAGGGGTCTGAAGGAGGGGAAAAAACAGGTAAAGATCTTACCTGGGAGCGATATCTAAGGTGTTGATGATAAACCCTGAGTCACATAGGTTACTGGTCCCAGGAATAAGTATCAGCAAAATAATGGTTATCACGTAGCTGGAGGCCACAAAGGGCAGGGCCACAGCACAAACTGATGGAAGGAGGAGCCCTGGGCAATGAGGACAAGTGGTCAGGGAACCCTCTGAGAACATGTGCCAAAAAAGGATTGGTTAAATGAGCCCACACGCCTATCCTCACCTAGAGATGAAAAGAGCTTTCGCACGGTGATCAATCTGAGAAGATTCCTGGACAAAAGGAAATCTGCCAACTGACCTCCTAGAATTGTACAGCTTGCAGCAGCAATAAAAGGCAGGGAGGACAGAACTCCACTCTGAAGAAAGGAAAGTTATACAGAGTAGTTATGGAGGCATGTTAGCACCAAAATTTATTGGTCATACAGACCAGCCATTAACCTACTCCCATGGTATTCTGGGTTGTTTGGGGAGAAACTGGCATCGTTTTTCACACTATAAGGACACCGTTTCAGATAAGAGGCCAGCAGCTGCATCACTCTGGGCTCCAGAGAAAAGCAATTTAATTTCTAAAGGAGGCTTTGGAATCAGCTGGTGTGGCAGTACAGCATAGTGACTAAGAATACAGATGCTGCAGCTGCTCTACCCCGTAGTATTGTTCAACGCTGGGCAAGTTTTCTCACCTTAAAATGTGCTGTTTCCACATCTGTGAAAAGGAAATCATAACATTGCCTCTCTCAAGGTCATTGTGAGAGGTTACATTAACGGTTATATGTAAAACCGGAATGTAATAGGTAACACAGAACTGTTTCTCCTTATTACCATTATCATTTTCATAAAAGTATAGGAAGTAAACTCACATCTCTGACGTTAACGTGGAGCAGAGTACTGATGTACGTTGGTAGGTATGTTAGGATGATGGTGCATAACCAGAAATGGCTGAAAAAACCCGTGAAAATGGCCCAAAGTGGTAGGCATGTTACCATTGCCTTTATGGGGACAGCTCGTCTAGGTGAACTGGGCTGAAAAGAAATATCTAATCAACATGAATGTTAGAACAGCCTAGAGGGTGTCTCTTGGAGGAGATCCACATTCTGCCCTAAAGATCTCTGCATGGGCCACAGGTTCAAGGTGTGCACTGTACCTGCTGAGGCAGTGAGGACATGATATGCTCCTTTTCCCTATCACTTATGCACGGGTGCTGCATGGGGTCATCATAAATCACTGTGAACCACAGGAGACAGCATATACAGCCAGTGCTACCTGGGAAGAAGGGATAAAGTTAGTTTTTAGGTAGATTTGTTTACCGGGGGAAGAGAGTGGTGTGCCTCTTCCTTCTACACACTAATCAATTAATGCTTATTCTACCATAGGAGCTGAATATTCCCATTCTTTCAATCCTGCAAACCTGTTAAAGCTTTTTAGATAGTACCTCTCAAAGAGAAAGTCACCATTTGTCAATGTCAGAGCTTTTTGGAGATAACATGAACATGGCATTACATAGCTGCTTAATCACTTTAAGGCCTCCAATGATAATAGTGTTATGTATTGTAAGCAGCAACTTTTTTTTTTCTTTTTTTTTGAGATGGAGTTTCACTCTTGTTGCCCAGGCTGGAGTGCAATGGCACCATCTGGGCTCACTGCAACCTCCACCTCCCGGGTTCAAGCAATTCTCCTGCCTCAACCTCCTGAGTAACGGAGATTACAGGCATGTGCCAGCACACCCAGCTAATTTTATATTTTTAGAAGAGACGGGGTTTCTCCATGTTTGTCAGGTTGGTCTCAAACTCCTGACCTCAGGTGATCTGCCCACCTCGACCTCCCAAAATCCCCTGGCTGGGATTATAGGTATGAGGCACTGTGCCTGGCCAAAGCAGCAACTTCTTAATGCACACATAGTTGTCTTGTTTTGGAAGACCTGAATAGTCAGGACTGTAGTCATACATACATGAAACAACCTTCCATGTAATCATGTGACAGGGAGAAGTTTCCAATGCACTTACAGAGACAGTGTTATTTGTATTCAAGCCATACATCCGTTATGGATTCCCAAAACAAATGTTTCTGTAAAATACCTGGTTAACATGTATGAACCAAAATAATTAGCATCATTAATGAGAAAGCCACTCCAGCCAGGACTATATTTAATGACACCATTTGGCTATAGCAACAAAGTCAACTGTAGAATATTGTCTTATTGCTGGAATCTGTTATTTAAAGAATATTCTATGTTAAAAGGTTCTGAGGACTAATTTTTTTAAAATTCCCTCTAATTACTAGATTCAAAGTACTTTAAAGCTAAAAATCAGGCACTGTGATGACACCCAAGTGATGAAAACATTACAGAATGGATTTCTTGCATCAAGCATTTCACAGTCCCGTGGAAAGAAAAGGAGAAATAAATAATTACACAACAACATAACCTAGAGAGGAAATATCAGTAAAGATTATAGAGGAGAGAATGTCTGAATCTGATAGAGTAAGCCCTGGAAGGGCCCATGGGGACATTTGAATTGAACTTTGCAAGATTCACTTGGTAAAGAACAGATTAAAGGCATCTTGGGCAGAAATAATAATGATGATGAAATATGAAGACACTTTGAAGATGTACTTCACTATCTTTGGCATCTTAACTGCATATAGTGACTAGACCAGACACTGCAGATGTGGTGGCAGAGATTCTGCAGAAGATGCTCGATGTGGAAGGACAAGACTGCATCACAAGTCAGTGCCATGTGAACAGTCAACTTCTCTACCCTGTGCATGTGGCTTCCAGAACTACCAGAAAGGTGTTAATCAAGTTGTGTGACTACATTAAAAATGATAGCAACTGTTGACATTTTTTATCGTCTTACATTTGATAAAGGACATTTTCTTTCCTATAGGAAGAATGTGGGTGATGTAGGTGCCAAAATGGATGCTCATGAAATGAACATGTTAGGATTTAAGAGAAAGTGACTCACCAAAGATGTAGAAGATAAAAGGCCAGCCCAAGACCTGTGAGATTAGTCCCCCCACACAGAGGATGATGAAGGATCCAAATGCTGACCCTAAAGGGAAGAGAGAGAAAAACACTTATAAAAATAGCAAAGGCTGAGACTTCATGGCCTCCCTAAACATTGTCCCAACAGTGAGGTGGCAGACTTAGAATTATTGGGCAATGAGAATATTTATTTCTTCTCACAGATTTTCACCAATAAAGTAATATTATATAATTACAATTAATAAATAATAGTAATAACATGCCCTCTGATTCTTCAATGGCTCCTCAACACCAATGTGACCAAATCTAAGTCCCTCAGTTTGTCACATCAACTCTCTGCTATCAGAGCCCATTAGTATATTTTTGTGATTACAGTTGCATTCTTGCATGATCTAATATGAGGCTGGGGGCAGGAAATTAAAGACTTATAAAAACCTATAAGATACAGTCCCTGCCCTCAAAGAGCTTCTGGTCCAACTGGAGAGAAAAATGTGAATAAAATTGATTGCCACTAGTGAAATGCCATGTAGGGTTTGGAGTCTACATTAAAAAACAACAAGAAACGTAATTCACAGAGACCCATAGTAAGAAATGCATTTTACAGGTTAACATAATACACCAATATGCATAAACACTTTTACATACAACCACTTGCAAATGCCTTAAACAATGATTTCATGAATCAATATTTAACTTTACCATGTGCAGTGCATTCCAACAATTTCTATTCTATTCTATTCATTTTTTAAAATAATGATTTTAACCTGCTTAGTGGGTTTCATGACTCACTAATGGGTCCCAACCTGCAATTTGAAAAAAAATATGTAAAATATAAATGTGATAATAAAACTACAATATGTGTGGAAGCATATTTGAGGATAAATTCATAGTAATTATAAGATTTAGAAGTTTTTACATGATCTAAGTAATAGATAAGTGGAATTTTGGCACAAGGAACGGTGTCAAAGAATTTTCCAGGCATATCAACCGGTGGGAGCAGAGCCAGAGGGAAGTGCAGTGCAGATCTATGTGGGGAGCAGCCAATGTCTGGGGCCACTAGAGCCATGGTTGCACAGGGGAGTCGAGTGGAACAATGTTGAGGCCAGATGGTTGAGCACTTTTCTACCCCTTCACTAAAGAGTTGGTCTTTACTCTGTAAACATGAAGGAACACATGGAAGATTCTCAAGCAGGTGAGTAAAAATGCCCCATCTTTACTTTAGAAAGATAACTTGGTTTTGGTGGAAAGAAGTTTGAAAGAAACCAAACTAGAAGAGAGATCAGCAGATAGTATTTGCAAATAGAGGAGGTAGTGACAACTATGATGGAAGGAGGCAAGAAAGTAGGAGGGTTGCTTAAGGTAAAAGTCTGCAGGATGCAGCTGTGTAGTGGACCTAGGAGTGAGAAGCTTGATGGAGTCTCAGTTCTGCTCTTCTGAGTATATACTCGCAGCACTGCAGGCTGAGGAGAACAGCAATGATAAAGCTGTAGAGGCCTTAGGAGGATCAGGTACCATCGAGAGGCAGTCTAGCATAGTGATTGAGAGTGTCTGCTCTGGGGCTAAAATCTGCGTGGGCTTAAATCTCAGACCTACCACCTGCTGGCTATTTGTATTTGGACAATTTACTTAATCTCTGCCTTCCTTAACTCCCTTCTCTGTAAAATAAGAGTTTAAAATGATACTTAGGCTGGGCGTGGTGGATCACGTAGGTAATCCCAGAACTTTGGGAGGCTGAAATGGGTGGATCACCAGAGGTCAGGAGTTCAAGACCAGCCTGGCCAACATGGTGAAACCTCGTCTCTACTAAAAGTTCAAAAATTAGCTGGGTATGGTGGCGAGTGCCTGTAATCCCAGCTACTCAGGAGGATGAGGCAGGAGAATAGCTTGAACCCAGGAAGCGGAAGTTGCAGTGAACCGAGATGGTGCCACTGCACTCCAGCCTGGGCTACAAAAGCAAGATTCCGTCTCAAAGAAAAAAAAATTGTACTTACGTGAAAGGGTTATTGGGAGATTAGCTCCCAATAGAATAGTAAAGAGCTTAGAATAATGCAGACACTTCAAACTATTCCAGCCTGATTTCTCTCCTTACCACTTTGAGCTGTGGTAGCCTTAATTCTCACTTCAACATTGTTTCTAAGATGGTATATCTATCGTTTACTTGATCTTTTTCCATTTATGTAATTTTGAATGGTTTAAACTTTCTCCTACAAGGCTTTTCTGACTACTAAGGCTTTTCTGAGCTGAAACCTAGCTCACAACGGTTTTTTCTACTTCTTAGCCTCAATGTCTTTACTGTACAGATGCATCTTTCATATTTGTTATGCAACTGTCTCCTATTGTTGAATTTTTCAGTAGTGCTTTTCCTCCCTCTCCCTCAAACCATTTGACTCATAGAAGATAAGACACAGTAGAATGGAACAGATGACAAAGCTTGACCCATATGTGCACACTTACCTGATCCCGCAATGGTGGTGAGTTTGCTTCGTTCAAGTGGAGGAGCCCACTTAGCCCAAATTGTAAACTGACCTGTCCATGCCATTCCCTGAAATGAAAATTATTAAGACCTCTGATATTTTGTAGAATTCAGGAATCTAGATCCCACCCAGAATGAGAAAGTATCTAGATACCTGGGCCATGCCCTGGACTGTCCGAACCACAATGACCAAAATCACTCCAAAGTCAGCAGCCAATGGTGTAAAGAGGGTGAGAAGGGAAGAGATCAGCAAACCAGCACCAAGCATTTGTTTTGCTCCAAATATCCCTGCTAAATATCCGCTTGGGATCAGAGTCAGTATTATCCCATAGTTGATGGAGCTAAAGATGATACCCTGAGTTTCTGGGCTCCATTGATACACAGTGGCCTGGAGATAAAAAATAGGAAAACTCTTTGTCAAGAAGTCCTATTATGAAAATCCACTTAGTCAGAGAAGCTTGAGGTTGGTGAGACCCTGCTATAAAATATCTATTTTAGTTTTTCTCTATATTCTACCTACCGTTCCAAACAACCAATTATACCCCTATTTTGTCTTACAAAAACAGAAGAAATGAAGAAAAGAGGTAAAGAAAATGATTATTTAAATGAATAACAGAAGAAGTAAATGAAAGAAAACATTGAGAGTTATTTGATCTCTGAGATTGCTTCCTCCAGCTATTTTGCTTCTAGTAAATGTTGGGTAACAAGTTGACTCTCGTATCAAAGAATTTAAAAGACACACATAAAACTTGACTGAACTCTTACCAAAATTAGTCCCTAATTAAAAATAAAAATCAAGTTTGGGAATTATGGTTTCCCTTGGCTGAACTGACTTCCTAAAACACATATTACAAGTGAATAAGATCACATTCTTCTGATATAATAACTCAATAAATAATTGTATTATTTTAAAATAACTACCTTAAATGCCTAAATGATTATATAAATTATATTACCTAAATATTTACCTAAAAGTAAGTAGATTTTAGGCATCATGCAATAACCCACCTAATTATTTGGCATCATGCTATAGAGAACCAAAGAATATAAAATATGAAATATTTTACTCACTTAAACTATAAATAATACAAGGTATATGATTCATGTGAGAATTAAGATTTCTAAGATTTGAGGATAAACATAAAACAGGAACTTTGAGAGGAGAAAATAATAATTTAGGAATTCCCACAAAGGACGCAATACTTCAACTATCCCTTGAAAAATGACTATGATTTGCAGAAAGGCAAAAAGGAAAATTTTATCTCATTGGAATAAATAGCAAAAGTGAACTTGTAGCATTTGGGAGAAACTAACAGGGTCTCTGGCTTGCTCACAGCAAACTTCCCCTGGGTCGTTGATAGCAAGTGTGAGTGTGCTGAGAAGTAGGACCAAGTTCTGGAGGAAGACAGCAAGTTCAGCAAACACTGCATGTTTGGCAACTTGAAGGTGTCCTAGATTCCCAAGTAGTGAATCTGCTCAGTGTGAATGTGTAGATGGGATAATGGAGGAAAGACCGAAGGCAATAAATTTATGTACTCACGGTAAATAAGCTGGGTCCAATGTAATAAAATCATTAATCGTGAATGATAGGGATGACATTGGAAATGTACAGTAAAAGATAATTTAAAGGGTAATTTTTTAAATTGAGTATAATCATGGTTCTCATATAAATGTAAAATAAGCATATGACAAAGATTTTATTTAACTCATTGACTAGTGGAAGGATTAAGTAAGATGTTATAACTGGTTCAAAGGAGAATTCAAAGAGCCACACATAACACAAGCAGGTAGCAATGCTGAAATAGATTTTAAATATACAGTAGGGCCTAGGATGGTGGCTCATGCCTGTTATTCCAATACTTTGAGAGGCTGAGGTGGGCAGATCACCTGAGGTCAGGAGTTCGAGACTAGCCTGGTGAAACCCTGTCTCTACTAAAAGTACAAAAATTAGCCAGCTGTGGTGGCCTGCACCTGTAGTCCCAGCTACTCTGGAGGCTGAGATAGGAAAATTGCTTGAACCCGGGAGGTGGAGGCTGCAGTGAGCCAAAATCATGCCAGTGTATTCCTGCCTGAATGAAAAAGCAAGACTGTCTCAAAAAATAAACAAACAGCAAAATTGGCTGATTCAGCTGGACAGTGAGTAGCAAAAAGTCTTAACTGATTTTTCTCTTGGCAAAATTTATTTGCAAAGCTATGGACAAGAATCGTTTGCATTTCTATTTTTATATAGAATTTACAGGGTTATAAAATTGCTCAAAAACAATAAAACAAACACAGACCTGAATAGAATTGAGTAACCTATAAGAATGTGCCTAGGTAATACCTAGCTTTTCATCGAAGATATCACATAATCTATTCCATTTTAAAAATCTTCACATTTTTCTCCTACAAGTCCCTCATCTTATAATACTCTGAATGAAATCTTATTTTTGTTGTAGAGGAAGCAATGTCTCAGAGAAAAATAATTCCAATCAGTTTTAGTTTGTCATTGGCAATTTACACTTCTATTCATGACAGAATCAAGATCTATGCCTTCCTTTCAAAGTGAGTTTTTTCCTCTTAACAAAGAGCCCTATTCTCCAACACACTTACCTTCGTATCAGATTCCTTGATGGATATGCTGGAGTTATTGAAGGCGCCTGCAAAAGGCCCCTCAGTGGAGGCGTTAGATAGACCATGCTGCTGAGTGGAGTTCACCATGGCAATGATTGCAATGCTCAGACTCACACGCTGGGTTATCATGGTGAAATTTGAGAAGTGCATGATAAGAGCTAGCCCATAGCGTAATGAACAGAAATCTGGACCTAGAGAACAACACAGAAGTATGCTATGAGCATCCTGACTGAGGCCCCTTCTTTTCATGTCTCCCACAGCTAGATCTGACAGAACTTTGGATGACATCATGAAGTCTCATTGTCTTATTTCACCAAAATAGCCAGCGCTACAAACGCACTGTCAAAATTTTTTGGTTGGCTTCAAGACAGTGAATATGGGCCCTTATAATTAAGTAAAGCAAATACAGTCATCTTTCAGGGGGGTAGGAAGCAGGTGAAAAGAACACCTAAATGTAAGGCATTTATGTCATATTGCTCCAAAATGAAATGAGTGGGGGTGACAGCAGCAGAGCCAATCACAAAACCCTCTCAGCATCATTAAAATTATCTGGACTGTAGGTCAATAGTCCCATCTGTTATGCACATTTGTTTATCACAAAGCTTGAGAGTTTATACACAATGAGCTGCCTTTGAATTAAGATATTGCACATACAGGGATTCTCTTTTAATATATATGAGCGATAGTACTGTAAGTGAGCACTTCCATTAATTCCTTAGCACAATGTCCACTTAGAAATGCTTTTGCTATGTGTCAGTAAGCCCTGCCTTCACATATATTCAATTAAAAAAAAATAAGGTGGGGTGCAGTGGCTCACGCTTGTAGTCCCAGCACTTTGGGAGGAGGCTAAGGCTGGTGGATCACTTGAGGTCTGGAATTTGAGGCTATCCTGGCCAAAGTGGTAAAACCCCTTCTCTACTAAAAGTACACAAATTAGCCAGGCATGGTGGTATACACCTGTAATCCTAGCTACTCGGGAGGCTAAGACAGGAGAATCACTTCAACCTGGGAGGCAGAGGTTGCAGTGAGCCAAGATCATGTCACTGCACTCCAGCCTGCGTGACAGAAGAAGACTGTCTCAATAATAATAATATGTAAAACCATTTGGTGATGTGGTACTGGAAGATATTCAACATATTGCAAGGACAAAATTTTTCTTTAAAAGAGTCTCCACAAAGTAGAACAACAATAGACAAATATTGAAAGGGTTTTCATGTGCATGATAGTTTGGATTTTTTCTGCTTATTTAAAGAATGAACACTAAAGGGAAGGAAAGAGAAAACCTATGAAGACACAGATAAAATTATGCCTGAAGAAATAATTTGTAATGGTCAAGCAAGCTCACAGTTAAGCTTGGTGGTTTGTAAAATAATTATTTCCATATTACTATAGGTTTCCAAGCTCAGGAGAAAGAGCCAGCCACTTGGCAAGAATATTATGGTAGGGATTCATACATAGGTTGGTTTAAAATGACTTTTCAGGTGGGGCACGGTGGCTGGTGCCTATAATCCCAACACTTTGGGAGGCCAAAGCGGGTGGAACACAAGGTCAGGAGATGAGACTATCCTGGCCAACACAGTGAAACTCTGTCTCTACTAAAAACAAAACCAAAAATTAGCCAGGTGTGGTGGCACGTGCCTGTAGTCTCAGCTACTAGAGAGACTAAAGCAGGAGAATCGCTTGAACCCAGGAGGCAGAGGTTGCAGTGAGCTGAGATCGAGCCACAGCACTCCAGCCTGGGCGACAGAGCGAGACTTTGCCTCAAAAAGAAAAAACAAACAAAAAACTTTCCCCAAACTTATTCCATTCCTTAGATCCCAGGATTTATTATTTGGCTTAATTTCTAATAGAAGACTTGGTGGGGCTCCCTAAGGAAAAAGCAACAGGTAACAGGATCAGGGGCTGGAGCTGGCTCCGATGTTATACTGGGAGTATCTTTACAAAGAGGCAGTGTGATACAGGGATGTGTAAATGTCGGAATAAGCTTTGGCTTATTAACATAGCCTGCAAACAAGAGCTGTGGCTTTACCTCTCCTGGTGGCAGGCTTCCCGTCCATTTAGCTTCTCTGGGAAATGGTACCACACTTTGTGGTGGAGTTTCCCTGTGCCCTGAATCTCTTTCACCACAACAGTCTTTTATCTATGGAAAGAGCATAATCCAAGACATGACACACAAATAATTCCCCCTTGTTAATGTTGCCTTCTTTTAGCATCAGTAAAAGTTTTGACCCAATACAGCTCTGTAACTTAACATTTTAGTACACTACTGCTATGCTTTTGGTTATAGGATTGTTAAAAGGAAATCTGGCAATAAGTCCCAGCTGTGTGACTTACAGCTAGTCTAAATCCTCTAATCATTCATTTCCTCCTCTGTTCAATAAAGATAAGGCCCCTTTCTGAGTGGAGCTGGAAGAATTAACCACAGAGAATCGTGCAAAAGTGTGAAGTAGTATTGCTTATAGCAGATCATAAGACAGGACAGTTAAACTAAGCTCAAGAGCTAGGGAGGAAGGTTCCAGAGCAGTCTTTCCTTTCATTCTGATGGTGATTCTCTCCCCTCTGGTGCCACCAGAACAATGTTCTATGTGCCTTTGAACATGAAGGATGACATTGCATACTACTAATATGTATTACATTTAAAGGTTTAAAATGTTTTTTTATCATGTTTGCTAAACACGATGTGGACACTTGATTGGACTGACAAAGTCTTTATGTCACATAGAAAATGACAATGGACAAGGACATCTTACTACAATTGTGAATATATCCAGCTATTGTGACAGGCAAAGAGAATTCATGGCTCTAAATGTGGACATGCTTTATTTAATATATGTACCCTAATTAAACTATCTTTGGGGATACATACATTTGTTTCTTCTAGGAACAGTCCATATCCTAGGAATATAATCAGTTTTGCATTCATTCCTAAATTGACTTTCTATTCCATTCTATGACTTTCTCTTTAATTTTTAAAAAATCCTTCAAGACTTCCAAAGCATCTATGACTTTAAAAACACATGTATCAGCCGGGCGCAGTGGCTCACACCTGTAATCCCAAAACTTTAGGAAACGGAGGCAGGTGGATCACTTGAGGTCAGGTGTTCAAGGCCAGCCCGGCCAACATAGTGAAATCCTGTCTCTACTAAAAATACAAAAATTAACCAGGCATGGTGGCACGTGCCTGTAGTCCCAGCTACTTGGGAAGCTGAGGCAGGAGAACTGCCTGAACCCCAGAGTCGGAGGTTGCAATGAGCCAAGATCATGCCACTGTACTCCAGCCTGGGTGACAGAGCAGGACTCTGTCTCAACAAACAAAGAAACAAAAAACCACATGTATCAAACCTGTATTTCATCTTGAAGGCTTTGCACTTCTTTTGCACACAAAATTTAAAAGACTTGTCCATACTTTTAAAGATAGCATGATCTGTGACCTTAGGATGAAGGGTTATAAGGAAAGATGTAGATGGAAAATTTTGTCCAAAAATGTCCTTTGTAGTATTACTCATGACTGCATATTAGAGATAAATTAACCTATAATGAGAGTCTGGCAAGTCAATTTGATAGATTATTGTGATGGAAGCTACTTAAAAATGTTTTCAACAATATTGAATTACATTAGAAAAATGCTAGTACTCTAGTGTACAAAGCAGGACTTGTGCACATGCACATAAAGGAATAGAAACAGATTCACACGAGTGCCAGTGGTGGCTATTTCTGGGTTACAAAACAGGAGGGTCACTTTATTCTTTGTGATTTTCTATATTTATTTATCAAGTGATTTTAAAAATAATTAGTAGATACTCATTTTATCTTCAGAAGTGGCTACATGTATTTAAAAGAACAATAATTGGGTTTCAACAGCACGATAAGTATAGTTTTCTGCTTTCCAAATATCTCTATCTCTGAGAATAATGCCTCTCCATCTAAAATTTTGAATTTGGGGTGTTTGAGTTTGTTTTTTGTTTTTGATTTTTTTGTACAATGGATCCAAATGGAGGCCCAGTTGCTAGTAAGATCAAGTCAGCACTAGGAAATAGACTAGTTGTTACTTTGCCTTAGAAGGCCTCCGAGACTTGCTAACATCTGGATATCAGGAGTTCAGCTCACTGCTCTACACTCAGATCCTAGCTGAAGCCATCTGTGGCCAAACTCAGAGTCTGGACCATTTTCTATTTGATTTCACTTGTTATGCAAGATCCCACTGGCTTGCCTGAAGGCAAACTCTAACTGTATATGTTACTGCAAGTACTCACACTCCACCTAAAGCTTTCCCACCAACTTCTCCAATCTTACAAACCCACAAAAGCCGAAAGACACTCAGAGATCCTCTGGCCCAGCTGTTTATTAAAAAAAAAAAAAAAAAATGGGTGCAGAAAATTTGAAAAGTTGCCTGAAACCATATGATTCACAGAGCCCGCACCAGGTCCCCTAATGCCCAGACTGCTGCTTTTTCTACCTATTAATACAGCTTCCCCTTTATTTTCATAATATTTGAGCACAAGCTTAAAACACAATAGGGTAGCTCCCTTTTGAGGCATAATAAAGGAGAATTTGTACATTTTAAATTAAGTTTTAATCATTTATTCCAGAAGGAAATTTGGTGATGAAAAATACTTTTAAGTTGAGCTTTGAATATTAAACATACAAACACAAAAACTACTTTTTCTTGCTCTTTGTGTTAGTGGAATTGTATCACAAACCCATCACTCCAGTTTTCCTTCCCATTCTCTGTTGCTGCCTAATGAGAAACAATGAAAAGCCCTACTTAGCTTTTATGGTTTCAAATGCTATATGATTTTGTCTCAATAGCTAATTTCAGTTCTTAATTTCCTATTTTCTTTTGCATGAGACAAATGCAGAAATCAGGCTAATATACCAAACCATTCTAAGCTGAGGTCTTTCCTAATAATGAGAAATATTTTTCCAAAATAAGCACAGAAGCTAATAAAATTATGCAGCCTAAACATTGGCATGGTTCATACGTACTTAGAGACAGTGGAATATTTATTAGACTAATTGCGAACAATTTAGAACATGTAACAATGTCAGAACCCTTCCCTTTAAAAAACCTACAGCTCTAGAAAAAAAAAAATTGTGAATTCTAGTGCCAAAGTTGTAAGTAGATGCAGAAAAATGAATTGAAATTAAGTTAAAGGAAAATGTTTTTTTTTAAATTACTTGACACAATATAGGTTGAATTTGATATAAAATCAATAATGTAAATATTATGGTATATGCATAAGCAAAAAAATAGTTTTTTTTCCTATTTTTGAGTCTAGAACTCATGATTTTATTACAATGGTTCTTAGATTGCTTTTAGATTTTCTAACATCCAGCCTGTCTTGCATCATCTCTGTTAGCTGAGAGTCCTTGTTTACTCAGAGAACATGTTACACTTAGATCAAAGAGCATGAACCTGCAGTTGAGAGGTTGTTCAAGGACTGAATTCTGCTCTGCCATTCCTAAATTGAGTAAGCCAGGTGAAGTTTCATAAACTCTAAGGGTTTTCACTGTTTCATAGAAAGAACTAGGATAATGCTACTTCCCTGGGCTGTTTGGAGTGAAAACAAAGGTATAAGACACGCCTCATCAATCCCAAAGTATTATGTGTTGTATAATATTCTAGATACTAGCAACAGCAATAATAATAAACAGTCACAATATTGGCAGTCTGGCCCTCTCAGATCCATTAGTATAGGCCTACAGCAAATGAAATGTATTTCTATAAAAGTGCCTTCAATTGGTTGTTAAATTGGTTTTAAATGCTTCTTTTTAAAAGTGGGTTCTTTTGGCCTGGAATCCACAAGCTGAGTGGGGAGGGGTTCATCAGAAAACACAGGAAGAAGCAATACCTTCAGTGTTAGAAAAACGGAGGCACTTCCCATCATCTGCCTACGTTTCTGAGAAATTGGTGGTTCTGAAATGAAATTGGTTGTTCCAGTGTAACATTTATGTCATGCTATCAATTCATTTATGAATTTAATCAGGAAAAAAGAAAAAGTGTACCAAGATCCAATGTTGGGTAATTCTATTTTTTTTATTTTTTTATTTTAATTTTAATTTTTTATTTATTTATTTATTTATTTATTGTGTGTGTGTGTGTGTGTGTGTGTGTGTGTGTGTGTGTAATTCTAGAAGGCAGAGTTATACTAAAACTAAGGTGCAGTTGAAGCCCTACCTGTAAGGGGGCTCCTGGCTCATCAGGAGATACACAAGAGTGCCTGTACCTTCCCTCTTGAGCTGTGTCTTCCAGGCCAATCTGAGTCTAACTGCTTTTAATCAGGTTTTTCTCTGGATAGGTTGAGAGATGGCACCATCCACTGAGTCTTTTTCCCTCTGGCTTACCATCATAGCACTAACAGATGATGACCACAATGTCTCTGGGTACCTTTTCTTAGCTGCACAATGAGGGCAGCGAGCTAGGCAGCCTCTACAAGCATATAATTTTCTTTCCTCAGTCTTATTCATAACTTTGGTCATGTTATCCTTTTCTTTTTATTATTAATTTTTTTGAGACAGAGTCTTATTCTGTTGCCCAAGCTGGAGTGCAGTGGCATGATCTTGACTACTGCAGTCTCTGCTTCCTGGGTTCAAGTGTTCAAGTGATTCTTCTGCCTCAGCCTCCTGAGTAGCTGGGAATACACACGTGTGCCACCGTGCCCAGCTAATTTTCATAGTTTTAGTGGAGACAGGTTTCTCCATGTTGCCCAGGCTGGTCTCAAACTCCTGACCTCAAGGGATCTGCCTGCCTTAGCCTCCCAAAGTGCTATAATTACAGGCATGAGCCACTGCACCCGGTCATATTTTCCTTTTCGTTAACAGACCATTTCAAATTAATATAGAAGTCTGAAAAAACTCATTAGCCACATCCCTGAACACAAGTCTTGTCAGTTCTGATCAGTATTTCATTCCACAGGCAAACCCAGTCCAACTAACCACAGCATCACAGTTAATACTCACAGAGTCAGTGGAGAAATGCCCATTGTCCATGGCGTCCATTGGTACCAGTGGCTTCTCAAGCCTTGCCCTAGGGTCTTGATTGAATCAGTTATCTTTTTTAGAAAGTCTCTTCATTTTGGAATTAGGTAATATTACCAGATGGTGATTCTTATGTTGCTGTTAATGTTTTTTCTCTGACTTCTCCTAAAACTGTTCCCTTCCCCTAATGTACCTCTGATAAGTTAGTAATTATCCTCCTACCCAAAAAGAAGAAAAGCACTTACCTTCACCATTAAACCAGTATTTTAAGCCCTAGACTATAAGGCTAACTTGAAAAAGGAGGGAGCTTTCTGTTCCTTCTTCCCTTTCAAATACTTTTGCAGGGTTTCACAGTGATAAATAATGAGCCACGTGGCAGTCAGACAGCACCAGCTATGGCCCCACTTTCTCAGAAAGCCTAGGTTTGGTTTTGCTGCTTAATTTTTAACTTTATTTTCAAGTTCTCACTGATAGAGTATCTCAAAAGATGTCACCGTGAGTATCAAGGGAAGGCGTCCCGGGTGGAACAGGGCTGTGCCAGTATTTACGTATGGTATGAATAAGTCAGTAATGTAGAAGAACCTTCCGGGAAAAGCAAAGCTGTTGATGTTTGGTGTGAGGAATTAGAAGTGTTCAACATGACTGGGGACTAAAGTAAAAAGGTAAAAAGGAAATTTGGTGAACTGACTAAAAACATAAAATTTTTTTAATCAGTTACTTTCCCCAGTAGAATTAACTAGCCAGGAATAGAAATAGAAGTTTTTGTTTTTATTTTATGTTCCCTAAGAATGAAAGCTATACATTTTTTAGGAATTATATGAACAATGAAAATGTGACTCAAAGGCAGAAAAATGATAGAGTTTTATTAAAGGACATAAAACAAGATCTGGCTAAATTGAACTAAGTACTCTTCTCTACTATACCACATACTGTATTCTTGAATGGGAGAAGTAATAACATAAAAATATTGATTCTTCCTAAATTAATAAACACACTAAGTGAAAATCCAAGTGGGAGAAGGAAAAATGGAAGACAAACTGGAATTAGCCTAAATTTTCATCAATGAAATACTGGGTACATTGTGATACATACATAGTCACTGCAGAAAAATAACAAGCAGTTAAAAGGAACAAGTCATATCTATAGCATTTGACTTGGATGCTTTTATATAATGTAATACATTCTTAAATGAGTAAAGCAGATACAAAGTACATATAAAGGGACTCCATGTTTTTCTGAATGTTTATCAAGATAATTCTATATATTTGTATCTTCGTTTATATAGAAGGGTATGAGCCAGACTAGATGTTGTCTTGGTTTATCAGGTTTGGGTAAACAGTTTGGTGATAAAAAATGTATAAGACTTGGCTAGGCAGGGTGGCTCACACCTGTAATCTCAGCACTTTGGGGGTCTGAGACAGGCAGATCACTTGAGATCAGGAGTTCAAGACCAGCCTGACCAACACGGTGAAACCTAATCTCTATAAAGAAATACAAAAATTAGCTGCACATGGTGGCACACACCTGTAGCACCAGCTACTCTGGAGACTGAGGCAGGAGAACCGCTTGAACCAGGGAGGTGGAGGTTGCAGTGAGCTGAGATTGCACCACTGAAATCTAGCCTGCACAACGAGAGCAAAACTCTGTCTCCAAAAAAAAAAAAAAGAAAAAGTATAAGACTTAGCTAAAAGGTGACCACAAGAAAAGCAACATTTATAGACTATGGATGTAAAATTATATGTATGTGTGAGTGTGTACACATGTGTGATTATACATAGATACATTTTTGTCTGTATGTGCATATGTATATACATGCATGTATGTGTGTGTTTGGGCACAGGAGTTTTAGCTGAATCTGAGTTTTTTCCTTGGGTTTCTTTTGTATTGTTTAAAGTTTCATATAAATAGCATTTATTTACTGGATAATCATAAAAAACAAAAACCTATTTTTATTTTTGGAAAACACAAGTCAAACCAAAAATCTCAACTTAGGAAGTAAAGGGAAGTCTGGGGAAGAGATCAGCAGGACCAGGTAATGAGGGCCTTTTACGTAATGTCCAGGAGCATGGACTTTATCTTGTGATTCCTATTATTCCTCAAAACAAATGTGTGTGGACACAGAAATGGAAATGCACAGCAGTGCACTGGGGTCACAGGAAAAATACAATCGTTTTTTCTAAAGTGCCAGCTTCACTCAACACTTCAGGAAACATTTAAAAAATGGTTTTAAACAAATTTGACTAAATTTGACAAATTTAGTCAAAGGCAAAATTTTCATTTTTAAAAGGAATAAATTTTATAAGGAAAAAACAGATGTGAAAAAGAATACATGAAATAGTACATGAAAGAATACACATATATGGCATACACTGGAATCCATGTATCTTCCAGGTTTTCTTGTGTTGCACACCCAGACCAATCCTGTGGTTAAAGATAACCCAGCAGAAAAACTGAAGAGTGACTGGGAGTAATTAAAATGTTTTAAGCAGAAGTGGGGCATGATTTTCATTTTTAGACTATTAAGTTTGCTAGTTATGTCTGACTGATAGAAGTGAGGACAGTCCTAATTGAAAAGTAAGTGCTACTAAGAAACTCAATGTGGGAATCATAGAATTAAGCCAAACTTTTGTTCCCAAGCAGGAGACAGGCAGATAAGCAGTAATGAGGACTAAGTAAGGGCTGAACCACAGAGGCTTCATATCATAGGTCACTGTATTTCTCTGAGTGAATATCATAGAACTTATTTACAACATGGTCACAAAATACCACTGACATGAAAAGAAGTCAACAAATTGAAATGGCTCAAGACTAAGATTCCCAAGACCTCAAGAAATCACCAAAAGTTGTCTCAGGTTCATGAAAAAGATAACCCAAGGGGGTTCTCCAAGTAAGTAAACCCTCATTATTTTTGTAAGGCTTAGGTCACAAGACCTTGGCTAAGACCCCTGTCTCTGTGATCTGATCTGCACCACATTGGAAGGGCCATGACCAATTTCTACCTGGCTATTCAAGGCTGAACAGAGGTTGAAGAACCTCTGGCTTGCTTTCCCATAGCCGTCAGTATCTTAGGCCCCAGAGGGCAGGAAGAGTCTAAGAAGAATCAACCGAAGGTAAAGGACACCAAGAAAAGAGCAGCTCTTTGGTTAGAATTTTAAGATAGAGAGAGACATATAAATGCTACTGTGGAGAAGTAACAGAAGGAACATTTTATCCTATCAATAGATGGAACAACAGGACAACAAAGGACCACCTCAAGAATAACTTAGAATACCTGCAACTTCCACCTCCTGGGTTCAAGTGATTCTTCCATGACCTGGAAGATAGGAATAAATCAGCTGTATTCACCCTGCTCAAGACTTGCCATATGCCAGGTATGGTGGCTTATACCTAGAATCCCAGAACTTTTAGGCCAAGGCAGGAGAATTGCTTAGCACAGGAGTTCAAAACCAGCTTGTCTCTACAATTTTTTTTTTTTTTTTAAAGTAGGCAGGTGTGATGGTACACACCTGTGATCCCAGCTACTCAGGATGCTGAGGTGGGAGAATAGTTTGATTCTGAGAGATCAAGGCTGCAGTGAGGTATGATTGCTCCACTGCACTCCAACCTGGGTGACAGGAACTGCAGATAGTCTCTAGAAGCTGAATCAGCCTCTCTCAAGAAGAGTTCAAAACCAGCCTGGCCAAAGTCTGGTGCAAGGAACTGAATTTTTCAACAATCTGAGGGAGCTTGGAAGTGGATATTTCCACTATCAAGCCTCTGATGAGAATTCAGATTCAGCCAACACCTAGATTGCAGCCACATGAGGCCTTGAAGCAGAGAACCCAGCTAAGCCGTGTCAGAATTTCTATTCTACAGACCTTAGGTAATGATAAATGTGCATTATTTTAAGCCACTAAGTTTTTGGTAAGTTGTTTTGTAACAATATATAACTAGTACACATAAATAGTCGAATTCTAAAATCAGCCATTGACTTCAAACAGTGAGCCTATGAGCCTGTCTCTGGTGCCTGTCCTTAGAGAGAGTACTTTTACCTCTTTATCCATCTAACATCTCTAATTTGTGTAACATTCCAAGTCCTTATTAATCCTGCATTATTGTTGTTGGAAGTCCATCTATTGCCTCAAGAACATAGCATGAAATTCCTCTTTGAAAAATTTCCATTCATCATAATCTAAAACTTCTCCAGTGCAATTTTCCCACCTAAATTCCACATGTGACTTGAATCTCAAGACTATTCTTCTGCCCCAGGTATCTATTTGATGCCTGGATATATCTGAATTCTTTTTTTTTAATTTGAAATGGAGTCTTGCTCTGTCACCCAGGCTGGAAAGGAATGGTGTGATCTTGGCTCACTGTAACCTCCAGCTTTTTTGGTTCAAGTGATTCTCCTGCCTCAGCCTCCCCAGTAGCTGGGCCGACAGGTGCCTGCCACCTCACCCGGCTAATTTTTTCATATTTTTAGTAGAGACGAGTTTCACTATGTTGGCCAGGATGTTTTTGAACTCTTGACCTCAAGTGATCCACCTGCCTCGGATTCCCTAAGTGCTGGGATTATAGGTGTGAGCCTCCTCGCCCATGCTTAGACCTCATCCTCCCCAGCTCATGTGTCTTTTGACCCTTTAGCTGAGATTGTAGTTTTTTTTTTTTTTTTTTTTTGAGATGGAGTTTCGCTCTTGTTACCCAGGCTGGAGTGCAATGGTGCGATCTCGGCTCACCGCAACCTCCGCCTCCTGGGTTCAGGCAATTCTCCTGCCTCAGCCTCCGGAGTAGCTGGGATTACAGGCACGTGCCACCATGCCCAGCTAATTTTTCGTATTTTTCGTAGAGACGGGGTTTCACCATGTTGGCCGGGATGGTCTCGATCTCTCGACCTCGTGATCCACCCGCCTCGGCCTCCCAAAGTGCTGGGATTACAGGCTTGAGCCACCGAGCCCGGCGAGATTGTAGTTTTAACGTATTGCTTCCTGAACCTATTCCAATGCAAAGGCTCTAAAAGAACTCAGCCTCCAAAAACTCCTTTATTTGCTGCACTGTACCAAATGGTCGTCTTAATGAAATACAAGATTTGTTTCAGGATCTCAAGCCCAGTATTTTCAACAGTCGACTTCCCAGTTTCCAAGGTTTACACAGGAGACTGGCAGCGGGCACATTCCAGGGTCAGTGGTTTTTATACAGGAAGGAACCTCAGAATCACTTGGGGAATTTTAGCAACATACACAACAGTATTCTCTGGAGCGAGGCTCAGGTATGCGGATGGCAATAAAAGTTCCCTTATCAAAAATCTGCCCCAGCACGACAAATGGAGACCGCTTTTTAATTATACAACTTGGCCTTACCTAGTGGTTGTCAATTTTGAATGAACATTCAAATCACAAGGGTAGCTGGTTTTTTTGTTTTGTTTTGTTGAGACGAAGTCTTACTCTGTCACCCATGTTGGAGTGGAGTGGCAGAATCTTGGCTCACTGCAACCTCCACCTCACAAGGGTAGTTTTAAACGGCACTAATGCCTAAACAAGACTCCAGAGCTCATGACCCCAATCTTAACCCTACCCTGTGCTACTTCCCTTATCCATAAGGCAGGGGGATGGCTTGAGCCCGGGAAGTTGAGGCAGCAGTTAGCCATGATCAAGCCACAGCACCTCCAGCATGGGCAGCAGAGTAAGACGCTGTCTCTAAAAACAAAACAAAACAAAACCTTATTTTAAAATAATTTCAAACGTTTAGAAAAAACAACAACAAAAAAAACAGTACAAAGAACGTTTATACACTTTTTATCTAGATTGTTAATATTATGCCACATTTGCTTTTTCTCTATCTATTTATATGTCTTTAAATCTCTTTATATACTTGCTGAAACATTTGAAAGTTGCAGATATCATCTTCCTATATTACTCAATACTTTATCTTTAAATTCAAATTCAGATTTCACCAGCTGTCCCAATCATAAACGCTTTTTCTCCCTCAATCCAGGATCACAAATTGGATTTGGTTGTTATATCTCTCTATTAACCTGCAACAGTTTCCTAGCCTTTCTTTACCTTTCATGATGACAAGTTTTTAAAGGGTACAGGTTCGGGTTAGGTGCATTGCAGATTAGTTGAGTTGTAAAACTTCACAACAAAGTGCCAAAGATGTCTTGGCGGCAGAGCTCACAACAGGTTGGAGATGCATAGGAGCCGCAGAGAAGGGTCTGGTTCAAAGGCCAGGGGTCGCATGATGACAGCACTCTCCATCAGCTGTAGGTCTGGGGACTTGGTAGCATGCCTATGGCCCTAAAGTGTGTGGAGGATGTTGAGAATTGCCTAGGGTTGCATACTTAGAGGAAGGGAGGTTGGTATGAGGCCTGTCTAAAATTGAGTTTGGCTATAGAGTTAGGGAAGGGTTTTAGGCCATGTCTGGGTAGAATCAGATTCAGCAAGCAAGTAAGGGGTCTTTCAGAGGTGAGCTTATGCTGTCTGGGCCCCTTCAAGGAGAGAAGACTTGATGGGGAAGGGCTCTGCTAGAAGAATCTAGTTTAAAACGAGCAAACCACGCAGGTTCATTCTCCACCTTACCCTAGCACTCCCTAGGCTCAGTGGTGGTTTTGGATTTGTCCCATCCCGCATATACTCTATAAAGGGAATGTGGAAGGGAGAAGGGAGGAAAGCGATGTGAGTTCTGCCAGATGCTTCATTGTTTCATTCCCAGATTTACTTGAAACCAACCCACCTCTGGTACTTCATGCTCTCCAAGCTCATGGTCCTGAAACTTCACATTTACATAATACAGAATTTTTTTTATTACTCTTGATATTTTTGCAAAAAACCTTTCTGGAATTCCTGGATCCTCTCCTTCTCCTGGTGAACTTTTCCTTCTCCAATACATGGCTCAGCAGTTATCACCTGCAAAAGTGGTTCTTCCAGGAGTTGCTTGCTGCTTTATTCTTCTCTCAGCCTCAACACTTTTTCTTAACTTCTTATAGCATTTAGAATGTAATGTTTTTTTTTTTTAATAACACATCTTGGCTTTCTGGAAACTTACATAGAAAATAATTTTTTTCCGTCAATAGATACATGGTGAGGGTCCAGCCTAATGTCTGCCATAGAGAAGCCTAATGTGCAGCCTAACGTCAATAAATGTTTACTGTGGCAAAAATGAATAATTTAAAACTGATGGAGTGTTTAGGTAAAATCAGGATTATTAGCTTGAATCATTTAAAATCATCCATAAGAACCATATTAAATGTACGTGCTTTAACACTGGTGAAAGAAGTAATTATGCTGTCTTAAGGGCCAAACTATATGAACATAGCCACAAGAAATACAGGAGTGCCATCTATTGGTAAACTTGTTAGCAGACAGAGAAGACACTAAGAAGCCATGTAAAATATACTTGATGTAATGTGCCCCTTATGTAGGTTATGTAAAACGTGAAAGAAAGATGGAAACAAAATTGAGAGACATGGTTATGGCATTTTCCGGAAAAAGTGGAAAATATTTTCTTCTAATAATCCATGCAAAATATAATGACATTTTTTAATGCAGAAGAAAACAGTGTAACCGAAAGCATTACAATTATGGCAAATTGTTGAAAGCTTTCTCCACTCCTGCCCTTTCCACCCAGAGTAGGAATGAAATAAGGATGTCAACTACCAAACTTTATGTTCAATATTTTATGGGCGATGCTAGCCAGTGTATTATGGAAAGAAAAATAAATATTAATGTTAGATGTTAAGGGTGAAAATATTTCAATTAAAAGGCAAAGATAGAATTGATTTAAAAGTGCAAGAACTGAACATATGTTTGCTAGAAGTGACACATCTTAAATATAAAAACACTGATAACTTGAAAATAATCATATTAATAAATACATACTATGCAAACAGAAAGTATAAAAAGACTGGAATGGCTATAATAATAACAGCTAAATTAGAGTTTAAGACAGAGTGTTACCAGAGACAGAGTGATATTTTGTATTGTTAAAACGGTCAGTTCCCAATCTAGCCAACATGGTGAAACCCTGTCTCTACTAAAAAAACAAAAATTAGCCAGGCATGGTGGCACATGCCTATAATCCCAGCTACTCTGGGGGCTGAGGCAAGAGAATCACTTGAACCTACAAGGTGGAAGTTGCAGTGAGCCAAGATTGCACCACTGAAATCCAGCCTAGGCAACAGAGTGAGACTTTGTCTCAAAAAATAACAACAACAACAAAGGGTTAACTCATCAGGAAAACAGCAATCACAAATGTATGATTCTAACAACAGAGTTTCAAAATACATAACAAAATATCATAACAGTTTTAAAATACATAAAGTAAAAATGGAAAAAATAAAATATTTGGAAAGTTTAACACTTTTTTTGATAATGATGTAGTAACTAGACAAAATGTCAGTAAAGACACAGAAGGTTTGAACAATCTTATCTATTATCTTGAGCTAATTGATTTATAGAACATTACAGCCAATATCTGCATTCACATTTTGCTCAAGTACACATGATAAATTCATCATGATAGTTCATATTCTCTTTTTTCTTTCTTTTTTTTTAGAGGTCAAAGTACCTGTATTTTTAATAATTTCTTGACATGGTAAAAGAATTTTACGTTACTGTCCAAGGGTGGTAGGGTGAGGAGGAGAGGCAGCTGCTGGTTGCTTTTCAGCTTCCCAGTGGGCATGATAAACACCTTGGTTCCTTGGAAAGCTTCTTCACACTCATGCAACCTTCGCTTTTTGTAAGTGGGACCATCCAGTCCATCGTGGCCATTGGTGAGAAGAACGGGGTTAGGGACTGGGAGATGCATGTTGGGTGGATCTGAGTTAGGTCATGGATGTCTAACATTGGTTCCTTCAGAAAACTATCAAGTTTTAGTAACTTCTTTGAAAAAATTTGCCACCAAGTCTGCCTCTCTTGTGATCTGCTCCCTGAAATAATCCACCTTGAGCTTCACTTCTTGATCCACCTTCAGCAACGAGGCCATGGCCGGGCCGGGCAGTGTCCAATTCACTGGACACCAGAGGTGCTGTGGACTCCGGGGAGGTGGCCAGGGGGACCTGAGGAATCTTGTGGGACCTAAGGAATCTCGGCTGACCTCGGGATCCGGCCGCCCTCGCAGGCTCCCTCACTGCTGGCTCGTTCCCTCCCTCCGGCAGCCTGCTGCCTGGTCACTCTCCCTTGCCCTCTGAGCTTTCACCGCTCATTCTGGAAATTGCCCTTTTTTCTCTTATTTTTAGTTGACATGTAATAATTGTATATATTTATGTGATAAAGAGTGATATTTTGATATGTGTACACAATGTATAATAATCAAATCAGAGTAATTAGCATGTCCATCACCGTAAACATGTATCATTTCTTTTGTTGTGGCCATTCAAAATGTTCTTCTAGCTTTTTGAAAATACATAATAAATTAGAATTAACCGTATGCACTCTACAATGGTGCGGAACATCAGAACTCATTTCTCCAACCTAGCTGTAATTTTAACTAACCTTTCCCTATCCTCCCCTCCGTTATTACCTAATGGCCATTATTTCTGGCTTAAAGGTATCTCCCAGGTGCTCAGAGAGAGGAAACCTCAGAGACAGTTTGTGGAGGGGGAGGGAAGAGGATCAACAAACGGCAAAGGTCACAAGGATATCAACCAGAAAGTACTCATTCCCTAAGCCAGGACTGAGCTGCTATTGTAAAATGACAAATTCTTAGCTGCTGAGTGACAGCATTGGGCAGTTTCCATTGCCCTTCCCGGAAAGAGTCCAGAGCAGTCAGTTCTGAGCTTACAATGGCTTGAGATAATTTTTAGAGCTAGCTATGACATAAACTCCAAAATTCCAGTTCCTTGGATGGCAGAGACCAAGAGAAAGTACTGCCACGTAGTTACTAGGTCAGGCTCCAAAGGACATAAAACAGGATGAGAAGGAAACTTTATCCAGTTTTTAAATTTTTCAGGGACCTGCAGCAAACTTTGCAGCTGACTAGTCTACTGGGCTGGCTTGAACAGCAGGCTTATGCAGTCCTAAGCATGTTTTCTATCCTAAGGTATTCCTCTTTATGACAGAATGATACAGAAAGACAAATTGATAGCACAAAGTATTCCAGATTCACTGTAGTTTAACGCTAGCCCCACAAATCCTTTTTCCCATTAATCAAAACTTTACACAGGTGATAAACAGTGATTTTAACCATTCATTGTGTTTTCACAAAGATAGAGAAGCCAGAAGCTGACTGGTAAGAAATCTTTACCTGCTTGCTGGCATTCTGGGTTTCTGGGTTCTCTTTCCCTGAGCAGCCCCAGCAGCCCTGCTTGCTGCAAAGTCCCGGGGGCCAAGCTATGACATAAAGGAAAACCATCTTTTTCTGTTTCATGGAACCACAGGCAAATAAATGCGTCTCATTTTTGTAAGATGCTGCCCAATGGCTGCATGAGGTAACCAAATTAACATTTTCCATCTTGGCCAGAGCAGTATGCATGTGACAAAACAAACATTAGCCACTCCACTTAGCATCCAATATCAAACTGCCAAGGCTCACACTTGCCCCCAGACGGGCCCTTTCATCTTTAATCCAATCTCTGGCCAGGACTTTCAACATGTGGTCTCTGAGCAATATGGCTGTCCCAAGTAACAGAAAAGATAGAAAACAGAAAGAAAAGGGAGAAAAATATTTTCTGTGGTGAGGTAGGGAAGGTGAAGAGTTCATGGAGGCCAGAGAAAGACCCACCCATCACAGCAACACTGAATCAAAAGTTCAGGGGGCCGCTTGTCATAGTACAGGGATCTTTTCCAGCAGTCCCATCAGCTCTCAAACTTCCCCGTTTGGGGAGAAGAAAAATTCCCCATGCCCCATAATCCTGTACATGACTAATGCTGTCACCCATAGCTATCAGCAAAGAGCACAGGGTAGATTAATCTAAAGAGAATAGCAGTTAACATCCCATAATGCTAAATCCATTTTTAACCAGGAGAGACTTTACTGAGAGGGGCCTCTAATCCCTTAAATATTAAGAAGGACTCTAGCTTCCTAAATTGGGTCTTAAGCCGAAGTTCTGTCAAGTGTCCTTGCCTTTTATTAAGAGGGGCCTGAAACCTTCTCTGTCTTAGGAGAGACCCTGTCTCCCTTAAGCTGCACCTCTAACCCAATCCCATCCTTTACCTGGGTACCCACAACTTACTCAAAGTCAGCCAATTGGTGCTGCAGTCTATTTCCTTTGGCTTCAGGGTCTGCTCAGTCTTGTCGCTTTGTGGTCACCAGAAAGATGCTACCAGAAAGAAGTCTTGACCCAGACCCCGAGACAGGGTTCTCGGATCTCACACGAGAATTTAGGGCAAGTCCATACAGTAAAGTGAAAGTAGATTTATTAAGAAAGTAAGGAAATAAAACAATGGCACTCTATAAGCAGAGCAGCAGCGAGGTCAGCTTGAATAGGATACTTATAGGTATTTCTGGATTATCTGCTAAACACGGGATGGATTTCGCAGATAATGAGCTTTTCCCAAAAAGGGATGGACCATTTGCAGAACTGAGGTCTCTTCCCCTTTTTAGACTATATAAGGTAAATTCTGGATATTGCCATGGTATTTGTAACTGTCACGATGCTGATAGGAGTGTCTTTTAGCATGTTAATATATTATAATTAACGTATAATGAGCAGTGAGGATGACCAGAGGTCACTTTCGTGGCCATGTTGGTTTTGTTGGGTTTTGGCCGACTTCTTTATCACAACTTGTTTTGTCAGCAAGGTCTTTGTGATGTGTACCTTGGGAGGACCTCCTATCTCATCTGGTGACTAAGAATGCCTAAGTTACAGGGAATGCAGCATAGCAGGTCTCAACCTTATTTTACCAAGCCCCTATTCAAGATAGAGCTGCCCTGGTTCAAATGACTCTGACAATCCTGTCTCCTTGCAACCTTGAATCCCTGGGCTGAAGCCATCTTCCCACCTCAGCCTTCTGCGTAGCAAGGACTACAGGCACACACCACCATGCCTGGTTAATTTTTTTGTATCATTACTATTATTTTATGAGATGGGGGTCTCACTGTGTTGCCCTAGCTGGTCTTGAGCTCCTAGGCTCAAGCAATCCTCCTGTATCATCCTCTCAAAGTGTTGGGCTTGTCAGAGGCATTTGAACCAGAAAGACTCCATCTTGAATAGGAGCTGGGTGAAATAAGACTCAGTCCTGCTGGGCTGCATACCCAGCAAGGTAGGTACTGTAAGCCATAGGATGAGACAGGCTGCCAGCACGAGATACAGGCCATAAAGACCTTACTGATAAAACAGGTTGCAGTAAAGAAGCCGGGTAGGCCAAGCGCAGTGGCTCATGCCTATAATCCCAGCACTTTGAGAGGCTGAGATGGCTGGAACCATAGTGAGACCCCATCTCCCTTGAGCCCAGAGTTGGAGATCAGCCTAGGCAACATGGGGAAACTTGGTATTTACTAAAAATACAAAAAATTAGCTGGGTGTGGTGGCACACGCCTGTAATCCCAACTACTGGGAGGCTGAGGCATGAGAATCACTTGAACTTGGAAGGCAGAGGTTGCAGTGATTGGAGATTGAGCCACTGCACTCCAGCCTGGGCAACAGAGTGAGACTCGGTCTCAAAAAATAAATAATAATAATAATAACAACAGCAATAATAATAATAAAGCAGCTGGCTAAAACCCACCAAAACCAAGATGATGCTGAGAGTGACTTCTGGTCATCCTCCCTGTTACGCTCACACCAGCACCATGACAGTTTACGAATGTCATGGTAATGCCAGGAAGTTACTCCATATGATCTAAAAAAAATGGTGTCAGGAATAATTAATAAATAACCATAAAAACGGGCAATGAGCAGTCCTCGGAGCTGTTCTGCCTATGGTGTAGTCATTATTTTATTCCTTTACTTTCTTAATAAACTTGCTTTGACTTTACAGACTCGCCTGAATTCTTTCTTGTGTGAGATTCAAGAATCTTCTCTTGGTGTCAGGTTCTGGACCCCTTTCCGGTAACAGGATTACAGGTGTGAGCCACCACACCCAGCTTTAGTAAATTTTTATTTCAGTTATATTTCTTCTTTATTATCTGTTTTTCAGTTATTATATTTTAAACCCCAGAATTTTTATTTAGAGGCCTGTATTAACAAAGGGGGAGTACTGGCATAAGCCTGGCACAAAGCAAATGTTGACAGAGGTCTGTTGCAAAATAAACATTCAATGCGTTTTAGCTTCCTTTAGGTGTATCATTACTAATTGCTTCTGGGGCTATCCAGGGAAAATTGTCCTCTCAAAACCCCCACTCAATTCCAGCCAGAGCAAGCTCAAGTGAATAAGTCATCTGTGTCATGAGAGATGTATAGAGCAAGGAGACTTTATCTTTGTTGCCAGAAAGAGTCGAACTGTGTAAAACATTTGAAGAGGTTTATTCTGAGGTAAATATGAGTAACCATGGCTCATGACACAGCCCTCAGGAGGTCCTGAGGACAAATGCTCAAGGTGGTTAGGATGCAGGTTGGTTTTATACATTTTAGGGAGGCATGGGACATCAATGAAATAGGTTTAAGAAATTCATGGGTTTGGTCCAGAAAGGCGAGACTACTTGAAGGTGTTGACAATTGGTCGAGTTTGTATAAAGACTTGGAATTAATAGAAAGGGACATGGCCGGGCGCGGTGGCTCAAGCTTGTAATCACAGCACTTTGGGAGGCCGAGGCGGGTGGATCACGAGGTCGAGAGATCGAGACCATCCTGGTCAACATGGTGAAACCCCGTCTCTACTAAAAATACAAAAAAAATTAGCTGGGCATGGTGGCACGTGCCTGTAATCCCAGCTACTCAGGAGGCTGAGGCAGGAGAATTGCCTGAACCCGGGAGGCGGAGGTTGCGGTGAGCCGAGATGGCGCCATTGCACTCCAGCCTGGGTAACAAGAGCGAAACTCCGTCTCAAAAAAAAAAAAAAAAAAAAAAGAAAGGGACATTAGGTTGTGATAAGAGGTTGTGAAGACCAAAGCTGTATTGTGGGATGAAGTTTTTAGCCAGCAGTCTTCAGAGAGAATAGGTTGTAAAATGTTTCTTGTCAGACTTAAAATCTGTGTTGATGTTAATGCTGGAGAGGAATAATGAGGCATGTTGGAGCCTCACTTCCCTTAATGGCCTGAACCAGTCATTCAGGTTGCATTTTAAGAGGCCTGGCTGAGGAGGAAGTCTATTCAGATGGCTGGGAGGGCTTAGAATTTTATTTTTGATTTATACTTTTGCCCATGGAAGTTTTGCTGAAAAATGAAGACACAAAAAGGCAGATTCATAAGAGAAAAGGCTTTACAATTTAATCACTCTGTGGTTCTCCCCATGCAAAGTATCAATATCCCAGTGGGATTCAGAAGCTTATGTACCAACTTGAGGTTACAGAAAGAATGGGGGTTTGATCCTGGCAAAATAGGTAAATAGGTTATGGGAAAGGAGAAGAGAAATTCTGTTGAGGGGAAATAATAACTACCAGGAGAGACTGATTGGATTAGGGAACAAGAATAAATTTGTAAATAGTTCTTGGAATTTAAATGATGCTTCGAAACAGTGATTACCTTATAAAAGGGTCTATTCAGGTATGGTTATATGCTTGGTCTTCTTGCCTAAAACACAAAATGAGGTAACAGGGTGGGAGAAAACAATTGTTCTCACGGTGGGGTCATCCTATCTTTATGTACACAGGGAAAAGTCTCTTTAGTGTTTGTTGATCTCTAAGAGTCTTTCATTTGCCCGGCTCGGTGGCTCCTGTCTGTAATCCCAGCACTTTGGGAGGTCGAGGTGGATGGATCACGAGGTTAGGAGTTTGAGACCAGCCTGATCAACATGGTGAAACTTTGTCTCTACTAACAGTACAAAAATTAGCTGGGCATGGTGGCATGCACTTGCAATCCCAGCTACTCGGGAGGCTGAGGCAAGAGAATCTCTTGAATCTGGGAGGCAGAGGTTGCAGTAAGCCGAGATCATACCACTGCACTGCAGCCTGGGTGACAGAGCAAGACTCCGTCTCAAACAAATAAAAATAAAAAAATAAAAAAGTTTAGGTCCGGGTGCAGTGGCTCACGTCTTTAATACCAGAAGTTTGGGAGGCCAAGGCGGGTGGATCATGAGGTTGGGAGTTCAAGATCAGCCTGACCAACATGGAGAAACTCCATCTCTACTAAAAATACAAAATGAGCTGAGCGTGATCCCAGCTACTCGGGAGGCTGAGGCAGGAGAATCTCTTGAATCCGGGAGGCAGAGGTTTGTGGTCAGCCAAGATTGCGCCATTGCACTCCAGCTGGGGCAACAAGAGCGAAACTCTGTCTCAAAAAAAAAGTCTTTCATTCAAAATAATCATATCAGGAAGCCATATTTTGGGGTGAAACTCACTACTCTCCTTTAGAGATATGGGTAAAAACTCTTTGCAAAGAATGCTAAGACTTTACCGGGCTCAGTGACTTGCTCCTGTAATCCCAGCACTTTGGCAGGCCAAGGCAGGCAGCTCATCCAAGGTCAGGAGTTCAAGACCAGCCTGGTAAACATGGCAAAACCCTGTATCTACTAAAAAATACAAAAATTAGCCAGGTGTGGTGGCAGGCGCCTGTAATCTCAGCTACTCGGGAGGCTGAAGGCTGGGAGAATTGCTTGATCTTGGGAGGCAGAGGTTGCAATGAGCTGAGATGGTGCCACTGCACCCCAGCCTGGGTGACAGAGAGAGACTATCTCAAAAAAAAAAAAAAATATGCTAAGACTTACTTTGGGATGTCCTTTGTCATGCCCATCATTCTGATTAGCTCAAGGCAGTCTCCTCCCAGGTGTTTTGTTTTTATTTTTTATCTCTAAAAAAAGTTTTCTTTCTTTCGTTCTTTCGTTCTTTCTTTTTTTAAAATAGAAACAGGGTCTTGCTATGTTGGCCAGGCTGGTCTCTAACTCCTGGCCTCTGGTGATTCCCCTTGCCTCAGCCTCCCCAAGTGCTGTCATTACAGGTGTGAGCCACCACACTGGGCCTGGTTTTGTTTTTTGTTTGGTGGTGGTGGTGGTGGTGGTGGTGGTGGTGGTGGTGGTGGTGATGGTGGTGGTGGTGGTGGTGGTGGTGGTTGTTTTAATCCTGTAATCCTGTGTCCTTTCTTCCTACCTCTAAGTAGTGGTTACTCTCTCCCCTTTAGTCATTTGAAAAGTTTATCGGCAGGTGGGTGCAATTTCAGGGTGGTGCAGTGGCTCTTGCCTGTAATCCCAACACTTTGAAATGCTGTGATGGGAGGATGATTTGAGGCCAGTTCAAGTTTACTGTGAGCTGTGATCCTACCATTATACTCCAGCCAGGGTGACAGTGCAAGAACCTGTCTTTCAAAACAAACAAAAAGTTGCTTTCATACTGTGATGCTATAAAATTTATTCTAAGCTCTTGTTGGAGCTCAGAAATTGACACCCTAAAATACGGCACTTGGTCATATTAAAACTGAGGAAACTTCAAAGTCTCTCTGATATTCTTGCCACTAACCGTCTCTCCCAAAGCACATCATAGAATTAAAGTTCTTTTATCTGCCTAAGATCCAGACCCACCAAAAAGGACAATTATTTTTATTTCCCATCCCCATAAGACCAAGAATGTAACCACACCTGAACAGACTTTTACAAGATAATGTTCAAGTTAATCTCTGTTCCCTGATCTACTTACTCTCCCTAGTAATGAAAGGAGTTGGCCAGCTTGCTTTAGGAAGATAGTAAGGGAATGGTCCCCAAAGAACCTTCAACCTGCCCCAAAATGTTTACACCAGATATTTTGTGCAGATAAGGGAACTTGCACAAGGGGCTTGCCTAAACATGCCCACAGTGGAAGATTCCTTTACTTAACACATGTGCAGTTTGGGAAATAAATCAATATGGAGCAGCTCAGTCTAATGGCCTGCATGCACTAGGAGGACAGGGCGGAGCTGCCAGGAATTTGGCTTGTAAGCCGTGGTATTCAACTATGAAGGGCAAACCAGAAACCTGTTTTTAGGACCCCTCTCTTTGCTGAAAGCTTTCCTTTCACTTAATAAATACTACTCCACTCACTCTTTGATGTCCATGTGCCTAGTTCTTCCTGGTCATGAGACAAGAACCCAGATCTAGCTGAACGAAGAAGCAGAAATCCACAGCAGTAATCCCATTAACAGAATTTCTCTTCTTCGCCTCCCATAATCCATTTGGCCAGTATGATATATAAGCATCTAAACCCTGTTGGGAGGTGGATAATCATGCTATGGTTCTCCCTATGTACATGTTAATAAATTGTGACTTGATTTTTCAGCCAAGTTTCAAAAGCCAAAAGGGAAGTTTCCCTTGACCTCTCTACTCTCTTTTCCCAGCTCTTCTTTTACTTCCATTTTTATTTCCTCAGTCCAGGAGGTCTCAGCCTTATTTTTATTCCCTTTCCATCCAAACCATCAGTGTATCCTACAGGAGGGAGAGAAGCAGTTCTCTGGGAAACCAGTAAGCACCATGGGTTCTGATACTTTCTAGTACTATTTGACATGTTAACATGCCTGCCACCCCAACACACATGGACACTCACACACCACGTAACATGCATCACAACAACACAAACTATGCATCGCATACCACACAGCACACACAGTACCATATACCACACACATCACCTACGCCACGCTACATGCATCATGCACATGTGTGCACACACCTCCTATGATGTGTGTTTAGTGCAATTCAGAAAGTTACTCTTTCATTCAATGCACATCACTATGCTTAGAACTATTCTAGACTCAGTGAACAATATTGAAAAAAATCCATCCCTTACATAGCTTCTATTCTCATGGGGGAAGCAAATTATAAACAAAATAAATAAGTAAAATATTCAGTGATAAGTACTGTGGGAACAAAATAGATTTGAGAAGGTTTGGGAGGGAGCAAGGGGTACACTTGCTAACAAGTGGTCAGTTTAGGGTTGGTTGAGGTGAAATCTGAAAGAGTTGAGGAAAGGCACTCTAGGAATGTCTGGGTGCTGATTCTTCCCCACAGTGGGAACACACAGTCCAGAGCTTCTTAAGGAGACTCTAGTGACCTACTTCCCATTGTGTGTCTTTGGATTCCTGTTTCCATCCCATAATCGCAGGATCAAGCCTAGCTTTACATATTGGAGATAATGCATTCCTCCAGTGGGGGGTAGTTTATGTTGATTTCTCACTAGGCCTGCCTTTGGCAACATTCCTGAAAGCTCATCTGCATCCCTGCCCTCTGCTTCTAGTATTTGCCACTCTCTGCATGAACAAGTTCCTCCTTCCTGCAATGGGAAACAGGTGTGAAGTGGGACAGCTGTCACAATCTGTTTTGCTTTTGTCTTGCTGTTATTATTGGTAATGGTAGTTTGTTTCCATTTTAGTACTCACTAGCTTCCTTTTCCTGATCCTTTGATAGTGTTATCAGATAGGAGGTCCCAACCCAGACCCCAAGAGAGGGTTCTTAGATCTCATGTAAGAAAGAATTTGGGGTAAGTCTATACAGTAAAGTGAAAGCAGGTTTATTAGGAAAGTAAAGGAATAAAAGAAAGACTACCCCATGGGCAGCGAAGCAGCTTGAGCTGCTGTGCTAAGGATACTGATATGGTTTGGCTGTGTCCCCACCCAAATCTCATCTTGAATTCCCATGTGTTGTGGGAGGGACCCAGTGGGAGGTAATTGAATCATGGGGGCAGATCATTACCAGGCTGTTTTCATGATAGTCAGTAAGTCTTATGAGACCCGATGGTTTTATAGGAAGGAGTCCCTGCACAAGCTCTTTCATTGACTGCTGCCATCCATATAAGACATCACGTGCTCCTCCTTGGCTTCTGCCATGATTGTGAGGTCTCCCCAGCCACATGGAACTGTAAGACCATGAAACACTTTTTCCTGTATACATTACTCAGTCACACTTGATTAGCAGTGTGAAAATGGGGTAATACAGATACTTACAGTCTTTTATTATATACTAAACAAGGAGTGGATTATTCATGTCTTTTCCAGGAAAGATGTGGACAATTCCCAGAACCGAAGGTTCCTCCTTTTTTAAGATCATATAGGGTAACTGCCTGACATTTCCATAGTATTTATAAATTGTCATAGAGCCGGTGGTAGTGCCTTCTATCATGCTAACACATTAGTGTATAAGGAGCAGGGAGGATGACCAGAGGTCACTCTTGTTGCCATCTTGGTTTTGGTGGGTTTGGGCGGGCTTCTTTACTGCAACCTGTTTTATCAGCAAGGTCTTTATGACCTGTATCTTTTGCCAATGACCCTTCTCATCCTGTGACTTACAATGTGTAACCTCCTGGGAATGCAGCCCAGTAGGTCTCAGCCTTATTTATTCAGCCCCCATTCAAAATGGAGTCATTCTGGTTCAAACACCTCTGACAACAGGACAGATCTGGAATGAGCATGTCTGGATAGACTCATGTCCACAACAATGAAAGTCATAGATATCTGCAAGGACTGTGGGGCCAAGGATTCAGGGGCTCATTCTTTCTCCTCTCTGTGTGTGCTGGTTGCCGCAGGAGTAGAATGTTCCATGCTGTGCATGGGGTCTGCTACTATCATGCCAGAGCATGATGAATCATAGGCGGCAAAATGGCAGAAGGCTCTGTGAGCATCCAGGAAGGTGCAGTGCTGAAGAGTCTTCTGCTTGGTGTACGAAGAAAGGAACCTGTTTCACAATCTTGACTTTATTTTGAGTAGTTGGACCAGAGGGACTGCAGCTGGGTCAAACTCCGTATTCCCTTGGCTATTAGGGTCAGCACCTGATCAGACAGGCCAGGTGCCCAGAGTTAGCCCAGTGGCTCCCAGAATTCAGGTTTAATTTCTCACCCACCTGTGTCCTGAGCTCTCCTTACTGGTT
This sequence comes from Saimiri boliviensis, assembly GCF_048565385.1. NCBI lineage: Eukaryota > Metazoa > Chordata > Mammalia > Primates > Cebidae > Saimiri > Saimiri boliviensis. The sequence continues at coordinate 163,893,876 of NC_133452.1, forward strand.
CCCTTGGACCACTCCATCTACTTAAGCAAGCGTTTATTATGTTCTTATCATAAATACCTCTTACAACTAAGACTTATACATGTGATAAGCTCTTATTGTGAGGTAGTAGTGCATCTTTTTTCCCCATGAAGTAATCATTCTAACTTGAGTGGTTGACAGTACTTTCATTTTGAAGTGGAGAAGTTGGAGCTGAATCATTAAGGACTTGACCCAATCTTTCCTTCACAGAGCACAAAGCAGAGCAATGGTCTCAGGGATCCCATACAGCTCTAAGCTAGGGGCACTCACTGCTGCATTAGTGACTCCCATTTTCTGTCCTGGGTGGCTGACCCTGGCAATTGAAAAAGATCTGAGATCTGCATGACTGTAAGGAGAAAAAAGGAGAAACAGAATGGGACAGAGAAGACAGAAGGCTGACTCAGATGCAAATGAGCCTCACTGCTGTTACCACCCCTTTTCCACCACACCCTTCAGAGCAGTTATAAAACCATAAGCAACCTAGAAATGGAAAAAAAAAAAAAATAACATCAGCTAGGAAGGCTTAAGGACTCCGAAGGGAGTTGGTGGTAAAAGGTAGAAAGATCTCAAATCAGAGTCTGTGAACTGATTCTCTGCAGGCTTCCGGCTTTTAGATAACTTTGTTGGGTCACATGATAGTTTACTGAGTTATTAATTGGTTCCTTCTTTTTACTGCTGTAAAAGAAGGATATTCTTTCCTACGTTTTCCCCTCCTTTACAGCAGAGGCTGAGTGCAAAATATATGAGCAACGTCACTGTCGCTAGTTTTCTCCTGAATCTTATGAGCCCCGCCTCCCATGGTAGTTTCACTTCTCAGTTTAATCCAGTCTGAGTTAACTTCCTGACCCAGGCCTCAGGAAGTGGCAGCTACGGACGGGACTAGCCGCAAATATCTAAGTGTCTGAGCAGTGTAGGTTATGGAAAAGGTCCAAACTAAGGTTTTCTCAGTGGACATGTGAGTGTGTGCTGGCGGCAGGTGGGGTGGAGGATATATTTCCTGACCACAGGGCCCCTCGACCTCTGAAAATGATCTGGACTTTGTTTTATAGCTGTCATCTCTTTCCCACTCATTCTTTCACCAGACTTTACATCAAACTCAGAAGAAGAAGGTAGGTGTGTGGGGCCCAGGACAGGAATCCTGGAGCCTTGGAAGGAGGGGAGCCCCTTCTCCCCAGGAGCACAGTGCCGCCGGCAGAGAGGGGCCTGGTGTGTCACTGGAGGAAGTAGCCTGCAGAGGAATACACGCCTTCAGAAGAAATTCTGTGTGGCTCCGAGAGACTGATCTGGTTGCAAGAGGAAAACAGCCTACCGGGTACCTGTAGTTAAATTTCTGTTTTTTATTCTAGGCACTGTCATTTCAAAGAAGAGCCCCTCTTCAAATTTCCTACCCACTCTGCCGTGTCCTAGAGGAGCTCCCAGGGCTAGGGGTGTGTGGGGTGGAGGTGGGGGTGCAGAGAGAGCCTGTTCTCAGAAGGGGCAGACTTCTTTTCTCCTGGTCACTCCTCCATTGCCTAGGGGGTCCAGCACCTGAAACACCTGGCCTCCCCCATCTTCTTTCTGCCTTCCCTACCTCCTTGGGTCTGCAAACTCTTTATGTTGCAATTACTCTGAACTTGTCCCTTGAGATAGGTCCTGTCCTGGAGAAGAGATATTAATAGTAAACTTCCTAGTTCTGCAGGAGCTCTGCTCCCAAGAAATAACTGTTCCTCAGGACCAAACCCTCTGCTTTACAGCCCTCTTTGTAATTCTCGTTCCCTCAGGTTAGGGAAAGGGAATGAAAAGGATGAACTAGTTCTCCCGGTTTTTCTGGTTGCCTTGATTGCTTCCTTTATCCTCCTCGTGGGGTCTCTAGCAAGACCTTATTAGCCAGGGAAGTCGTTAGGTGCCTCCTTCTGTTTGCAGGAGAGAGAGCTATTCACTGTTGTCCTTTCTCTTTCTTTTGTCCACTATACCTCCGCTCCTAAACCCAAAAACAAAAAACAAAAAAGCCCACCTTATTAACCAGTGTCGGTTGTTGTTCTTTGTGGGGGATGGGAGGGATTGAGGTGGAGTCAAATTTGATTGTCGTGATGGGTATAAGAGCCAAGGGAAAACTTCCTCTGCCTTTTGAAAGGTCGATGAAAAGTCAATTCACAAAAGGCAGGTTAATTGGAAAAAAGGCACACAAATTTATTAACATGTACGTGAGGTAGAATCACAGAGTGATTACTCCGCTTCCAGTGGGGCTCACATACTTATATAGCCTTATTTCAGAGCGGAAGGGTGATATCAGGAGAATATAGGTAATTCTGTTGAGGGGCAGTAAACGATGACTAGGGAGAATAAAGGAATATTTGGAAGGATGAATGAATGAGGGCATAGAGTTTAACTTGTAAATGGTTCTCTCTGGAAAATGAGCAAACCTGAGAGACAGACATTATTTTGTGAAAGTGTCTGATTAGGTCTGGTTACATTCTTAGTCCTCTTTTCTTCAATACAAAATGAGATAAGAGGGATTGGAAGGAAAAACAGTTGTTCTCCTTGGCTAGTCTGACTGGTCTTTATGAAGATGGTAAAAAAAATCTCTTCCAGCATCTGCTGATCACTAAGGGCCTTTAATTCAAAATACTCATTATACCTGGGAGCCATATATTGGGGTGAAGTTCCCATACTCCTTCAGTGGAATCTGTCATAGATCACCCAATTGCCTGAATGTTTCTACCAATTACAAAGAGTAATTCTGCTATCAATTACTCTTTTTTTTTTTTTTGAGACAGATTCTCGCTCTTTTAGCCAGGCTGGAGTGCAGTGGCATGATCTGGGCTTCCTGCAACCTCCCCTCCAGAGCTCAAGCGGGTCTCCTTCCTTAGCCTCCCGAGTAGCTCGGATTACAGATGTGCACCACCATGCCCAGCTAACATTTTGTATTTTTAGTACAGATGAGGTTTTGCCATGTTGGTCAGGCTTGTCTCAAACTCCTGACCTCAGATGATCCACCCGCCTCAATCTCCCAAAGTACTGCAGTTACAGGTGTGAGCCGTGCAGACCTGATACCAATTTTTGTTGAAGCTACTAAGAATAGGAAAGAGTTTCACCCTCCCAGAGCTCTCTCTCTTGCAGCTTTTGTGAGGAAGCCTGCATTGCTTCTTTCAGTGTTTGGTCCAAGGTAAATTTCTGTGATAACGGAATGTTGTATTTTTGGGCTTTTATGTAGTCACTAGCCGCATGCAACTATTAAGCAATCAAAATGTGGCAAATGGAACAGAAAAACTGAACTTGTTCTTTTTATTTAATTTTTATTAAGTTAAAGTTAAATTCCCACTCAGTGGCTCCTGTATTAGCTACACGGTTTATGCATCCTCTAAATTCCAATGCATTTCTTCTTTCTGGAGAGAAGACTTTAGCTGGGTGTGGTGGCTCATACCTGTAGTCCCAGATTCTCTGCCAGGATGAGGCAGGAGGATTGCTTGAACCCAGGAGGTCGAGGTTGCAGTGAGCTGTGGTCATACCACTGTACTCCACTACAGCCTGGGCAAGAGAGTGAGAACTTGTCTCATAAAGAAAAAGAAAAAAATTTAGAAGACTCTGAGAAAAGAAAAACAGCTTAGAGCAGTCTGAGCTATGTGAAATATCAAACTTTATCAGGAGCAGTGAGTGAGAGAGGAGGATGGATCTTCAGTTAAGACCCATGTTTAAAAGCATTTTGTGTTACAGGTCTCAGCCTGACTGGCTGCCTCGCCCATTACCTGCATATTCCTGCGATCTAGAATACAAAGAACAATGTACAGCCAATTAAAAGCTTATGTTATTTTAATGTAAATTCTTGGTAAACAACTCAAAAACTGCTTCTTCTTTTCCTTTAAACAACTACTTGTAATCGCTTGCTAATGAGGGCAACTTGAAGCTCTGTACCTGGGCTGCAGTTCTCAAACTTGGCCCAAACTCAACCTCGGCTTCTTCCTTTTAGGCCGACAGCATCATGACCTGTGGAAGTCAGTAGCAGCCAGCTCATCATCACGGAGTGGTGCAGCTGAGGTGCCTTTTCATCACTGGAAAATTCTGGCTGCTTCATCTCCATCTCCAGAGCCAATATTGGAGCTTTTTAAGAAAAGCTATGGCCTCAACCACCAGCACCAAGAGGATGATGGAGGAAGCCACCTGCTCCATCTGCCTGAGCCTGATGACGAACCCAGTAAGCATCAACTGTGGACACAGCTACTGCCAATTGTGTATAATGGACTTCTTTAAAAACCCAAGCCAAAAGCAACTGAGGCAGAAGATGCTTTGGTGTCCCCAGTGCCGGGCTCCGTTTCACTTGGATAGCGTCAGACCCAACAAGCAGCTGGGAAGCCTTATTGAGGCTCTCAAAGAGATGGATCATGAGATGTCATGTGAGGAACACGGAGAACAGCTCCATCTGTTCTGCGAAGATGAAGGACTGCTCATCTGCTGGCGCTGTGAGCGGGCACCGCGGCACAAAGGTCACACCACAGCGCTTGTTGAAGAGGTATGCCAGGGCTACCAGGTGAGTGTGTGGAGCAGGGGACTTGGCAAGCACCCCCGTCCTGTCCTGCTCCCTAGGAGCTGAGATGATTGAGCCTGAACCCTAACATTATGACTTGGAAATACAGCTTTCATCCTGTCATTCTTCTGAAAAAGAGTTTATGATGATTCCTTGTTATCTGGACTGTCTATCCTGACCTCAGTGGGATGGTTGGACTCTTATTCCTATCCATTTGTGTTATGCTGAATTTCTCCCTGCTTTAGAACAGGTTGTTTGCAAACCAAACATCCACATTTTTTTCTTGCTTCACACCAAGCATCTAATTTGAAAAACTGCAATATGTAAACCCATGTGATAGGGCCTGAAAACAGGGAAGAAAGACGCGTCACCTTTTAGGTATCCACGGTCTAGTAAAGAAGACAAACGATCAAAAATGTCTGCCTGGAGGTCCCTTGTTTTGGTGGTGGGGAGAGACTTTGAGGGTAAGGAGTGGTTCATTTCAGAAGTGACTCCTGAAGGACACAAAAATTGAACACCTAATGGAGGATTTTCATTTGCGGGATGAAGGGTCAGTGACATTGAAAGTATCACTCTGGTACCTCTACTGGTTTTGTTTGTTTGTTTGTTTGTTTGTTTTTGAGACAGGGTCTTGCTCTATATCCCAGGGTGGAGTGCAGTGGTGCGATCTCGATTCACTGCAGCCTTGGCCTCCTGGGCTCAAGTAATCCTCACACCTCAGCCTCCCAAGTAGCTAGGATGGGCACATGCCACCATATACGGATTTTTAAAAAAATTTTTTGTAGAGACATGGTCTGGCTTTGTTGCTTACGCTGGTCTCGAACCCCTGGTCTCCCTCCCACCTCGGCCTCCCAAAGTGCTGGAATTAGAGGTGTGAACCACTGTGACCAGCTACTCCAGCATGCCGATAATAAAAGGAATATCAAGGAGTAAAATTTAAACTATCCCTGTAAGAAAGGGAGGAGAGGGCACATTTTAAGCAAGATTCAAGAAGAAGACTCAAATATTTGGAAATACTTGGTTGTGGAAGGTGAAGCAGAGGGATTTTATGTGCCATCCAGGTTTCCTGTCAGAAAGCATATAAAGGAAGGTGGGACTTTGCTGTTGCCAGCATGGAGGAATGGGCATAGTCCTGATGTCCTTTTTTCTTCTCTATCTTGTCTAAATTTGAGGAAAATTGTGTCAGGCCTCTTATTCTGTCCCATGAGGCAGACGTGGTCTTGTATGAAGGCTCTAAGTCCTAAGGACATGTCAATCCTACCACCACTCAGCTCATGGCAGCTCTTCCTTAAACTCCATGGAGCAGTTACTAATTGCAATGATGATATTCCCATTTGAATTACTTTCCCAACAAGTAGTAAGAAAAGGAGCCTGCTTATGTTGAAATTGAGTTTGGTTACTTTACTAGATGGCCAATTTTGGGCATGTTATTTAATATCTTGATGCCTTGGTTTCCCCATCTGTAAATGGGGATAACAGCAGTGTCTCCCCTTTCTAACACATACCCAGGAAGTTGTTAAAAGCTTTAAGGATATTAAAACATAGAATGCGGCTGGGCGGGGTAGCTCAAGCCTGTAATCCCAGCACTTTGGGAGGCCGAGGTGGGTGGATCACGAGGTCAAGAGATCAAGACCATCCTGGTCAACATGGTGAAACCCCGTCTCTACTAAAAATACAAAAAATTAGCTGGGCATGGTGGCGCGTGCCTGTAATCCCAGCTACTCAGGAGGCTGAGGCAGGAGAATTGCCTGAACCCAGGAGGCGGAGGTTGAGGTGAGCCGAGATCGCGCCATTGCACTCCAGCCTGGGTAACAAGAGCGAAACTCCGTCTCAAAAAACAAAAACAAAAACAAAAAACAAAACAAAACAAAAAACATAGAACGCATAGAATAGCACTTGGCATATAGAAAGAGCAATGTCATCTTTTGCTAAAACAGTTACATAGAACCCTTTCCTGAGAACGCTTGAGAATTAATGAGATTAATGAGTATACTTGTTGGGTTTACAGCAGACAGGAGACAATTCTTTTAGCATTGACTACAACTAGCAGTTTGGGTCAGCTTCAAATCACTTTCAATAGCAATATGAGAAACTTTTCTGAAGAATAAGCTAAAAGCTTGACATGAATCATTTTAAATTGGTTTCATGATACCATTCTTCAAAAGATACCAGAATTCCCGTCTTCCATAAACTGTTTCTAATAACCAGCTGGCATCCTGATTTCTCCTGACTCGTAAGACAAAAAATTGTATCTGTGCCATTGGTATTGGTTATGCATGGTCCACCATGTTATTTTACAAAATCTTTTAGATGATGGTTACCTTGTTCTGTGTACAACCTTTTCCTGGCAGGATTCCAGTGGTGGATATAGCTCAGGCTCTGGGTAAACAGATGAGGTTGCAATTGTAGCTCCACCACCTGCCAATTATAGCCCTTTGGGCAAGTTATGTTACCCCTTTCTTAGCCTCATTTTCTACAGCACAGAAATGATGTTTAAAATCCTACCCATTGTTGAGGGTTGCCAAGTGGATCAGTGTGTTCCTGCACATAGAGCCTTTAGCATGCTCTCTAGCAAAAAACGATGAGAACTCAAAAAGTATTGGCTATTATTCAAATATATCTTAGAAGGTTGGGATTCCCCCTAGGTCCCTAATGAAGAGTCAAATTGAATAGACTTCACTTATCAGATTTTTCCTTCAGGAAAAGCTCCAGAAAGCTGTGACAAATTTGAGGCAACTTGAGGACAGATGTACGGAGCAGAAGCTGTTCACAGCAACACAAATAACTAAATGGAAAGTAAGAATCTGACTTCATTGATCTCAAGCTATTTTCCATTCTAGAGCTTAGGCATAGGGGATGATGGAGGTAATGTACAATGATGATTTATTAAACCAAATCAGAAAAAATGAATCCCAAGGAAGAAACCATTATTGATATTTATGCCTCTAGTCGTTTACATCCATGAGAATTGAGCACCAACCCCTTCCATATTTCAACCACAGTTGGCTGCAATTCCTGAGACCTCAGTCAGAAGAAGCAGAATTGGTCTGCCTGTTTACCTTGAACAAGACTTGACTAGGTCTCAAACTTTTAATACCTCAAAATAAACCTGGTTTGCAGGCCTCAACTCATTACCCTGGCACTTTTACCATGGCAGAGCATCTGGCTCTCAAGTTTACAGGTACAGAAACCAACCTTTGTGAACATTTAGAAAACAGGATGACTCCAGATTCAAATTCATACTAATCAAGCTGATGAGGCTGAGGGAAATATACTTGATTTATAAGTACTACAACAACCGACACACTTGCAACTACAGACTATACGGTCTCTCAGACTATTTCTGTGGCCTACCAGCCTCCACATTATCAGAGCCACATTCTTTTGTGGAAATATTTAGGTTTGTGCAAGCGTAATTGTGGTTTTTGCCATTCAAAGTAAAGGCAAAAACTACAATTACTTTTGCACCAACTTTTGTGTAATTCCCTAGCTTGCAGTAAAATCCCACAAACTGATGACTAATTTTCCCTCTTGCAAGGATCCTTTCTAACCTCTGCTCTGATCCTTTGTTTGTGGATGTTGATCTTGAGCTCCTGAGTATACTCTTACTTCTCTCATTTCCAGGATCTTGGACAATAGAGGAGACCTTGATTGTTATTAACATATATGAAAACCCACCTATATAAGAGTTAAAGCTGTACCTGTCCCCTGCACAAAAACTCCACTTCATACTAAGTCAGAGACCTTTCTACTACATCATAGTCAGCAAAACACTGGATGAATTTATTTTCATTTTTGAATTTTTATTTTTTTTAAGATAAGTAGAGAGTTTATTTGGGCCAAGTTTGAAGCCTGCAACCCAATAGCATAAAGTTATCCTGAATACACACTCCTACTGCATTAATTTAGATAGCACTAATGGAAATTGCAATTTTACATCTCAGATGAGACTTTCATTTGATTTTTGTCAGTCTTACACAAAGGAATGCTGAAGATGAGCCTAGGGTAGTAGATAAATATTTTTCAGTTAACCATAATAAACGCCTGCCACACCCAGAGCTCCCCCTGCCAAGAATTATGGACCCTCTTACCAGCCTGATTGTCTTAAAATCAAACGTTGGTGATGTTCATTATAAGCCTTTACTTCAAGAAAATCCCTCAGACCCAGAAATAACTTCTTAAATCCCAAGTAAAAACTTCTTTTTATCTTTGTGATTGATAAAGTGTTTGAAGTTGGTCCTAGTTCCACAATCAAATTATCTAGCACTCCTAACCCAGCTTTTTCCTGCCTTGACTGAGGAACAAGGAAATTAATTGAGTGACTGTAAGGAATCTGGGACAGCCTCTCCCACATGTGAGTGCCTGCCTCCCACACATGACTCTGCAGCAGGAACCTGGGGACATGCTTCCAGCTTCAGTGACTCATGGGAAAATAAAGTCCAAGGGACTGACTGCACTGTGTGTGTGTGTGTTAAAATGCGTACAACACTTAAGCATTTAACCACTTTTAAGCATACGGTTCAGTAGAATTAAGAACTTTTACACTGTTACGTTGTTGTGCGACTATCGCCATACCATCTCCAAACTGGAACTGGGTTTCATCTTTCATCTTCCAACTCAAACCCACTACCCATTAAACAGTAACTCTCCATTCTCCTGTTTTGCCAACACTTTGTACCTACTATTTTACTTTCTGTCTCTTTGGACTTAACTATTCTAGATACTTCAAATAAGCAAAGTCCTAGAATATCTGCCCTTTTATTTCTGGCTTATTTTGCTTAAATGTCTTCAAGGCTTATCGTGCAGTAGCATGTATCAGACTTTCATCCTTGTTTATCCATTTATCCATAGATGGACATTTGGTTTATTTCCACCTTTTGACCATACTTTCTTGACTCCAGGAGAAGATACAGATTCAGAGACAAAAAATCCAGTCTGACTTTAAGAGTCTCCAGCGTTTCCTACATGAGGAAGAGAAGTGTTATCTCTGGAGACTGGAGAAAGAAGAACAACAGACTCTGAGTAGACTGAGGGACCATGAGGCCAGTCTGCGGCTGAAGAGCGATGAACTCAACAGCCACATCCTGGAACTGGAGGAAAAATGTCAGGGCTCAGCCCAAAAATTGCTGCAGGTGAGGCTGTGGACTTGGAATAGGGAAAAAAGGTGTATTATTGTGCCATTAGAGGAGAATGGTAAGGAAGCATGGAAGATAAAGTAATGCATCTTTTAGAAATACATCAGTGCCATCAGGCTGGCCTTCACTACTCTGTAGTGTACCTTTATGTCAATTAGAAAAATAAACTTCTCAGCTAACATAGCGTGGCCAAATGGAACCATGGGATAATATTCGCCACTCTTTGCCTCCTTGGCCTGTGTGCACAGAACCCTGGCCGTCAGACTCTCTCCTGAACTAATCCTCTAGGTGACGGGTGGGTGATGAAGTGGGGCAGCCAGGATGAGTGATAACGTTTTCCCTGATTTGCTTGTAGACCCCTTGCTCCAGAGCTGTTATGGTACAGTCTATAGCTGTGTCTATATGAAGACAAACATCTGGAGTCATTAATTCTGCTTCTAACTAATAGGATTGGTGACTATACTATAAGGTTGAGTATATAGCATGATTGCTTTACCACCATGTGATACCTGCTGCCATCTTCATAGTGACCCAGTCTCAGGGCTGTGCATGGATTCACCACTAAGGACTTTTTTTTTTTTTAAAAAAAAGAGGTTTATTTAGCACATAGTTATTCAGACTGGGAAGCTTAAGAGCATAGCTCTGGCTCCTGGTAAGGGTTTTTGTGCTGCACAATGTGGCAGAGAAGGTCAGAGGGGAAGTGGACATGTGCAGAGAGCCAAACAGAAGGAGGAAACTTGCACTGGAACACTTGCTCTCGAGAGAACTAATCCATTACTGCAATAACTAATCTATTCTCCAGAGAGTGAGAACTCACTACCATGAGAACAGCACCAAGCTATCTATGAAGGATCCACCCCTATGACCCAAACACTTCCACCAGGCCTCACCTTCCAACACTGCCACACTGGGGGTCCAGTTGTAGGGTGGTAAAAAGAGAGGTGTGAACACTCAATTTTAATCCTTTTTTCTCAGTCATCCAATATACTCAGTAGCACCCTGGGAAGCACTGGGTCAGTCAAGCACAGAGGCAGGTGTATCTCAGGTTTCCTCATTTCTCTACGAGGAAAAGAATAAAAGATGAGTGATGTGGACCTTTATGATGATTGATTTCTAATCTGGGCTCACTCTGAAGGAAATCCAATTACCAAAAGCAAGTCTTGACAGAGGGAGCAGGGGCAAAGCTCCTGGCCCTCAGGCTTCAGCAAGGAAGAGAATAGATGCAAATGTTGAGAAACATCCTGCCATGCTGAATCTCCCAGAAGCTGGTGGGAATTACTCCATCTGGGTATCCATCAATATCTAAGACTGGTGAGAATTATTCTGAGTATCCGTCAGTATCTAAGACTGGGGTAACTCTCTTTACTTTTTTGGGAAAAGCAAAGAATAGCAGCCCTGCATGCCAAGCCCCATGAAATACTGATGTTCCCATGCTCACCTTTTGTTTTTGTTTCTTCATAGAATGTGAATGACACTTTGAGCAGGTACGTCCTGTGTGAATGCAGGGGGGAGGGGGGTGTGTATATAGAACTGAATGAAATGCAGCACTGAAGAAGTCTCTGCCTCTACTTATTCTAGGAGTGGGGCTATGAAGCTGGAAACACCAGAGGCCGTCTCCTTGGAGCTTCATACTATGTGCAATGTTTCTGAGCTTTACTTTGATGTGAAGAAAATGTTAAGGAGTCATCAAGGTATATGCACTAAAGAATTCCTAAATGCTGTGAATGGAAGGGGCCTTACATAGTAACCAGGTTTACCACCCGTCCCTTGGCAGGCTCACAGCCAAAGAGGTTGTTAATTTCAATAGAGCTTTCATACTCTCCCTGGTTAGTCTGATTGACTGCTTAGAGGTGAGTGAGCATTGCATTCTGGTTATCTGCGCAAACTTTTCAAATTATTATTCTTTCACTTATTAGCCATAGTACTCCAACTGACTCAGTTTCCCCATCTGAAAAATAAAAATATTAACAGCTCCCACTTCATTGGGTTGTCAGCAAAATTAAATGCATCAACATGTACAAGGTGCTTAGCACAGTGACTGACACATGATCGTAATACCACATCATGGTATTGGATGTGATCATAGTGTTTATTATTAATGTATCAGTCAACTCTTAGAGCAATGCAAGAAAGCTGGTGAGTATGATAGCCCATCATTCACATGATTGTAGGAACTTCACTCAGATAACAGATGAAAAATGTTATAACCAGTTTACTCATTCCAAAACATTAGAACCATTTACTGAGTTTCCTGCTCCCTTAATTTTTTAAATCAGTGCTGACTATCCTTCCACAAATTTGTATCCATAAGTACAAAATCAAAAATCTCTGAAAATGTAAACTTTTATCATAATTCATTTGGCTGCAAAAATCTGGCCTACCCTGAAATGATTTGGTGGTTATATTAGTTATCTATTAGTACAATTTACCATAATTTAGCACCTTAATACAACACCCATATATTATCTCAACTTTTGTAGTTCAGGAATCTGGGCACAGCTTAGTTGGGCCAGCTGCTTAGGGTCTGACAGAGCTGCATTTAAGATGTTGGTCAGGCTGTGTTCTTATCTGGAGGCTCGGCTAAGGAGGAATCCACTTCCAAGCTCACTCAGGTAGCAGGCAGAATTTATTTCCTAATGGTTGCAGGACTTTGGGCCCTGGTTGTTTCTGAGTCTTGGCTGGAGGTTGCCCTCAGCTTCTACAGGCCACCCCGCAGCTCTTTGCACATGGGCTTCCAACATGGCCAGTTATTTCTTCAAAGAGAGCTCAGGAGACAGACTCTTAAGAGCAAATCTGCTAGCAAGATGGAGTCTTACATAATGAAATGTAATCATAGAAATTATATCCCCTCGTCTTTGCCATATCCTGTTGGTCAGAAGCAATTCATAGGCCCTGCTCACACTCAGAGAGAAGGAATTTTATGAGGGTGTGAACACCAAGAGGCAGGAATCATGGAAGGCCACCCTGGAGTCTGTCTTCCACCGTGGCCAAACCTGAACTGCACTGAATATTTAAAAGTCTTTGTTTATCCCACTTAATTTGAATAAATGTTTTGTTGCAGAAATAATGATGAATTTGATTACAGGACTCTACCTTAGGCCCTGATGGGGTTGAACTTTAGAGTATATGCATTTTTTGGCTTTTATAACTTCTAAACTAATTTGAATGGCAAAGCCCATTTGGTTCCAGGGGTTTCAGATAAGGAATTATAGACCTGTGTTCCCCTCAACTACACAACAGCAAACAATAACAAAACCCAGAAGCACTCTGTATTTCATCCTGACTTTATGTAGGTTTTGCTGGGATTTCACTGAGTTAATGTGCCTAGTCTCATCTTTTACAGAAGGAATCACAACATGGTTCAAGTGAAACTGTTTCTTAAATGGGCTTATCTTTTAACTAAATATTTCTCCCCTCTTAAACATTGTTTATTAAATTTTTCTTTTTTTTAGTGTTCTTCTGAGATGGAGTGTCACTCTGTTGCCCAGGCTACTGTGTAGTGGCACAATCTCTGCTCACTGCAGCCTCGCCTTCCCAGGTTACAGCGATTCTCCTGCCTCAGCCTCCTGGGTAGCTGGGATTACAGGTGTGCACCACCACGCCTGGCTAATTTTTGTATTTTTAGTAGAGATGGGGTTTCACCATGTTGGCCAGGCTGGTCTCAAACTCCTGACCTCAGGTGATCTGCCCAACTCAGCCTCCCAAAGAGCTAGGATTGCAAGTGTGAGCCACTGAACCCGGCCTAAAATTCCTCTTATTACAAAAGTGATACAAATAATTTATTTTTAAATTCATGTTTATTTCACATTGCCTTCAAGAAATGCAACAAATAAATTTTAATTAGTCAAACAATATAGAAGACATAAAAAGAAAGTTCAAGGTTTCACCCACCCCTTTCCAGTCTGACTTCTGTAGGTAGGGTAACCTATATCTTTCCCTAAGTTTGTACAAACATGTAATACACCTTGGAGTGACTTGCTGGTATGAGGGAAGCGTATCATAGTTTTACTACACCTTGGAGTGACTTGCTGGTATGAGGGAAGCATATCATAGTTTTTCTATAAAACTGACGAGGTCCATTTTTGCTTAATAAAGATGCATGTTCTATCAGTAGTAAGTAGAATTTAAACCAGTGATTTCACTTCTTTAATGTTAGGCCTCCCCAGGCTTTCTTTGTTTTTTGAATGAGTTTTATTCAAATACTTTTTCTAAGAAGTATTAATTTTGTCAGTGTTTTCAATTTTATTAGAGCATACATTTATAAAGTTCTGTAATATTTAAAAATTTTCTGTATTCATTCCATTTGTGCCTTCTGTCTTACTTTGATAAAGCTCATCAGAGATATATCTACTTTATTATTTTTTTTTAAAGAAGCTACTTTTTTTCCCTCTTTACTGCATTGTTATTTTCTTTAACTTCACTAATTTAATACCTGTTTTTCCTTTTAAAAATTTTTATTTGGGTTTCTATGTTCTTTTTAAAATTTAAATTAGATGCTTAACTCATTAATGTTCAGCTTTTAAATTTTTCTATGATTAGCATTTAAAGCCTGCAAATTTTCTTCAAAATTCTGCTTTAGCTTCATTGTATATTTTTATAAGTAACATTTTATTACTCTTCCTTTCTTCATTTTATGATTTATTAGTATTTTACATTTCCTAATATTTAGAATTTTTTTAGTCATCTTTTTACTATTGGTTTATAATGTTATATTGAGGTTAGAGAAAATCTGTGTAATACAGGTTTACTAAAATTTGTTGTGGGGTGCGGTAGCTCATGCCTGTAATCCTAGCATTTGAGAGGCTGAGGCAGGTGAATCATGAGGTCAGGAGCTCAAGACCAGCGTGGCCAACGTGCTAAAACCCCGTCTCTACTAAAAATACAAAAATTAGCTGAGCATGGTGGTGTGTGCCTGTAATCCCAGTCACTCGGGAGGCTGAGGCAGGAGAATTGCCTGAACCAGGACCCGGGAAGCAGAGGTTGCAGTGAGCTGAGATGACACCACTGCCCTCCAGCCTGGGCTACAGAGCAAGACTCCGTCTCAAAAAAAAAAAAAAAAAAAAAAAAAGGAAGAAAAAACAGCAAAAAAGAAAGTACATTTTAGCCAAAAGAACTCTGGCTAAATAAAAAAGGAAAAGAAAAAAAAGAAATTTGTTCAGACTGTTTTCTGCCTAGTACATACTCAGTACATGTTCCGTCTGTACCTGAGAAAACTGCGTATTCTCAGCTTACCGTTACTAGACAGTTGCTGAGCTGTACGTATTGACTATGAGATAGGGCTTCTTAGATTGTTCAGACCTTCCATGTCTTTCCTTATTTTTTTGTTTTGGTCTGCTTGATCTATCGGTTATGGAAAGAAGAATGTTAAACTATCCCATGATGATTGTAGACTTGTCAATTTCTCCTGTAATTCTGTAATTTTTGCTTTGTATATTAACAATTATAAACATGAATGCACTATATTATTAATCTTCCTAGTGAACTGTACATTTTACGTTTCATCTTTCTTTAGGTGTCTCTCTTCACTCTGTCCTTTTTCTAGACTCTTTTTTTTTTTTTTTTTAAAGAGACAGGGTCTCACTATGTTGCCCAGGCTGGAGTGCAGTGGCTATTCACTAGCGCGATCCCACTACTGATCATCACGGAAGTCTGACCTGCTCCGTTTCCGACCTAGGCTGGTTCACCCTCTTTAGGCAACCTGGTGGTCCCCCGCTCCCGGGAGGTCACCGTATTGATGCCGGACTTAGTGCGGACACCCGATGGGCATAGCGTACTACAGCCCAGAACTCCTGGGCTCAAGCAACCCTCCAGCCTCAGCCTCCCAAATAGCTGGGACTACAGGCACGAGCCACCGCCTTCGGCCATTCTGTCTTTTTTTTTTTTTTGGCCGTCTTGCTCTATCGCCCAGGCTGGGGTGCAGGAGTACAGAGGCAAAATCTCAGCTCACTGCAACATCCACCTCCCCAGTTCAAGCGATTCTTGTGCCTCAGCCTCCCAAGTAGCCGGGATTACAGGCATGTGCCACAATGCCCAGCTAACTGTTGTATTTTTAGTAGAGACAGGGTTTCACCATGTGGATCAGTCTGATCTTGAACTATTGGTTTCGAGTGATCTGCCTGCCTTGACCTCCCAAAATGCTTGGATTACAGGCATGAGCCACCACGTTCCTCTTTTCGTTCTTAATAATGCTCTGACTTAATATCTTTTGATATAATACTACTATAGCTATATGATTATATCATCTATCTTTTAACTTTCAGTCTTTCTATATGTTTTTGTTTATGTGTCACTGCAATAGATAGGTGGAATTTTAGAAATCCAGTTGATATTTTCTCTCAAGTGGTATTACTACCCTATAAACATTTTAATTTCTCAACATGGGATTTCCTGGGTCATTCAGGTAGCATGAATGAAACCCCAAATTTCTGTGAGTTAGGTGGATAACAGCTGACTGAATAGAGTCTGAAAAAGAGGGTGTTTACAAAGGTGAGGATTTGGGAAATCCACAAGGAACAGGGAATCATCCAGAAGTAGGAACACTTAGCCATCACCTCTTCTGGGCCTCAAGTGGCAGGTGTAGGGAGCTATAACTATAAGAGAGTGTACCCAGAGGCAGAGGAATGTAGACCCTCCAAATCATAGCCGGTGGTGAGGGACTGGGGTACTGAGTGCTCCCAGGTTGCGTCTTTGTGCCCTATGGTCTCCTTTGGTGCTTCCCATTGGCTGAACCAAGCAGAAGCCAGAGGACAGAAAGTGACCACAGGGATCAGCCTTCCTGGGCACAGAGTAAGACAGAAAGGTGAGGGAATAATTTGGAAGAACAAATAACGTCCAGCACCGGAAGTATTTCTGAGTGCCTGAATTTCTTTATTGTCATAGACCAGCTGATCAGTGTTTAAGCCAGCAGTACAGTGGTTTCTTAACTTTCTGGTTAGAACATCCTATTACCATTATTTATTTTTAAAACTACATACCATCCAGTATCTCACTTTAGGTTATCGGATTTTTTTTTCTGTCTTGTTTGATTCCAGTCTGATACTTTTCATGTATATTGATCCTCAGTGTATTGTCATCTCATGCTAATCTCTATGGAACATTATCTGAGGGGAAAGAGAAGAGCTTATAATTAAAAGTCATGGAACTAGGCATGTGTCACACAACCTGGGTCTTCCAATAACAAGCTAAGACATTAGCTGAGTCATTTTCCTTCCCTGATTCTCAATGTTGGTGGTTATTCAGTAGAGAAGGGAAAAGCTATGTTTATGCTCAACTGTTTCATGATTCCTGGAAGTCTTGCATGGGAGAGGAACTTTGGACAGGATGGTAACCATATTAACTGGTTAGTTCTGTACCTTGACATCCCTGAATAACTAAGTCAAAGATGATGTTGATGATATTATTATCACTACCGCTTATTAGGTGCTTACCATGTATCAGGAATTTTGCCTCGCATTAGCTAAACATAGCATATTCAATCCTACCCACATTTCTTTGCAACAAATATGATAATTTCCACTTTATAGTTAACAAAACTGAGGCTCAGAGAGTTAAATGACTTGCCTAAGCTCACATGGTTTATATGAAACAATATTTGGGTTTGAACACAGGCTAGTTTTATTGAAAGTAACTTGTGGCTGGGCACGATTGCTCACACCTTTGTAATCCCAGCACTTTGGGAGGCCAAAGTGGGTGGATCACCTGAGGTCAGGAGTTCAAGACCAGCCTGGCCAACATGGTGAAACCCCATCCCTACTAAAAATATAAAAATTAGCCAGTTGTGGTGGTGCACACCTATCATCTCAACTACTCAGAAGACTGAGGCGGGAGAATTGCCTGAACCCGGGAGGTGGAGGTTGCAGTAAGCCAAGATAGAATAAGACTGAGTCTCAATAAATAAATAAATAAAATATGTTCTTTGCACCAACGAAAGTGTGTGTTTGTTTCTGCAGTCAGTGTGACTCTGGATCCAGATACAGCTCATCATGAACTAATTCTGTCTGAAGATCGGAGACAGGTGACTCGAGGGTACCTCCAGCAGAATCAGGACACTTCCTCTCGGAGATTCAGCGCCTTGCCCTGTGTCTTGGGTTGTGAAGGCTTCACCTCAGGAAGATGCTACTTTGAAGTGGATGTTGGAGAAGGAACTGGGTGGGATTTAGGCGTTTGTATGGAAAATGTGCAGAGGGGCACTGGCATGAAGCAAGAGCCTCAGTTTGGATTCTGGACCCTAAGGCTGTGCAAAAACAAAGGTTATGTAGCACTTACTTCTCCCCCAACTTCCCTTCATCTGCATGAGCAGCCCCTGGTTGTGGGAGTGTTTCTGGACTGTGAGGCTGGAGTCGTATCCTTTTACAATGGGACTACTGGCTGCCACATCTTTACCTTCCCAAAGGCTTCCTTCTCTGATATTCTCCGGCCCTATTTCCAGGTTTACCATTATTCTCCTTTGTTTCTGCCTCCCCTAGATGATTAAGGAGAAAAACAGAGGCTCTTTCATTTAACCAGCCCAAAGAAAATAATGTAAATCACATAAGGGCAGAAATTTGGTCTGTTTTCTTCACTGCCATTTCCTTAGTACTCAGAATAGTGCTGGGATTTTAGTGGATATGTAATGAATTTATGCTGTATAAATGGACTTAGAAACTAAAAATAGCACAGTTGGTTGACCTGCACTGGGGCAAAGCAAGGTAATGGCTATGATCATACATTGCTCCATCTGTCTTTAATGGATCAGGGCTCTGATTTCCAAGGTCTTCAGGTGAGTGAGGAGACCCACAAGTCAGAATGTCTGTGTTCTCCTAGTTTGTTTGCTATTTGAACTCATGGGTGATGAAAGAAAGCTGCAATTGTCTGCCAACTGTATTAAAACAAAAAGGTGGAAAATCAAAATAGTATTGACACTTCCAACCACTGACAGGTTGTTTAATAATCTGAGCAGCAGTTCTGGAGGCTACCAGACTTTCAGAGATCTGCCTGAGAAACAGCCAAGCAAAGTGTGAGAGAAGGGTTAAGACTAGCCTACAATGAGATGCTTCAAATGAACAGGGAATTATGAGTAAAATCAAACTTTGGTAGGGTATTCAGTTCTGGAAAAGAAGTTGGTATTTTTCAGTCTGCTAGGACCAGTTACCTTGAAATATCTTTGAATCTAAGTAAATAGTTATTGCTGAAATGGTCGTTAGCAGTCCTATGATTCAGAGAAGATCAAATAGACTTAACTTCATTTTGAAAAAGACGAAATTACCATACCTGAGTCGGTAATGACAGGATTACAACTAAAACATAAACAACGTTAATGATGACCATAAAAAGTCACAAAATTGCTAAATGTTATAATTTAGAGTTGATATAAAAATTGATGGCCGGGTGTGGTGGCTCATGCCTGTAATCCTGGCACTTTGGGAGGCTGAAGCAGGCAGATCATTTGAGGTCAGGAGTTTGAGACCAGCCTGGCCAACACAGTGAAATCCTGTCTCTACTAAAAAAAAAATACAGAAATTTAACCTGGCATGGTGGCAGGTGCCTGTAATCCCAGCTATTTGGGAGGCTGAGGCAGGAGAATTGCTTGGGCCAGAGAGGTGGCGGTTGTCGTAGGCCAAGATTATGCTCTGTCTCTAAAAAAGAAGAAAAAAAAAAAATTGATGTTTACTGATGTTTGTTGAGGTCCTCTGACATCATCTGTGAGAATAGGAGAAATGAAGCAAGAGCTGTGTCTGGATGTCAGAGGCATGGTTGGGCCTCCACCTCTGCCTAAGGGAAGACATAAAAGAGGCCAGACTATTGCTCATGCTCCTTCAAGTCAGTAGTTCTAGTTATGTTGGTATAGGCTGGGTCATAACTAGCAAGTGAAGGGTAGCAGAATACGCCACCTTTGGCATAACAGGTATTTTGAGCTGAAGACAATTGAGAAAAAAATAGATTAAAAAAGAAAAAAAGGAAAAACTACCGCTGCCCTCTCCCTATTTGCCTAAAAGCAAGATAAAAATTTGTCAAGGCGTCCTTTTATCCTGGGAAGAACAAAAGTGAATCATCAGAGACTTTAGACTCCTATCAGCCTGGAGATAGCACCAGAGAAATCATACTAAAATTAAAATTGCCTTTCAACAATTTACTGTGTGAGAAACTCAAAGTCCTTTTCCTTGTCACTTAAAAAATATATTCTTTCGTTAATGCTGTGTAAACCCAAGTTCTAAATCCTCCTTTGAATTATTAATGTCACAACTGCCCAGTGTTGTGCAATGCATGTGTTAATAAACTTCTCTTTGTTTCTTTCTCATCTGTCTTTTGTTAGTCTAGCTTATAGGGCCGCAGATGGAGAACCTAAAACGAGTAGAGAAAAAAGATTTTTCTCCCCAACAGCAGGATTATCTCCTGTATTATTTGTTCTTTATCCTGGTAGTCTGAGTATGCTGACTCAGACCTGGGGAATAGGACCCAGTGGATAACCAAGGAACCCCACCTATGTTTAGGATCAGTAAAGAGGTAATCTGGATATTCCTAAACTCTTCTCTACCTCTTCCCACAGTCCTGTGTTATCCAAGTGTTGTCTTCCCCAAAAAGGAGAGGCCTCCCTAACATTGGCAAAGCCTAGCATATGCTGCTCAGAGGAAATTCTATATCCCTAAGCAGTTAGGTTGCTGAATAAGAAAGAATAATAACAAAATAAACATTTAATTAAATGGATGTTTTAAAAAATGAATAAACCTTTGGAAACCATAAGGAAGTCCAGAATAAAGATAAAATTTGAGATTAATTGGGGTGCAGGAAAGTTATGGAAAGAACATAAGTCTTACTACTCCCTATAAGGGAAAATCCTATTAAATTAGATAAATCATTAGCTATTCTGATGATTAAAGAATACAGGAAAAAGTAGGAACAAAATAATATATACTAGAATAATTATTTTAAAGATTAATTTGAAGTATTGGATGCAAATAAATTTGAAAGCCTTGATTAAAATACTTTTTAAAAAGAAACAAATGACCTAACTGACCCAAGAAGGGAAAGAAAATCTAAACATACTGACATATACAAAATGAAATTCAGAAATTTACAGAGTGGCCAGGCATGGTGGCTCACACCTGTAATCCTGGCACTTTGGGAGGCTGAGATGGCAGGATCATTTGAAGCTAGGAGTTTGAGACTAGCCTGGGCAACATACTGAGACCCCTATCTCTGGAAAAAAAAAATAGCTGGGCATGGTGAGATGTGCCTTAGTTTCAGCTACTCAGGAGGCTGAGGCAAGAGGATTGCTTGAGCCTAGGAGATCAAGGCTGCAGTGAGGCATGGTCATGCCACTGATCTCCAGCCTAAGTGACAGCAAGACCTTGTCTCAAAAAAGCAAAAAAAGTTACCGAGCTCCAACTAAATAATGTGGGGAAAAAAATTAGATGGTTTTATGGCTATTTTTTTTAAGGAAAAGCAATTCATGTATCCTTAAAGATTATATTAAGTTCTATACAATACGAAGCCCAAAATGACAGTGGCTGAAACAAGTTGATTTCTCTCCCATGTAAAGCAAGTCTAGATGTGGAAGTCTGGGAAACCCAGAAAATCCAGGTCTTGTTGGTATGTGGAAACTCCAGGAAATCACCAAATTCCCTCAATTACCCCTGGGATCCACGAGAGCCACTAAAGTTCACACTCATAACCCAAGTTGTAGGATGGAAAAAAGGATACAAAAGTAGGGTAAAGGGCATGTGTGCAACAGCTCTGTTTTACTCTAGTGTCCTAAATCCTATCATGCAACCTTTGGCTTGCCTTGCATTTGCCAGAATTTAGCCCATGGCCACACCTAAGAAGTCAGAAATATTAGCTGCTTTTCCAGGGTAGTTGGCTGAAAATCAGGAGTCCTCATATTAAAAAACAGAATGGACTTTGAATGGATGAGCAACAATCTCCTTCACACTCAGATACTATTTAAACTGTTCTAGTCAATGACCAAAAAAGAAAAGCCTACAAACTCATTAATATAAAAACTTGACAAAGGTACTCCCCCAACACACCATCCCAAAAAGGAAATTTCGAATCTAATTAATAGTCTTAGCTTGGGCTGCTGAAACAATCCAGATCTTAGCTTGGATTCTTTGTGAAGGCCCTTTTCTAGCTTGCAGATGGCTACCTTCCCGCTGTGTCCTCACATGCCAAAGACAGAGCTAGCTCTCTGGTCTTTTCTTATAAGGGACCAGTCCCATCATGCCTGTCATGAAGACTCCGTCTACTAGAATCTCATCTAAACCTAATTATCTACCAAAGACCCCGCCTCCAAAGACCATCACATCGAGAGTGAGTTTCAACATATGAATTGTGGGAAACACAAACATTTGGTTCAACTGTAACTACTGAAGCAAAAATAGTCCCCCATTATAGACATCCAGCACCACAGTGATACATTTATTACAATTAAGCTTACATTGACACGTCATTATCAACGAAAGTCTATAATTTACATTAGCATTTATTCTTAGTGTTGTGCATTCTATGGGTTTTGACAAATGTATAGTGTCATGTATCCATTATAGTATCACAGAAGTTTCACTGTCCCAAAAATCCTCTGTGCTCTACCTTTTCAACTCTCCCTGCCACCCAATTTCTAACAAGTGCGAATCTTTTGGTTGTGTCCATATATGCTGCCTTTTCCAGATCCTCATATAATTCTGAGGTAGGAAACAGGAGTGAACTAGGAGGCAGGGACTTTACTCCGGACCAGATTGAAGACTAGCTGAAACAGGGACGCGATTAAAGCACCTCTCCATAAGACACGCCCACCAGAGCCGAGTCAGTTTTTCGTTGCCATGGCAGCAACGGGACATTACCGACCCCTTTCCTCTGCACTTACTCCGAAGTTACAACGCTTTTTCTAGAAAGTCCTGCATAATCCCCCTTAACGGGCCTGTAATTAAAAGTAGGTATATGATTGCAGAACGGCCCCTGAGCTCCTACTCTAGATACACTACTTGTGGGTTAGCCCTGCTAAGCAAGGAACAGTACCTGTGCTGCGGCTGTACACTGCCGCTTCTATAAAAGTTGCTAACAGCACCCTTGGATTCTTTACTGGGCTAAGCCCTGGTTTTTGGCCTGCTTGCCCTGCATCAATTGGAATCATACAGTATGTAGTCTTTTCAGGTTGGCTGTTAGTAACAGGCATTTAAGGATCCTTCATGTCATCTCATGGCTTGATCATTTTCTTTCTTTCTTTTTCTTTTCTTTTTTTGAGACAGAGGAGTCCTGCTCTGCTGGCCAGGCTGAAGTGCAGTGGCGCCGGCTCACTGCAACCTCCTCCTCGCAGGTTCAACAATTCTCGTGTCTCAGCTTCCACCGTGTACCTGGGATTACACTTGCACACCACGATGCCTGGCTACTTGGGGATTCCCCATTTTGACTTGGCTAGTCTCAAACTCCTGGCCTCAAGCAATCCACTCGCCTCTGTCTCCCAAAATGAATGCATTTATTTTTAAAGCGAAATAACATTCCATTATTCAGATGTACCACAGTCATCCACTCTACTGAAAGACGTCTTGTTTCCAAGTTTTGGATAAATTATGAATAAAACTGATATAAACATCTGTGTGCAGGTTTTTGTGTGGAGATAAGTTTTCAACTTTTTTGGATAAATACTAAGGAGCATGATTGGTGGATCTTATGGTAAAGGTATGGTTACTCTTGTAAGAAACCACCAAACTGTCTTCCAAAGGGACTGCACATTTTGCATTCTCACTAGTAATGAACAAGTTCCTATTGCTCCATATCTTTGCCAACATTTGGTGCTAACAATGTTCTAAATTTTGGTCATTCTACTAGGTGTGTAGTGGTATCTACTTGCTGTTTTAATTTGCAATTCCCTAACGACACCATGTCAAGCATCTTTTCATGTGAATACTTGCATCTGTGTATCTTTTTTGGTGAACAGACGTTCAGGTCATTGGCCTGCTTTAAATCAGGTTATTTTCTTACTGTTGAGTTTTAAGTACTCTTTGTATATATTAAAAATATTGTCCTTCATCAGATATGTTTTTTGCAAACATTATCTGTCAATGCATGGGTTATCCGCAACACTTCTTTGTAAATTTGCAAGTCCTTTGGGAAAAGAAATGTATGCAAAGTATTAATTTGGCAGTCTCATATCACAAAAGTACTCTAAAGTTAAATAAATTACAATTTTTCAAATTTTGAATTAATTGATCTTTACTATTGTTAACAAGGCCTTTTTTTTTTTTTTTTTTTAATAGAGACTGGGGTCTCACTACATTGCCCAGGGTGGTCTCCAACTCGTGGCCTAAAGTGATTCTCTTGCCTTGGCCTTCCAAAGTACTGAGAGTACAGGCATCAGCCACTATGCTCAGCCATCTGGTATTCTTCAGCAACTGTTTGATAACTTAATCTTTCACTTTTTGGGAAAAAAAAATTTAGTTTTTTCTCATTGTTTCTAACAAAAGCTTCATAACTGAAATAATTTCTCCTTATCATCTCTTCTTATAAATATAGTTTTCTTTTTTTATTGAAAAATCTGAAATTCTATAACTGGCCAAAGTTACTAGTTTAGATCATATTAGATATTCAACATTTTTTTGGATATTTGATTTTTATTTCAGGCAACTAATAGCTATTCATTTTTGCACTGTTGGAAGAAAATTACTGATCAAATTCACTATATATTTGCAGAAAATGGCTTATAATAATGTCTACTTTATCAATTTTTTTTTCTTTCTTTCCTTTTAGATATAGTGTCTCACTATGTTGCCCAGGCTGGTTTCCAACTTCTGGGCTCAAGCAATCCTCCCCCCTTGGCCTTCCAAAGTGTTGGACATGTTTCATCTACAACTTGGTTGTTTTGTTCTGCTGCAGTATATTTGCAATTGCCATTCATCATGAAATTCATGCCATACCTGGTTCCACTCTCTTTTTTGTCTTTATTGTTCTGGTTATAGCACTAGCTTTGTGTCTCCACTCAATTTTGCATCAGTAGTATGTTTTCATTTTAAATGTTAAGTCTGTCTATATGTATGTTGAGACAGGATCTTGCTCTTTTGCCCAGGCTGGAGTACAGTGGCAAGATCAGAGCTCACTGCAGCCTTGACTGCCCAGGATTAAGTGATCTTCCCACCTCAGCCTCCAGAGTGACTGAGACTACAGGCACTTGCCACCACATCTGGCTAACTTTTTTTGTATTGAGACAGGCTTTCTCCATGTCACCCAGGCTGGTTTTGAACTACTGGGCTCAAGCAATCCTCCCACTTCATCCTTCCAAAGTGCTGGAATTACAGGCTTAGGCCACCCTGCCTGGCTTCCACATTTATTTTTAATTATAAATAAATTATAATAATGTTAACAATTAGATTTTTTTTTTTTTTTTTGACACAAAATTTCACTTCTGTTGTTCAGGCTGGAGTGCAATGACTCGATCTCAGCTCACCACAACCTCCGCCTCCTGGGTTTAAGCTATTTTCCTGCCTCAGTCTCCTGAGTAGCTTGGATTACAGGTATGCACCACCATGCCAGGCTAATTTTGTATATTTAGTAGAGACGGAGTTTCTCCATATTGGTCAGGCTGGTCTCAAACTCCAGACCTTACGTGATCTGCCTGCCTTGGCCTCCCAAAGTGCTGGGATTACAGGTGTGAGCCACCATGCCCAGCCCAAACAATTAGATTTAATTAATGATAAATGTAAAATGCTAAATAGGTTTTATTAAATAAATAAAATGAAAATAATCAGTATTTCAATTTAATTACTAATTGTAATTCATATAATTATCCTTGTAACTCCTAATGTCTGTATAAAAGATTTTTACATTTCTTTTAATTTTTAAAATTTTATTTACTTATTTATTTCATGCCAGGCCATCACTGTGATACATTTTTAAAAACACATTAAATTATCAACAGAAAAGTGCTGTGATGGAAAATATACATTGAAATGCCCTTTTTGGTTAGGAGAGTAATTCTGTTTTTCTCATAAAGAATGGGAATGTCCTTCAGGCCCCTCCTGTCATATTCTGGGGATCAGGTGTCACCATCCTCACTCCAGTCGTCAGGCAGGGTCCTCAGTCTTCAGCCTCCTCCTCTTTCCCCTTTGTCTTGGGTCTCCCCGTGTCTCTTTTTTCCAAGACCTAAACTCCCTGAGGACTGGACTGTTCTTACATCTTGATGCCACTCCTGAACACCTGCTTTAATGTGCTGGGCACTGGGTCCATTAAAGATCGTATGTGAAATTTTAAAAGAAACCTATCACCTTTCTGTGGTGCAGCTATAATTTCTGGTTTCACCTACCAGCTGGGTCAAAGTGGACCAGTGACACCACCTGTCTGCGCCTTCCTTTCCTCCAGTATAACACTGGGGCAATAGTCCTGGTTCCTGTGAGGTGCTCAGGCACAAAACGCTAGGCATGTAACATAATAAATGAGCTTTTTTCCGGTTACTTTAAAAGATTGCAGAGGATGTTCATGTATACAGTCCGCTAAGGGATTGTGGGGCTGCTCTCCAACTCCCGGCCTAAAGTGATTCTCTTGCCTTGGCCTTCCGAAATACTGGGAGTACAGGCACCTGCGGCCCTCGCCCTGCGCGCCTCCGCGAGAGGCTTGTTTTCCAGCGCGTCAGAGGGGCCTGCGCCTCCAGGCCTGGTGCGAGCCAGGGCTCCCTCCTCACAGCTGGGTCTGAGGTCTGAATGCCGCGCCCTCGGGAGAGTCACGGACGGGTCTCGGTTTCCTGCAAGGGCCAGAGCTCGGAGAAAGGAGCAGATCCTGGTGGAAGACTGCAGGTCTGGGTCCTCCGGCGGAAAAGCTAGGTGGGTAAGACACCGCGGGAGTGGGGCGCGGGAGAGGGGCGCGGGAGAAGCGGGGGCGGGTAAGACGCCGCGGGAGTGGGGCGCGGGGGAAGCGGGGGCGGGTAAGACGCCGCGGGAGTGGGGCGCGGGGGAAGCGGGGGCGGGTAAGACGCCGCGGGAGTGGGGCGCGGGGGAAGCGGGGGCGGGTAAGACGCCGCGGGAGTGGGGCGCGGGGGAAGCGGGGGCGGGTAAGACGCCGCGGGAGTGGGGCGCGGGGGGTGGGGACTGGGCAACGGAGGCGGGGCGAGAGGTCTGGGGCAGGCGAGGGCGGGGCTTAAGAGCGAGCCCCCCGCCACCGTTCTAACCTTGAAGCTGTACTGAGCCAGCTTCCCTGTGATACTTTAAAATGAAAAAGTACAAAAACTGAAGTAATGGAACTATGCGTACGCATCTCCTAGATTCTTTTTTTTTTTTTTTTTTTGTTGAGACGCAGTTTAATTCTTGTTGCCCAGGCTGGAATGCAATGGCGCGATCTCGGCTCGCCACAACCTCCCCCTCCCAGGTTCGAACGATTCTCCTGCCTCAGCCTCCTGGGTAGCTGGGATTACAGGCATTCACCACCATTCCCGGCTAATTTTGTATTATTAGTAGAGACAGGGTTTCTCCAAGTTGACCAGGCTGGTCGCGAACTCCTGACCCCAGGTGATTCGCAAGCCTTGGCCTCCCAAAGTGTTGGATTTACAGGGGTGAGCCACCACGCCCAGCACACCTAGATTTGTAAAGGTTAATGTGTGACTGTATTTACTCCAGATGTTGTGGAAATAAATGAAAATGACAAGTTAAAATGAAGGAAGAACTCTCTCACGTCCCCCCTAGAAGCAAACACACTTCTGAAAATAGCTTGTATGCTCTCACGGCCTGTTTTTATTAAAAGTATTAAGAAGTACTTTTGCAAATATTAGATGTAGTATGACAGGTAAAGATTTTTTTCATTAAAAATATTTTATCTTTTTTTAAAATAACCTTTTTATTTATTTATTTGAGACAGTCTCTCTCTGTTGCCCAGGCTGGAGTGCAGTGGCAATATCTCCCTTTACTGCAACCTTTGCCTCCCTGGTTGAAGTGATTCTCCGGCCTTAGACTCCCAAGTACCTGTGATTAAAAACGTGAGCCACCACACCCTACTAATTTTTGTATTTTTAGTAGAGATGGGTTTTCACCATGTTGTCCAGGCTGGTCTCGAACTCATGACCTCCAGTGATCCGCCTACCTTGGCCTCCCAAAGTGCTGAGAATATACGTGTAAGCCACGGTGACTGGGCACCTTAATCATTTTTGGTTTTGTTTCTGGTCTAAGAAATTCTGCACTTCTCTGAATGTAGTCCTTATTTGCCTCTACAATTTTAAAAGATTTTCTGTGTCTTTATTAAATCCGGAAAATTTTGTGTATGATACGAGGTATAGCTAGGATTTTTTTTTTATTCCACATGAAAGCCAGTTTCTCAGCCCAAGTAATTGAATCCTTTCTCCACCAACTTTTAAGGCTACTTCTACTCTATTGTGTGCATGGTAGTTTCTAGACTTTGTTTTGTTGTATTGATATCTTCACCTGTTTTTACATCAAGGCTCTCCTGTTGGGGAAATAAAACAATCCTGCCAACCATAGATCCATCTGGATCCTTATAAACATACTATGGCATAGTGAGAGATAGATAGGACATATTGATATGGCAT
The DNA here is from genome assembly GCF_048565385.1 of Saimiri boliviensis. Lineage (NCBI taxonomy): Eukaryota > Metazoa > Chordata > Mammalia > Primates > Cebidae > Saimiri > Saimiri boliviensis. Next base: position 163,922,023 of record NC_133452.1, read on the forward strand.
AATCCAGGGTTCAGGTAGTGCTGTCGTTACACTGAAGTGGTTCAGCTAGTTAGCAGGAGCATTAGTTAGTACAGATATCCAGAGTTGATGGTCTTATTTGTATGAAAGCCCAGTGCATGAGGGATTGGAGGGGAGGGCTGGGAATGGGGTGAAGGGACGATCCAGAAAGGGGCTATTCTTTAGGTCTACCCTGGAGAGTAGTCTCTGTTTTTGTTTTGTTTTGTATCTTCTTTAGATATTGAAGTATTAACTAAGGCTTAACAGCTAACTTGTTTACATCTTCATAAGAATAAGTTTATCTGATAGATTTTGGTGACACATAAACTAGGAAACAGAATGATGGAGCCGGCGCGGTGGTTCAAGCCTGTAATCCCAGCACTTTGGGAGGCCGAGGCTGGTGGATCACGAGGTCAAGAGATCGAGACCATACTGGTCAACATGGTGAAACCCCGTCTCTACTAAAAATACAAAAAATTAGATGGGCGTGGTGGTGCGTGCCTGTAATCCCAGCTACTTAGGACGCTGAGGCAGGAGAATTGCCTGAACCCAGGAGGCTGAGGTTGCGGTGAGCCGAGATCGCGCCATTGCACTCCAGCCTGGGTAACAAGAGCGAAACTCCGCCTCAAAAAAAAAAAGAAAAAAAAAAAAACCAGAATGATGGAACATAAGAGTCAAGGGTAGCGTTGGTTAGGGATAGCAGCTTTTAAAATTATGAGCTAAGATACAATTTAGAAGTTTTTTTTAAATTTTAATTAATCATACCATTATTTTTCTCCTTTAATTTCCACATGATGATTAGTTGATTATAGTACTTTTATTGTGCTTAACTTTTTTAAGATAATAGTTGTCTCTCCTCATTTTAGTAAGTAATATATTTAATGAAAAATCAACTTTATTGAGGAGTAATTTATACACAATAAAATACACCTGTATTAATTATACAATTTGATGACTTTTATATAACCAAACAGTTACTACTGTAATCAAGTAACAGAACATTTCCATCAAACTAGATAGTTTCTCTTTGTACTATCACCTGTGCCCTCTCTTCCATACGCTTGGCTGCAGGCAGCCACTGATGTGCTTTCCATAATTACGGTTTCCCCATTCCTAAAAATTCATGTGAATGGAATTTATATAATATGTATTTTTAAATTTCCTCCATATTTTTGAGATTCATCTATTTTGCTGTATGTATCAGTAGTTTATTCCCTTTTATTGCTTTATAGTATACCATGATGTAGATATATTACAATTGATTTACCCATTCACCTGTTGATGGACACGTGGGTTGTTTCTAGTTTACAGCATTGTAAAACAAAGCTGGTATGAACATTTGTACATAAGTCATACTGTGGACACGTGTTTATTTCTTCTGGGAGAAATGACCCAGAAATAGTACTAGGCTGTATAAATGTTTATTTAATTTTTAGAAACAGCCAAACTTTTTTCAAAGTAGTTGTAACATCTTCCCCTTACAGCCACAGTATATGAGAGTAGTTTCCTCCACACCCTTGCTCACCCTGGGTATTGTTAGTCTTTTTAACATTAGCGGTTCAGTTGAGTGTGAAGTACCTCACTGTGGTTTTGACTTGCATTTCCCTAGTAACTATATCGTTTCATGTGCATACCAGCCATTGGTATGTTTTCTTTTGTGAAATGTCTGCTGAAAAGTTTTATTCCTTTGTTTTGGCTTGTCATCTCACTAAGTTATACGGTTCCTTATATTTTCTAGGTGGGAGCCCTTTATTGGATACCTGTATTATAAATATTTTCTTTCAGCCTGTGATTTTTCTTCTTTTTTCTTTTTATTTATTTATTTATTTATTTATTTATTTTTTAGAAAGAATCTTGCTTTGTCACCCAGGCTGGAGTGCAGTGGTGCCATCTCAGCTTACTGCAACCTCTGCTTCTGGCTTCAAGTGATTCTCATGCCTAAGCCTCCTGCTTTTCAGTTTATAATGTTTTTTAAAAAGCAAATTTTCACTTTTAGTGAAATTTATCATTTCGTTGTTTATATTTTATAAATGATAAACCTGTTTTAAAGAAATCTTTGTTTATCCTAGGGTATTGTCAATTTTCTCTTATTTTTTAAAGAAGTTTTATAATTTTAGCTTTTACATTTAAGTCTGTAGTTTATTTTGAGTTAATTTTTGTGTAAAGTTTGAGGCAAGGCTCCTGCTCCTCTTCCCCACCCCAGGATATCTAGTTGTTCAAGAAACATTTATTGAATAGATGATTTTCTCCCTATTGAATAGCCTTGACAGCCTTGTCAAAGCAGTTGCCCATAGATGTGTGAGTCTGTTTCTGTGTTCTCTCTTTTGTTTCATTGATCTTTCTAATCTGATACCAGTTCATTCCGAAATACTTTCCAGATTACTATAGCATTTTAATAAAATTTTGAAAATAATAGTTTAAGCCCTTGGACTTTTTTTCTTTTAAATATATCAACTTGGAAAAAAGATTGATATCTTTTTTTTTGTTTCATTTTTTAATTTTTCAGAATTATATTTTAAATTGACATAATAATTATATGTATCTATGAGGTGCATAGTGGTGGTCTTTTTTTTTTAAATTTTTATTTATTTATTTATTTTTGAGATGGAGCCTAGGCTGGAGTGCAGTGACGTGATCTCAGCTCACTACAACCTCTTCCTCCTGGGTTCAAGTAATTCTCTTGCCCCAACCTTCTGGGGTAGGTGGGATTACAGGCACATGCCACCATGCCTGGCTAATTTTTGTATTTTTAATAGAGACGGGGTTTCACCATGTTGGCCAGACTGGTCTCTAACTCCTGACCTCAAGTGATCTGCCTGCCTTGGCCTCCCAAAATGTTGGGATTACAGGCATGAGACACTGTGCCCGGCCCTTAGTGGTGTTCTTGATACATACAGTATATAGCAATCAATTGAGGTAATTAATTAGCATATCCATTATTTCAAGCATCTATCATTTCTTTGTGTTGGGAATATTCAATGTCCTCTTTTCTAGCTATTTGAAAATATCTATTACTGTTAAGTATTGCCATTCTGGAGTACAAATAGAAAACTAGAATTGATTCCTTTTATCTAGTTGTGATTTATTTTCTTGAACAAATGTCTCTTTATCCCCTCTTCTCCCTATCATTCCTACCCTCTAGTAATCTCTGTTGTACTTTTTACTTTAAGGAGATAAACTTATTTAGTAAGTTAGCTTCTGAATAAAAGTGAGGACATGTGGTATGTACCTTTCTGTTTCTGGCTTATTTCACTTAATGTAGTGTCTCCAATTCCATCCATGTTGCTACAAATGACAGGATTTCATTCTGTCATGAACAAAGAAAAATTTGTAAAAACAAAAATTACCTTAGTTATCACATTTCTTTCATTGACATGATTCATAATCATCATAATCATCTCACTTTTGCATCATTTTATCAATTGGTTTTGTGCTTAAGATATTGCATCAGTTCATTATTGTCTTAATATTCCAACCAACCAACCCAGTGTAGAGATAAATGCTGGCCCGTATGACATGGCAGGAAAGGGAGGCAGGCCTAGGCCGGGCACGGTGATAGCAATGCTCCTGTGTCAGAAGCTGTTAGGTATTTGTTACATTCCTATTCCTAGACTCAAAATTAGATTCTTGTTTAGTTCTACTTGTCAGTGTGGCTGTGTGGTTGAATTCTGGTTAGTAGAAGGTGGGCAAAAGTGCTGGGTTTTCTTCCATACCCAGTCCATACCTACCTACCACTCACAATACTCCGTCCCTTTTTTCTCTTCAGGCTCCTTGAATTACAGACCATCCTGAGTACACCCTTGGGAGCCATGTGCTGAAGATGGCCAAGCCACAGGATGAAAGGAGCTGCATTTTTGAGTCACCACTGGAGAAAGGTCTCTCTAAATGGATTTGGAGAGAAGTCTTCTCTAATACGCCCCTCTAAGTTCCACTTGTAATCTACTACTTTTATCCTCCCAGCAGCGTAATTTGGGGGAAATTCCAGAATATCACAATATCTTGGTCATGGGTAAGGAAAGTGCCTTTACATACATATGATGCAAAGCCGATCAAAACAAGCAGAGCAGCCTGAGAGCAGCAAGACCCCAAAGGGTAAGGAAAGTCCTGGACAGGGCATCAGGACAGATCCTCGGGGCATGCCAGCATCCACCAGGGATTGACAGAGCTATTTAGAAAAACCGATAAAAAGCTCTGTCAACTGCAGTCACAGAAGATGGGGTTCAGAATGATGAGTAAATGCATACAACATTTCCATTTTGATGATGAAGGAAGTTTATAGAGCTTAGATTATTTGCTTTTGTACCTAGCACAGTACTTAATTCATAGTATACACACAGTAATTATTTAATAAGTGAAGGAGTCACTAGCCTAAGATCTTTAATATAGCATGCTTAAACCTGCTACCCGGGATTGGGAACTCACCTATTTAGTAGTGAGTAGAGGGGTATAGTACTGGTACTTAACATAGACATATTGTGGTTGAGTATCGTGTATTTTTGTTTTTGTTTTGAGACAGGTTCCCCCTCTGTTGCCCAGGCTGAGATGCAGTGGCATTATCATGGCTCATTGTAGCCTCGACCTCCTGGGCTGAAGTGATCCTCCCACCTCAGCCTCCTGAGTAGGTGGGACCACAGGTGTGTACACCATGCCTGACTAATCTTCTTCTTCTTCTTTTTTTTTTTTTTTTTGTAAGGATGGGATTTTCCCATATTGCCCAGGCTGGTCTCGATCTCCTGGGCTCAAGCTATCTACCTGCCGTGGCCTCCCAAAGTTGTAGGATTACAGGTGCGAGCCACTGTGCCTAGCAGATATGATGTTTTTAAAAGTTTGAAACTTAATATGCTCTCCGGTGTACCCTAGGTCCCTCGACTCCTGTTGCCTTAAAATTCACTCAGTTCACATGTTTGTCTTCCTTCTGTCTCCTGTGGGCTTCAGTTCTAAGAGAACCCTTTTACTCTTTGCTATTCACAAGTCCCCTTTTAAGCAGAGCTTGTTCCCAGCACTGTTTTGTTTTGCCCTCTGCTGTGTCCTTCTGGCTATCACCTACCTATCTTTTTTCTTCCATTATCTATCCACGTGTCCTCTGTATATATTTTTTTTTTTTGAGATTTTAAACATTTATAAGCATAAGTCCTTAGGCAGCTATGCCACTTACATAATGAACTAGAAAAGCTGACCAAAGAGAATAGGGTTGTACTCTGATATACTGTCTACAAGTTTGTGTTACACATGTTTACACGTATTTAAATACATACATATACACATATGATTATTGGTTATTAGGCAAACTCAATATGCAGTGCTTATAAAATATACTCAATGTAAACTTTTATAAACTTCTCATACTCTACAGTTTCTCGGCTTTTACTAGCTGCTATAAACTACCTGGGCATCTTGCATGAGTTAGTCTGTTGTAATGTTTTTGTATCTGATCAGTGAGGAGTTAGAAGGCATTATCTTTAAGGAGATTTACAGGTCCATGTCCAGGACTCAATAATTTTATTATTATTGCCTGGACAGATAAAATCTAAGGCAGGTGAAGGGGAAGGAATAAAAGTGCAGGGTGGAAGTTGCTTGAATGCTAACTGGCTCAAAGTTCTCCCAGAAAACATATGTAAAAGAAACCTTAGAACCTATATTACCAGGAGACCATTGAGACCAGGTCCTCTGAAAACCCTGAGGCCAGATAATCAGGTGAAGCTTTACATTTTGTTCCTTTCTGGTCACGATTTTCTCCATGGTCTGCTTAGTGCCTCCTCTGTGACTCTAAATTCTTGGGATCAACCCTTCTTCCCTGTGCGCATCTACAGTGCCTATGGGACACAGTGTAGCATGGGAAGGAAACTCTCTCCTGCCTTTATCTCTTCCTGTGTGCCCCAGGCCTTGATGGAATCCTGTGTCTCCATAGTGTAGCGTTTTAAGGAGATTTATTTATTCATTGAGATAGGGTCTTCTTGCTTTGTCCCCCAGGCTGGAATGCAGTGGTGCGATCCTGAATGCCATGGCGCAATCTCAGCTACCACCACATCTGGATAATTTTTAAATTTTTTTTAGAGACAGGGTTTTGCCATGTTGACCAGGCTGGTCTCAAACTCCTGGACTCAAGCAGTCTGCCCACCTCGGCCTCCTAAAGTGCTGGGATTACAGGCTGGAGGTACTATACCTGGCCTGAGGACTTTTCTTCTGGAATTCCCGCTAGGTTTTTGTAGTCAGTCTTCCCCCTATTTCCCACACTGGCTTTTGCAGACCTTCCTCTTCCCCAGTTCTATTTGCCACCATGTCAGACATGACTTTTGCCACAGGACATCTATCCTATGGTGGAGGAAACCAAAGCCATCAGTAGAAATTTCACTAACATGGAATCAGATTTATGGAAGACAAGGGGAGGAAAGTTTGGCCTTAACACCTGGAAGGGTTTTGTTTCTTTTAGTAATAAGGAAGCAGCTTAATAAATTTTCTGCTGTTCACTTGATGATGTGTGAACTGTCAGTAGTTCAAAGTTGTCATTATCTTTATGAATCAATTAGGTAATAATTTAAACAATGCCATAAACCTTCAAATCGGTTTAAGTCGAAATGTGTCATATTTAATAACAACAGCAAGAAATACACATTATGATAGAGAGCTCTTATACTTTCTTTGGATGAAAGTCAGTAAAATACAAGAGAAAAATGCATTTGCTTTGGGACTTTTAATAATTAGTTTACAAATCTAGCCACGATAGAAATCTGCTGATTAAATACTGGTTCTATTAATATGGAAACATGCATACTTTTCAAGTCCCTGAAAAGTTTCATGAGTACTTATTGAACCCACAGTTTTTAAAACCCACTGAACACTCTGCTCTATGTTGTCATTCACTATCTACCAATTATTTCACTATTGATCTATATTGTTTCCTTAGTGCTGGGATCATTTATATATGTATTTCTTTTATGTTGCATATTTTATATTTCTCTATTAGTTATTACCTGTTACTTTTGCTACAGTAATGGTTCAGAAGCGCACTTCCAAAATTTAGCTGTGGAGTGAATGGACTGAGTGAGGCAGAACTGGAGGCAAGAAAATGTCACAGTAATTTTAAAAAAGTTAGTGGACAATTAAAGGAAGAGAGTAGCAGTGAAATTGCAGAAACATAGATGTGTTTAAGAGAAAACTAGGAAATAGAATCAACAGCTTAGATGTAGGGATGAGAAAGGTCAAGGATGACACCAAGGTTTTTAACTGGAGCGAGTAGCTGGATGGAACGTTTCTTCCTGAAGAATGGGAACACTGAAAGGGCAGGTCAGATCACACGTTGTCTCAAAGGGCGTGAAGAGTAGAAGGCCTGGGACAGATCCTGAGATGACAAAGATCCATGGTGCAGGCAGAGGGAGGGAGATCCGCTAAAAAGACGGCAAGACTGCCAATGTCAGGAGAGTAGAAAACCGTGAGTGTGTAATGTCCTTGAAGTTGAGCCAGTATCATGTTTGAGAACATTTAAATGGTAACTCTGACAAAAAGCTGGAGGCCAGCTGGACTCAGGTGAGAGTGAGACGCTCCCATGCTTGTATGGGTTTTAAAGCCCACCATTTTCCTGCAGTAAAGATCTGAGAAGGGTCCTCTTGCGGCTCTGGCAGGGAGAGAAGAATCATTTTGAAATACACCCAGAACCTGCTTCAAAATAAAGGCCTACTCTCAAGGGGAAAATGCTTTGCCAGAGTCTTATCCAAGTTAGAAGATAATTCTTCCACTGCAGCCTCCTCTAAGCTTTCTGCCTCACTTAAGGAAAAGCAGTCAACAGGGGTTAGAGTTCCTTCAAACTAAAAAAAAGCTCTAGCATAAAAGGGCAGTGTGATTAATTTGAATACATTAAATTAACAACTTTGATGCATCATGAAGTACCCTTGGCTGGGTGCAGCGGTGGCTCATATCTGTAGTCCCAGCACTTTGGGAGGCCAAGGTGAGTGAATTGCTTAGCCCAGGTGTTCGAGATCACCTTGGGCAACAGCACCATCTCTACAAAATAAATACAAAGATTAACTGGGCATGGTGGCCTGCACATGTAGTCCCAGCTACCTGGGAGGATGAGGTGGGAGGATCGCTTGATCCTGGGAGGTGGAAGCTGCAGTGAGCCATGATTGTGCCACTGCACTCCAGCCTCAATGACAGAGTGAAGACATGTTATGGAGTATGAGGAAATACTGGCAACACATAAAATGGACAAAGGGCTTGTGTCCAAAATTAAAAAAAGAAAAGACAGGCCAGGTTCTGTGGCTCACACCTATAATCCCAGCACTTTGGGAGGCCGAGGCGGGTGGATCACCTGAGGTCAGAGTTCGAAACCAGCCTGGCCAACATGGTGAAACCCCATCTCTACCAAAAATACAAAAGTTAGCAGGGCGTGGTAGGTAGCACATGCCTGTAATCCCAGTTACTTGGGAGGAGGAGAATTGCTTGAACCCAGGAGGCAGAGGTTGCAGTAACGGGAGACAGCGCCACTGCACTCCAGTCTGGGTGATACAGCAAGACTCTGTCTCAAAAAACAAGACAAAACAAAACACAGCTTTGTTAAACCAGCAAGAAAAAACACAATCTGTTATGGAATGAATTGTGTTCTCCCAAAATTGATGTTGAAACTCTAACATCCAATATGACTATATTTGGAGATAGGACCTGTACGGAGATAATTAAGGTTAAATGAGGTCATAAGAATGGATTAGTAATCTGATCGATCTGGTGTCCTAATAAGTAAAGGAAGAGACATGAGGTCATTTTATGGGCATACAAAGAGGTCACATGAGAACCCATAAGGCGACTGCTATGGTTTGAATGTGAGATGACATCTCACATCTGCCGTGAGATAACACAGTAAGAAAGCCTTTGCCAGAGGTGGGCCCCTCGACCATGGGTTTTACAGCCTCCAGAATTTTAAGAAATAAATCTCTTTCTTTATAAATTACTTGGTCTCAGGTATTCTATTCAGCGTCAGTCTAAGACAGCAACTATTTTCAGGTCAAGAAGGGAGCCTCACTAGAAACTGAATCTCCTGGCACCTCGATTTAGGATTTCTGGCCTGGCCTCTGGGACTATGAGATAATACATTTCTTTTGTTTAAGCTACCTAGTCTGGAATTTTTGTTATGGCAGCCCAAGCAGATGGATGCATAATCTAATTAAGTAAAAAATGGGTAAAAGATATAAAATAAAACCGTAGCGAGCTACTGCTGCACATCTGTCACAGTGGATAACATTTTTAAAAGACTAAAAATTTTAATTGGGAAAAAAAGTATTGAGAAGTATATTGAAGAACAGGAATTCCCAGCTAGACTCCACTCAACATGAGGTTTGTGGTATTTATCCGTGTTAGTTTATAACTGTGGTTTTAATTTTCATTTCATTCTACGTAAACCTATATCACCACTTTCAGAAAGAGTTTAGCATTTGGCCCAACAATTCCTCTCCTAGGTATACAAACAACAGATACATATTCCTGTATGTACCCAGACATGTACATAGGAATATTCACAGTATTGTTTATATTAGCTGAAAAAGGGAAACAAATATGCATCAACAACGAAGTAGATACCTAAACTGTGGCACAATGATAAAAAGAAATAGTACATAAAAATAAAAATGAATTAAAGTTATACACAGCAACACAGATTAATCTGTTCAAACTTAATGTTCTGGGTGAAAGATACCAGGTACAAAGGATTATCTGTGTTTTATTTCCATTTTATGTTTCAAAAACAGGCGTACTAAATTACAGCGTTAGAGATCAAAATAGGGGTTATGTTTAGGACAGATGGAGTCATCTGTGACTGGAAGCAAGCATGAGGTGGCTCTGGGAGGGCTGGCTGATTTTCTGGTTTTTTTACTTGTGTGGCAATTATGGTGTTAATTTTGCGTTCATTTATTGAGTTTTGCATTTTTGTTTTGCTATGATTTGCTGTTTATATATTATGCTTCTCAGTTTAAAGAATGTTGAAATCTTCTAATAAGAAAATTTCTTTCAATGAGAAGGATTTTAAGCATTCAGAATCAATTTAAAATCTTCAATTTGCTTTATATCTAGTTCGAGAGACTGCTTACCTGCTACTCATATTTTTCTTCATTTATCAATATTGAAATAAGGAGTTAATGAAATTAAAATAGTGACTCTTTGTGGCACAGTTAAGGACTATGTAGTGTATTAATAGTTTTATAAATAAAAGAATAAAATCAAGCCACCAGGGAGTTGTTAACTGTCACTGACCTACTGCTATTTCCCGTGGTGCACCTTCTCCACACGGAGGGATATGAGATACTGCATATTCATGTGTCACTTTCACCATGTCTCCAGGCCTGATTTTAGAGAAGTAGAAAATCATAAGGTCTATACAGACTGCATTTAGGTTCGTATCCTTGAACCTTGCATTCTCTCTTAAGAGCCAACTGATAAGTGAATTATCCTATGAAAAACACAGAAACACAGAGAATGCGAGCAGAAAGTGGACGTTTACCAAACCCATTTTCTCTCTTCCTAAGCATGGGATATAAATAACTTATCTTCCTCCCGTGGAGTTAGGAGTTCTTATGTAGAAAGGAAAGCAGGGTGACCTTCCAGAGAGATTGGAAGAGGGAGTGATAAAGCAGTTAAAAGAGAGCACCCATGGATTCATAGATAATAACTTATTCCACTCTCCTTCTCTCTCTTTTGCATTGACCATGGCTTAGAATATATTTGAGGAAAAGCATACTGTCCATAAGGTATTATTGCCCTTTAAAGCTGATGTGGGGTGTTACGGAATGGTACTCAATGAGAGCAGGATAGAGTCTCTACAGAATTTTCTCTGATAAAAATAAAAACTAAATGATCTCCCAGGCGTATCTAGCTCTAAGCATTGCACAGTTCTTTGGAAAGCTGGAATCTACAATTGCCTTAAAATTAAAAAATAAGAGCAGTAAGGGTGGACAGCCTTTACAGTATTTTTTATAGAATCATAGAACAGCATGGTACTGGTGCTTGAATAGACAGAAGGACTGATGAAACAGAAGACAAAGTCCAGGCCTGGTGCCATGGCTCACACTTGTAATCTCAGCATTTTGGGAGGATAAGGTGGGTGGATCACTTGAGGCCAGGAGCTTGAGATCAGCCTGGCCAACATGGTAAAACTGCATCTCTACTAAAAATAGAAAAATTAGCCAGGTGTGGTGGCGGGTGCCTGTAATCCCAGCTACTTTGGAGACTGGAGGCAGGAGAATCACTTGAACTTGGGAGGCAAAGGTTGCAGCCAAGGTCATGCCACTGTACTCCAGTGTGGGGGACAGAGCGAGACTCTGTCTAAAAAAACAAATAAAATAATAAAATACAACCTAAAACCTAGCAGTCTCAACCCTGGAATTCTATTCAATAGCACCAAGTTCAGAAGTGGTAACTGGAAACATCAATGCTTATCAAAAAGAAATGGGCGAATAACTTATGCCACTCCATTTGAAGGATTTCTGTTTCTTTAATGACAGGGTTTTATTAAAGTCTGGATAAGAGAAAAGAAACATGCAGAAGTGTATATAACATCACTGTAAAAAATTTTTATTATTTTTGTTTTGAGACTGGATCTCACTCTGTTCCCTGGGCATGAGTGCAGTGGCACAATCTCTGCTCACTGCAGCCTCTACCTCCCGGGTTCCAATCATCCTCCCACTTCAGCCTCTCAAGGAGCTGGGACTACAGGTGCATGCCACCAGGCCTGGCTAATTTTTGTATATTTTTGTAAAGACAGGGTTTCACCATGTTGCCTAGGCTGGTCTCGAACTCCTGAGCTCAAGCAGTCTGCCCACCCGGCTTCCCAAAGTGCTGGGGATTACAGGTGTGACCCACTGCACCCAGCCTTTGTTTTTTTAATTAATAATCTAATGAAAAGACAAACCAACTATGCATATGAGGCCAGGCCCAGTGACTATAATCTCAACACTTTGGGAGGCCGAGGATTGCTTGAGGCCAGTTTATAGACCAGTCTGGGCAACATGGTGAGACTGTCTCCACAAAGAGTAAAACATTATCCTGGCATGGTAGTGTGGGCATGCAATTCCAGCTACTCTGGATGCTGAAGTGGCAGGATAGCTTGAGCCCGGTATTTGGAGGTGAGCTGCGATTATGCCACTGCAGTCTAACATGGACAACAGAGTGAGACCCTGTCTCAAAACATTAAAAAACAGAACTGAAAAACCAAAACCATGCATGTATATAGGTGTATGTAAAAGACTTAGTTCAAAGAAAAACATATTTCTCACAAAAATAGATGAGGAAAAAAACCTTTTTTTTTTTTTTTTTTTTTTAAAGGAATACATAGGTAGCTACTACATATTGGTTTGAGGGAGGGGGAACAGGGATGTGATGTGCCTGTATTGCTGACTTTAGACAACTGAAGCAGCTAAGCAAAGCAAATGAAAAAAGACCGACTGCTTGAAAAATACAGCTGATTATTAGCTCACATGCAAAAATAAACTTTTAGAACTAATTGAGCTGCACTATGAAAAAGTGAGTAAACTTGGCTGATCATATACCACTGTTTTTGTCAGATGTAAACAAAAATCCAGTTATTAAAATCTGAAACCCAGACTTAAAAGTGCAAAAGCTTAAAGGGGCAGTTCTGAGAAAAGGATCTTCAGTATTTAATATATGGACTCCACCAGGGTTGAAAATCCTGTGAAAGACGATCCAGTTAAGCACAGTAATTTTCAAATATCCAATCGGGGCGCTTCTGTTTCTATAAACAGACACCTAACAAGGGCTCTTGGATTTCAGCTGTAAAACTCCACTGCAACTAACATCCTTTGTCTTGACGAGGGCCTAAACCAAACCGATAGCCCTCAAATGCACCCAGGATAGTAAGACGCTGCGCAAAGCAAGAGCATTTTGCGTTTCAAAGTTCTGTCATGATGGCGCTGCAGAAAGCAAGCGAGCTAGGCCCTCCTGGTGGGGCTTTTAGAGGATGCCAACGTGGGCGCCAGCCACGCCAGCAGGGTCACTGTCATTCCCAAGGACAGACAACTCGCTAAACACTCCTGCGGAGTGGTTAAGCCATGAATTTTACCAACTAAGAACCATTTCTCAATTTCAGAAAAAGCTAACTTTAGCAATATTGACTCAAGAAGGCAATGTCTCCACTTTATCCTTGCACATAATAAAAAGCCTCAAGCCTGAGACGGGGACTCGATCTTGGTTTTACACGGTTATGACTAATTAGCTTGGGGTCGCGAGACACGGGACTTTGGGCTACTTACAGAAGGCCCCAGGTAACTTTAAAACACTGATTTTCATTATTCGGTGCATTTGAAGTCACCTTGCTATCTTCGATAGCCTCATCTGGTAGTAATTAGCTTTACTCAACCTATGTTAAATTTGACTCTTTCAATGATTCTAATACAACTGCGGGCGTATTGCATTTGACGGGGGGATTCTGTGTACTACAGCTCTTTTGCTGAAATATGTAGGTGGCTCTTAAAAGAGCCGTTGGGTCACTGTAAGAAGCTTCCAACTGGAATTTACTTTTTCTTGGGTGCTGCTTTCTTGGGTTTGGCAGTCTTTGACTTCGTCACTTTAGCCTTGGCCGCCTTGGGTTTTATAGCCTTGGTTTTAGCAGGGCTTTTGGTTACTTTTTTGGGCTTTACAGTTTTGGGACTCTTCGAGGGCTTTCTTGTGGCCGCAGGCTTTTTAGCCTTTTTCGGAGTCTTCACGCTTTTTTTGGTAACAGCCCCCGTGACCTTTTTGAGCTTTCTAGATGCGCCCGTCGCCTTGGTTTTCGCCGCCACCTTTGAGGGGCCGGGCTTGGCTTCCCCGGAGGATGCTTTCTTGTTGAGCTTGAAGGAACCCGAGGCGCCGGTGCCCTTCGTCTGCACCAGTGTGCCCTTGTTTACCAGGCTCTTAACGCCCAGCTTAATGCGGCTGTTATTCTTTCCCACATCGTAGCCGGTGGCCGCCAGAGCCTTTTTAAGGGCAGCCAGTGACACACCACCACGCTCCTTGGAGGAGGCAGCAGCCTGCACGATCAGCTCCGACACAGAGGGGCCTGCCGGTTTCTTCTTGGTGGCTGCTGCAACCTTAGCTGGTTTCTTAGCCTTCTTGCCAGCTGAAGATTTCTGAGGATCAGCTGAGGCGGCGGAAGCGGGAGGCGCCGTTTCGGACATGCTGACGGAGTACACTAAGCAAACTGGTAAAACCTGACAAAGCAGGATGCCAAAAAACGCCCCCGACGCGGCATATTTATAGGGTGGGACTGCGCGGTGATTGGTGCCCGTTAGTGCCCCGCCCCTCGCAGTGCCGAGGCTTTGGTCCAGTCTCAGAAGGCAGCTGGGGGCCTGTAGGGCCTACGGTCTTGCTTTGCTCATCGCAAGCAAACACACGGAAAAACCCGCCCGGGTTTCCTCGTTGTGAAGGAAATTGTAGGCGACTGCCGCCCAGTAACATCAGAGGGTGCAGCTTCTCTCTCAAAAAGCAGCTCTTTTTTAGGGAGTGGGTTGAGGGGGAGTAGTTTGTAAATGCAGCCCCATAAGCATCCGAGGAGTTTTATCAGAAATTATTAAAGGTCTGTTGCCAGAGATGTTCGTTTTTCATTTGCAAGAAATGCAAAATTCAGTGTTATTATTGGGGAGGGAGAGAGGAAAGCGCCGGTGTTAGGTCGCGTTAGGGCTAGTTGTCACCAACTCTTACGTTTTCTGGCAATGTTTTAGAGCGATGTGTCTGGCGAATACCTTTCACGTCAAAGAAGAATGAATCGGAAACACCACCAGAATTCACTAACGCTGCAGAAGTGTGGAAAAGTTTCTGCAATTGCAACTTATTTCCACAGTCCAATGCACTTCAGGAATTTCCAATGCCCTTTTCACCCATACAACATGCCCCAGATGGGTGCTGAGGTTTACAACCTGTGTTTCATCTCAGCACATACGATCAGCCTATCATATGTTCAACTCATTCTTTTATTCAACAAAGATTTATGGGCCTCACAAGCCTGCGAAAGGTATTAAATAAATGCTGGGTAGACGAAATCGGTTCCCTGACAGGCATTCTGCTGGGAGTTTAAGTCCCCTTAGTGTGAAAACAAACGGCACACCCTGGGGATAAGATTTTATGGTAACATCCTTTTAACTTGTTTGTGGCTGTTAAAGCATTTCAGAGTATCAATAAAGCTAAACGATCTCACATTCCCAATCAGAGACTCAGGTAACGGGAGAATAAACAGCTATTAAATCGACATCCACTTCCACAATCCTATTCTGTATAAACCCCTAGCACAGTGGAGAGTGAGGTAGTGAGGTCTTATTTCCGCTTGTGCTGTTGTAGTTTTCAAATAAGTCCGCACTGTGCTAAGTAACCTGAGCTTCTCCCCTTTTCCTTCAAACAACGTGCCAACCAAATAATGTAGGAGTCCCAGATAAATATTGTGTCCATCTTCTGCAGCAGTGCTTCTTACGTCCCATTTTATTGAGAAGCCATGCTTTCAAATGTTTCATGTAATTTCTAAGAATTTGGAAGATAATGGTTCGAAACTCTGCATCTTGGTTTGACGGCCAGTTATGAAACGCAGGTATACACGCTTGGAATAATTTTGTGACTAAACCCTTTTTGAAAGATATTAATCTTTCTTAGTGTAATAAGTGAGGTATCTGAAAAAATGCAACTTTTAAAAAGGAAATACTCCGAATTATTTTATTCAGGAGTTTCCATTTCAAATAATGGGTTCTGTCTCCTTTGTTTGTATTGGGTTAAACTGGCTTCAAATAAAATGGGAACGCTCCATGCAAATGAAGGATGCTACGTCAGTTTTTCTAAGTGGCTGTATGACAAAATAGCGCAAACCAATCAAAAGGTAGAATATGGCCTGCTTCCTGTTAATATAAAAGCGGTCACAATTCATATTTTAGCATTTTGAGACTTTTAAATTGATTGTGTTAGCTTTTGGCAATGCTAAATTATGTTCCTTGCGGAATACCATCCAGTTTCTCTTGGGCCGAGTCCACCTCCTGCTCGCAAAAGGAACAATTCCCAGCTGGTGGTACCTGGCGGCGGTGAAGGAGAACGGCCATTTTGCCACCGGCAGAGTACACCTAGGCTTTAGAAAACAAAAGCTGCGGAACGCTGCAAATTTAGGATTCAGAGAGCATAAACAAGAGAAAGACGTCTCATAGACAATGCTTCTATGAGTCATAGTGTAACCCTATGTTTGAGATGCTTTGCAGATTTCATTAACGCTTCTAAGTCAAGGTGTTACAAAGGAATCCACTTCTGAAAAGTTTCGGAAATTCCTGGAAAGGGTACATTTCCGGAGAGGAGGTGAGCAATATTCTCTCTTGTTCTCTCCTAAAAAGCTGAAGGTTATATAGAACTGGAGAACTATAATACCTTTGGGATCAATGTCTTGTTTCATGAAAAAGTAAACACTGCCTTCAGGTGATGAAAACTACGTGTAGAAGGGAATAAAATTAAAGTCCAAGCCGGCGCAGTGGCTTGGCCTGTAATCCTAGCTACTCCGGACCCTGAGGCGGTAGGATCCTTTGAGCCCAAGAGTTGAGGCCAGCTCAGGGAACAAAGCAAAACTAAACTAAACTAATAATAAAATGCCACTTAAAAAATAATAATCTGTAGATTTGAAATAGAATATAGTGGCCAGTGAAAGTGCAGGTTTGCTGCTGGCTTGAAGATAGACCAATCAGAGCTTGTAACGTCATAGTCATCGTCTTCTATCATCCAATCACTGCACTTTGCAGACTATAAATAGCAGAGCCGCCGGAGGTTCTACCGGCATTACTGTTTGCTTTTGTGCTGTGAGTTTCTCTTCGTCATGGCTCGCACTAAGCAGACTGCTCGCAAGTCTACGGGTGGTAAGGCTCCGCGCAAGCAGCTGGCTACTAAGGCGGCCCGCAAGAGCGCGCCGGCCACCGGCGGCGTGAAAAAGCCTCACCGGTACCGACCCGGCACGGTGGCTTTGCGCGAGATCCGCCGTTACCAGAAGTCTACAGAGCTACTGATCCGTAAACTACCTTTTCAGCGTTTGGTGCGCGAGATTGCGCAGGATTTTAAAACGGACCTGCGTTTCCAGAGTTCCGCTGTGATGGCTCTGCAGGAGGCGTGTGAGGCCTACTTGGTGGGGCTGTTTGAAGACACCAATCTGTGCGCCATCCACGCTAAGCGTGTCACTATTATGCCCAAGGACATCCAGCTTGCTCGCCGCATCCGCGGAGAGCGGGCATAATTACTTTGGTATCTCACTGGCCAATCAAAGGCTCTTTTCAGAGCCACCACATGCTCAAGTAAAGTAGCTGTAAGTAACCAACTTAGAGGAAAGAAAATGCACTGGGGTCACTTAACTTCTTTTGGGCTCACCACCAAAGGTTTAAAAACCGTTCCATTTTGACCAGTCACGGTGGCTCGCGCATGCAGTCCCAGCACTTTAGGGGCTGAGGCAGGCCGGTCACCTGAGTTCAGGAGATGGGGATCAGCCTGGACAACATAGCTAAACCCGGTCTCCAATAAAAATACGAAAACAAGCTGGGCGTGATGGCGAGCGCCTGTAATCTCAGCTACACTCAGGGCTGAGGCAGGAGAAACGCTTTGAACCTTGCAGGCAGCGGTTTCAATGAGTGGAGATCGCACCAATGCATTCTATCCTGGGCGGCAGACGGATACTTTTCGACTCAAAGTATTCGGCTTAAAATAGATTTGGAATGAGGATGGGTTTACATTTGACACTGTTCGTCAAAGCGTAACGATGTGACTCTGCTAAGAAAGTAAAAGGCCATTGGTCAAGTCAGTTTGGTTCCACCCTCCTTTCCCCACCCTTCCCCACCCGTTGTCCCGTCAGTTCCTGCGGCTTGGAGGAGGGGTTAAGGGAGGAGACTGTAGACGTCACATTTCCCGCCTGCGCACTTTGTATTCTGTGTCTACTTGGGGTTGGAGGAAGGTAGATATATAAAGATCGGTTCCGCTATTCTCTCACTTGCTCTTGGCTCACTTTTTGGGAAGTCATGTCTGGACGTGGTAAGGGCGGGAAGGGTTTAGGTAAGGGGGGTGCCAAGCGCCACCGCAAGGTGTTGCGTGACAACATCCAGGGCATCACCAAGCCGGCCATCCGGCGCCTTGCCCGCCGGATGTCAAGCGGATATCTGGTCTGATCTATGAGGAGACCCGAGGGGTGCTTAAGGTGTTCTTGGAGAACGTGATCCGTGACGCTGTCACCTATACGGAACACGCCAAGCGTAAGACGGTCACTGTCATGGACGTGGTCTACGCGCTCAAGCGCCAGGGACGCACCCTTTATGGCTTTGGCGGCTAAGGTTGCCGATTTCTCCACAGCTTTCCTTTCTAGACAAAAGGCCCTTTTCAGGGCCGCCCAACTAAACAAAAGAAGAGCTGTATCCATTAACCCAAGAAGCTCAGTGTATGATGAACATGAATGATACTGAGCTGACAACCCTGACAGCAAAGATTATGGGAATTTAGTCCCCTCCACTCACTAGATAGATATTTTCTTATTCTGAAAAATGAATGGAAAAAAACTAGTAGTGATAAGAATTTATATTAGTTTTCAAAGAATTTGTATTAGTTTCCAAGGAACAAAGAGAAACGCTGCCCAATCAGTGAGCCTCATTAGTAGCTGTCAACCAATCAGAGCTGATGAGCCAATACTTTCTAGGCAATCCAGAGAGCTCGAGGGGAAGCTAAGAAGTTTGTTGAGAAATGACAAAACCTTTTCAGGAAAAAAAACTTTTTTAGGGATTATGAAGGAAAATCAGAGATTTTTTAAGTATCCTTCAATCATGCACTGAGAGCAGTACTAAATTTATTGCCACCAATACGATTTGCCTCGATTTAAAAAAAAGCCCTGAAAATTGAAGCCGGATTCAGACTCCTGGAATATCCAGGACACTAAATTTAGGGGAGATTAAAACTGGTTTAGAGAGAAACGCGCCTATTTCAATGTTAATGCAGCCTTCAGCAGTTAGCCATGTTCTCCTCCCCGCCCTTTACGTAGAAATGGAAATTTGGGTGATAGAAATATTCTGAAATTAGGTTGTGATGATGGTTGTACAACTAAGTAACATGGTAAAATTCATTGAATTGCACGTAAAGTGGGTAAACCTTATGGTATGTAAAATACCAGTAAAGCTGGTTTTATATACATACACATACGTATTTCTATATACACACACAGAGAGAAATGATGCAGGCAGGGTGCCAGGACATGAGGTTGTTCGCATAGGCACTGCTGGTCTGTGAAGGGCCTCTTGGGCTTAACTTGGAAGCCTGGGCTTTGTCCAGTCAAGTCATTATAGCCATAGTATTAAAGGATGTTCTTGATCCAGTTATGTGTTCCAGTAGTACATCAAGCTTCAGAACTCACCAGGATAATGGATGTGAACTTACCTGAAGTTAGCTAACAGGGAAAAATCTTACTCTCATCTGAAGAGATATTCACAAATGCCTTTGTCATTGTGCTCTTCTTTGTACCATTGTTACAGAGGACTGATTTTGGCCTCACTATGTTGGCTTCAGTGATGGATGTCTTTTTATTTGGGGGCCCTGTTTTCCACCTGACGGTTTTCATCCAGGATTTCTTGGGGGAATTTACACATGTACACAGCTTGGTTTAATTTAAAACTGACAATGAAGAGAATTAGTATCTACATCCTGGATGGTTTCAGGAATTGAAGAGTCAGAAGAGCAAAGATGAGCCTAGGTACAGAAGGTGGGTCATTTTATGTCTTTTTTAGCTGGTATTCTAGAAATATTTATGAATTTTATATGCCAGATATTGTTGTAGACATTGGGGTACGTAAGTTAGCAAATTATAATTCCCTTTCCTGAATTCCAGAGTCAATGTAGAGAGGTGTGTGGATATAGATTTCCCATATAGGAGGTATGGTTGCTATAACAATATCCATAACTAGCTCCTGTTATGTTTTGCCTGGCCTTTTTAGTTCATAGCATTGCTGATAGATCATAGTCATCTTAGACATTCTCACCACCACCTTTAGCCTTCTTCAATCCTAACACTCATTCCTTGTTCAGAACAAAGTTGATGTTGCTTAATTAGCAAGCCCTGCACTATCCCCCCAGACTTTCTAGAGAAAAACAACACGCTGATTGCTTTAGGCAGTGGCAAGGTCAAGGAGTGAGAGATGGAGAATTGATTCTTGTAGCATTCTAATGGGCTTAGTGGGAGCCTGGGGACTTACAGAGAAGATTCATGCATGCATTCATTCGACAAAACTCCATAAACTACCTATTAAATGTTAGGCCTGTTCTAGGTGCTAGGCATACTTCCGGGAAAAAACAAAGTCTCTACCTTCAAAAAATATATTCCATTTGGGGGAGAGAGAACAAACAGAAAATAATATATATACATATATATATATTGTTACATGTATTTTTGTTAAATATATTGTTATATATGTGTGTACGTATACAGGCTATTTGAGCATAGTCAGCTATATACATGTCAAATGAGCAGAAAAGCTTAATATTTTACCAAAGATGATCATAGGAGGTCTCTTAAGGTTGGCATTTGAGCAGAGGCTTGAGTGATATGAGATCTAGACCTCTTCAGATTTCCAGGATAAGACATTTCTAGGGAGAAAGAACAAATATAAAGATGCTGATGTAATGCTTAGTCCATTCCAGAAACAGCAAGGAGGTCAGTGAAGAGAAAGAACTGTGAAGAGATTGAGGTCAGAGGGTAGCCGGGGTACAGATGTAGCAGGGCCTCCTACGTAGGTTGAGCAACTCATCCTAGTTTGCTTGGGACTTTCTAAGTTTCAGCACTGGAAGTCCTATACCCTGAGAAACACCTGAGAATTCGGCAAACTGAAATTGTTGGTCACCTGGCTTCAAGGCTATGATAAAGATGCTGGTTTTTATTATGAAGGTGATGGAAAGCCACTGGAATGTTCTCAGCAGACAGTGGACGTAATACCTTTAGAAAGGATCACTGTTGCTGTTGGATAGATAAAAAACTGTTTGATAAGGGGATTAAAAGTGAAAACAAAGACCAGTTAGGGGTCACTGTGTTCATTCAGACAAACCACTGTGGCAGCTTGCTCCTAAAGCAGCAGCACAGAAAGCAGTTAAAGGTATTTTGATTGATTTTCAGCTGAGTGAACTGCACTGGATGAAAGTTGTAAGAAGCTCAGAACAAACAAGATTGCACAATTCCTGGCACAAGCTGCTTGAAGAATGGAGTCTTATTGATTGATGTGAGGAATATCAGAGGAAGAACAGACTTGGTGTTTATGTATAAACACATTTATATTGGACAAGTTTGAGATGCCCATTAGCTATTCATGTAAATAAATATGCAGTTGTATATGAGTCGGGGAGATGATTTATAACTGCAAACACTTTTTTTTTTTTTTAGAGTTTCACTCTTGACATTCAGGCTGGAGAGCAGTAGCATGATCTCAACTCACTGCAAGCTCCACCTCCTGGGTTCAAGAGATTTTTCTGTCTCACCCTCCAGGGTAGCTGGGATTACAGGCGCCCGTAATCACACCCAGTTAATTTTTGTATTTTTAGTAGAGATGGGGGTCTCACAGTGTTGACCAGGCTGGTCTCAAACCCCTGACCTTAGGTGATCCACCCATCTTGGCCTTCCAAAGTGCTGGGATTACAGACCTCAGCCACCACAAAGGCCGATTTTTCTGAAACAATGTTTCATTCTGAAGCTTTAAGTGGGTGGAAGCAAACTGATAGAATTTGGAGAGTTGGTTAGGCATGGTGGGAATGAGGAACAGCCAGAAGCTGACACTATCACAGGCTTTGGCATTGCTAGAAGTTAACGTGACACTTACAGCTAGGCTTTGGTGTTTTCCTGTTGAACGTAAACTATTTGACGGAACACTGAGCATGTAAGTGGTGAGGCGAGGTGTGTTCACCAAGAAAAGAGTTCAAGAACTGAGCCAAAATACACCAGAGTAGTGGAGTACAGCTTTCTCCTTTTTTAGTAGGGCTGTGTAGAAATAGTCTATTTTATGGAAATATAGATCGCATTCTATCCAGTTCCTTCTGCTGAAACTTTATAGTTCCCACTCAGTTACTGTTACAAACAATGCTGCACTACATTATATTTGTTTTTGTTTTTGTTTTTTGAAACAGAGTCTCGCTCTATCTCCAGGCTGGGGTGCAGTGGCGAGATCCTGGCTCACTGAAACCGGTTTCAAGCAATCCTCCTGCCTCAGCCTCCCGAGTAGCTGGGACTACAGGCACGCACCACCACGCCTGGCTAATTTTTTGTATTTTTTAGTAGAGACGGGGTTTCACCGTGGTTGGCCAGGATGGTCTCAATCTCTTGACCTCGTGATCCACCTGCCTCGACCTCCCAAAGTGCTGGGATTACAGACTATATTTCTGTTTTTAGCCGTCTCATTTGGTCTCAGCATTTATTTATTTGCTGATGATTCTTTTTTTTTTTTTTTTTTTTTTTTTTGAGACGCAGTTTCACTCTTGTTACCCAGGCTGGAGTGCAATGGCGCGATCTCGGCTCACTGCAACCTCCGCCTCCTGGGTCCAAGCAATTCTCCTGCTTCAGCCTCCTGAGTAGCTGGGATTACAGGCACGTGCCACCATGTCCAGCTAATTTTTTGTATTTTTAGTAGAGACGGAGTTTCACCATGTTGATCTCGGCTCACCGCAACCTCCGCCTCCTGGGTTCAAGCAATTCTCCTGCCTCAGCCTCCTGAGTAGCTGGGATTACAGGCACGTGCCACCATGTCCAGCTAATTTTTTGTATTTTTAGTAGAGACGAGGTTTCACCATGTTGACCAGGATGGTCTCGATCTCTTGACCTCGTGATCCACCTGCCTCGGCCTCCCAAAGTGCTGGGATTACAAGCTTGAGCCACCGCGCCCGGCCTGGCTCTCCCATTTTTATCTCCAGCCCAGACCTCTCACCTGAACTGATTCAACTGCCTATGCACTATGTCTTCCTGTCAAGAGAGCCTTGTTAGCAAAGTAACCAGGCAACAAAGTTTTTTTTGTTGTTGAGGTAGTCATCAACATATTTGTTACTAAATCAAAGTTGCTGAATATTTGACTGACTTCTAAATTTGGTCATCTAACTTTGAAACAGTTAACCTAACTACGCTGTACAGTTTGAAATTTTCACAATTAAAAAAATTGCTTTTGTATTTTAAGGCAATTCCAATTTAAGGCAGGGATAAAAGACTGTTGGCTTCACAGGTACAGTGAAGATGCAAGTCATCTGAGAGCCCTGTGTCAGAAGAGGCTCTCATCTTACAGCTACTGTGACTGACCTCGGTATCAAGAGGAAATTGTGAGTCCTTGTTTATAAAAGACCCCTTTAGTCTAAGTGAAAATTAAACTGCCTAGGCAGCCTGATTAGCAGAGCCTCCAGCCTAACGACTGAAAATAGCAAAGCTGCTTTAATCAGCAGACTACTGGGGGAGGGAGGGGTAAGGGGTAGATGACGTCACTCAGCAGGACGCCAAGCTGGACTAGAATGAACTAGAAACGGAGGTGAAGGCTTGTGGCGCAACGGACAGGTAGGGGGGTTAAGGAGGGCAGGTGGTGTGTGTGGGGGGGGCGCTGCTAAGGAGGGCAGGTGTCACCAGGGAGGCTAAAAGTGCAGACCTTAGCTGACGTTGAAGTCAGATATGCCTGGGAAACAACTGACTTCTATTTTAATCGACCTACCCACTTGCAGGCGGCTGGCACCTAAGCTCTTGTACAAACACTTAAAAACTTATTTTTAAAACTGAAAAGCTGAACAATTTATTGAACTGGCGCTATACGGTAGTTGTTTGTGTGTCAAAAGCGTAGCATTAAAGTTCACTTACGGGAAACGTAGGACAATATAGACCACTAATGCTGTAACATGCCAAGGGTCGACACCCTTTGCGTTTTCCTCCGCTGGAGAAAACCTCAGCGGCCGGGGGAATCCCAGCGACCTCTCCTTTGCTTAAATCCGACTGCTTGCGCAGCCGCCCAGACTTAAGCTGGTGTTTCCCAACTGGCCTACGTAAGTGGTGCACGCTAGGTACAGCGGCTGAGACAGCCGAAACGTTGTTCTCAGAATAGTCACAGCTTTTTTTGAGAGGGAGTGGGCGGCCCTGAAAAGGGCCATTGGGAAGAAAAACAGAACACTAACCGCCAAAGCCATACAGAGTGCGACCTTGACGCTTCAGCGCGTAAACCACATCCATGGCAGTGACAGTCTTTCGCTTGGCGTGCTCGGTGTAGGTCACCGCATCTCGGATCACGTTCTCCAGGAAGACCTTGAGCACCCCGCGAGTCTCCTCGTAAATCAAACCCGAGATTCGCTTTACTCCGCCACGCCTAGCCAGGCGTCGGATAGCCGGCTTGGTAATGCCTTGGATATTATCGCGTAGCACTTTACGATGACGCTTGGCGCCTCCTTTACCCAAGCCTTTTCCGCCTTTGCCACGACCAGACATGGTTTAGCGATTCTAAACCGAAGAAAGAAAATGCGAAATCAAAGCAAGCCAGGAGCATTTATATGCTACCATCGGACCTTATTGAGAACTGAAAGCGGTAGCGAGGGTAAGGAGGCGTTGCTGCCTCACCCTTTGCTCCGCCTCTGTCAGGGCGCTGACCTAAGGACTGTGAGAGATAGGATAGTTTCACTTTTTAATCCCTTTAGAGTTTTCCCTTCCCATTTGCAACGCTGCTGTTGCAATCTAAAGCTATACCTTCTAGTGTGAATTTTAATAAGGGCTTATTTTAGGGGCTTTCCTTAATATGCCAGAGTGGTAAACTTTTTAAGTCCTTCGAGTGCTTGAAGACATACTGACTATTTAAAATGAAAGGAAATTTTTAAAAGGGCAGGTGTGAAAAGATCGCTTGGCCTTCTGTTTTCTTGAGAGCTGACTTTTGTTTCTTAAAAGCAGTGGATGAAATTCTCATATAAAAGATGTTCTCACTATGCTTTAAAGAAAGCAACATTCTTCTCAAGATGGGAGGCTGAAACCAAGAGAATTCTGTACAAACTGCGAAATCAGCCTTTCCTCGCCGCTTCCCTACCCAGTTATGTATCCTAGCCTAAATCCCTTTGCTTTAGCGATTTTTCTCAGTTTACTGTTCTTTGTCCAATTCATTATACAAACAACTAACTGCATTTTGGGGCGTTCATTTCATTATGAGAGCACTTGGGCCTCGTAAAACTTGTGTTAAAGAAATGCATATCTCTTCCTCCTGTTAATCAATTTTATATTAGTTTCATTTGCTGGTCCAGCCAGAGCCCTGAGGATGGGGGCGGAGTTTTGCTGTCCCTTCACACTGTACTGTCTCAGAAGAGGGTGATAGCTATGTAACATCGCAACCATGCCTTCGTCTGTAAAACACCAGTTTTTTCATCAAAAACGGGTGTTACTGATAATACTCAGGGGACTTTTAATTACCTAATGTGAACAAGGCATAAGAACAGAGACTGGAAAAGAGATATTACATAATGTGGTTTAAATTTACATGTTACTACTTAAACAATCTGCCCAGACGTTGGGATATTGCCCTGAACTCTCATTTTCCGGTGTTTACTCCCAACACTATGTTGCTAGCAGCACATATGTATGTCTTAATCGGGACTGTTTTTACACATCACAGCCTGTAATAACTTACAAGGTGTTGACAGATTCTGTTTTTTCATATGTGACGTTAAAATTGTCCAAAAATATTCCTTTATTCTCTTTTCCAAGGTGGATCACAATAGCAGCCTTTGTGCCTTCCCACAGCCAAACATGGAGTGCAGTTCAAATCTCCATAAACTGTTTTAAATTTCCTGATAACACATGTAAATAATTTCTATTGGAAGAACTGGAACGGCTACTGCTAGATTTTTAAATCTGAAAAATGCACCCTGAACTTGACTTCTTACTCTGAGAATCTTAGCCTTTTCACCCAAATCTAACAAACCAAAACTGCTTTTATACTCCCAACAGCATTAGCTATAAACTTCAGCCTACAGAAGAGTATTCACTTTGTGGTGACTGGGGAGAAAAAACGCCGTTTAACTGAAGAACTGGGAACAATCAGTATTTAAGGCGAACAAAAATCTCTGTGTTGTAGGGAGGCAAAACTCTACCTCTACTCTGTTATGTTCTCCAACTGGACTTGAGAATTAATTTGCCGTAAACAGATTAACAGAACAAAAACATACAGATTTATTTAATATAAATTTTATGGGACAGGAAAACACTTAAAAGAAAGTGAAGACCCAAAGAAATGACAAAAGCTAAATGCTTAAAGAGCGGCAATTGTGGGAAAGTAACTAAACCATGTGGTTAGATTAAAGGAAAATAGCATTATTTTAACAAGGTTTGTAAATAGCAGTCTCTCAGCTATGACTGCCTGCTGTGTTTGTGCAGAATTATCTCATCTATGATTCTGCTGAAGAATATTTCTTTTCTCCTGGCACAGGGAGAGCATTTTTCACATTCGAATTTTTATCTCCTGTTTTTAGAAAGAAAAGGTTAGATTCGAATTGCCTTCTTGAATTTGCCATTTTTGAAGTGCCTTTAGCTCAAAAGAATTCTCATGCCACAGTGGCCTATTTTTGGGTGGCGTATTCTGCAAACACCCCCTTCTCATCTTCAATCTCACCTTAATTACTCCTCTAACACAGAACAATAGATTCTTAATGCAATGATATTAAAATGTTTGTTGCACTACTCCCCAATACAAATTGCTCAGTAAATTTTCTTTCACAAATGAGACTTTCATCCATTTTTTAATTTTTAAATATCAGCTATAAATGAAGTTACAGCAGAATCCTTGTTCTGTTGAGGAGGGGGCAAAGAATGTAACTGGGAGAGGGGAGAATAGCTGAACTGAGCTACCAACCCCTGTCCATCTTGTCCTTAGAAAGTAATGTCACTTTATTCTTTTATGCTATTCGTCAGACCCTGTACCGCCAACATCTGTTTTTTCTTATAAAGAAAATGTAAAGAGAATCAAGCACTGTACATCAGATTCAGCACACCTACAACTGGAAAAAACAAAATATTGACCTTGAGCTGGGCCCAGGGCTTGGGGGCAGTCATCTTGGCATAGACCTTGTCCATTGGCATGTCTAACCTACCCTGTCTATGGATAATAAATGTCTGTGCCAGGTAGGGTCGCTCATACAAGAATCAAGAAAAATGAAATGTGAAACAGACATTCATTTTCATATTTTTAAAATGCAAATATTATTTGGTAAACCAAAAACAGCTTTATTAAAACCTGGGACACAAATGAATTTAAATAAATGATGAAATTCAAATGTAATCTTTTCTGTGTGTGGTTTGTTGACAGTTGGCCAGGTGATTTTAGCATGGTACATCAATTCACATTCTAGATGTGGGCCAAGAGAAAATGTTAGGTGTAAAAAATAGTGTAAAAAAGAATGTGAGGCAGTCTTTGGAATTAATATTTTTAATGTTTGACACAATGTGGTTGTTCTAAAGTTGGCTTGTAAAATGTAACAGCTATATGATAAAAAATAACTACAGTCACATAAATTATTAAAATTGTACAGTAAATATTACTTTTCAGTATCTTCCATACTCAATCCCCAACCTCTTAAAAAAAAAAAAAAGGCATATCATGGGTATATACAGTCCTGGAGAAAAAGCAATGCAACCAACTAGACGAATTACGAGCAAGGCCATAGACATAAAGTAACTAATAAAGGATTAAATTATGTTGGGTCAACAGTTGAAAGACAAAAAGTAGCTAGCTATGGCTAAAAGGGGAGCAGTTAGAGCCCTGCCTCACATATTGCACCAGAATTCCAGGTTAATGTGAACAGCCAACGTTTTAAATCTGTATATACATACATAATATAATGAAAACCTAGAGGACTATGTATTCGGCTGAGAAAATCCTTCCAAGTACGTTTTGAGGACAGACAACGGCATTTTTGTTAACGATAAAAGACAGTTATCACAGCTATTTCCGTTGGAATAATTGGGTGGCTCTGAAAAGAGCCTTTGGGTTTTAGACTGATCAAGTTAGTTTTACATTTACGCCCTCTCTCCGCGGATGCGGCGCGCGAGCTGGATGTCCTTGGGCATGATAGTCACCCGCTTGGCGTGGATGGCGCACAGGTTGGTGTCCTCGAAGAGCCCCACCAGGTAGGCCTCGCAGGCCTCCTGCAGCGCCATCACGGCGGAGCTCTGGAAGCGCAGGTCGGTCTTGAAGTCCTGCGCGATCTCGCGCACCAGGCGCTGAAACGGCAGCTTTCGGATCAGCAGCTCGGTGGACTTCTGGTAGCGGCGGATTTCCCGGAGAGCGACCGTGCCGGGCCGGTAGCGGTGCGGCTTCTTGACGCCGCCGGTGGCCGGCGCGCTCTTGCGGGCAGCCTTGGTAGCTAACTGCTTGCGCGGAGCTTTGCCGCCAGTAGACTTGCGAGCGGTCTGTTTAGTACGAGCCATGACAAAAACGAAAAAACAATCGGAGAAAAGCCCGCCTTCAGAGACGTCTGTGGAGGAAAAAGAGCTACTCTTCTTTTATAGCATCAGAACACCAACTATTGGCCACAAGAAAATTCAAAAATCCCCGCGCCTTTATTGGATTGGTCCATCTCTGCGCCTGGTTGCAGATGAAGAGAGGCTTTCAGGTTGAGGAAAGAATTCAATGTCCCGCCCATTACTGTAACTGCTCTGACGTCATTTTGTTAACCCCTTTAGCTGCTAGATCCACTGTGGACAAAAGTCTTGAACTGAAAATGCTTTCTAGTCTTAAAATTTGCCACACAGAAAGCAACGCGGAAACCTCCAATATTTCCTAAAGAAAAAGGGAATCAAGGAATATTTGAGGCGAGTCGGGAAATTTGCATATGTGCTTTATTTAAAATGATAGATTTTTCTGGGTGTGGCATGAGTAGGGTGGGCAATTAGAAAAATTCTCTTAGCCGGGCGTGGCGGCTCCCGCCTGTAATCCCAGCTAGTCCGACGGCTGAGGATCGCTAGAGCTCGAGTTTAAGGTTACGGTGAGCTATTATCACGCCACTACACTCCAGCTTGAGACAGGGGGAGACTCCATCTCAAAACAAAGCACCCCCTAAACCGGAAAAAAGCTCATTATGGTAAATAGATACATGCTAAAACGTTCAGTGGTAATGTGTATCCTCTCAATTGCTGCAGAGAATTTTATGACGTTTTCTCACATGGGGCATGGCGGTTTTAACACTTTCATTAAAAATACTAATTTAGGAGTATACGCAAGGGTCCAATTTTCTTTCTCTAAAATGTAGTTAAATGTTTGGTGTGGAGGTTGAGAATCATCCCTGTA
The DNA here is from genome assembly GCF_048565385.1 of Saimiri boliviensis. NCBI lineage: Eukaryota > Metazoa > Chordata > Mammalia > Primates > Cebidae > Saimiri > Saimiri boliviensis. The sequence continues at coordinate 163,951,284 of NC_133452.1, forward strand.
TGTGTAATGTTTTGCGTGCTGCGTGGCTTTTCTTCCATACCTAGATCTACTTGAGGTTTCTAGAGAGCCAGATTTCTGCAGTGCAAATTAAGTGTTATAGAACCTTATTGTACCACAAAAACATCTGTACGGGCAGCACAATACAAAGCACAACAGCTCGTTTAACGGAAGTCGTAGGTGGCTCTGAAAAGAGCCTTTGTTGTTAGGCAGATTTTGCCTGCTCAGAAAAACAGCAGTGCTTGGAGCGTTAGCGTTTCACTTTCCCTTGGCCTTGTGGTGGCTCTCGGTCTTCTTGGGCAGCAGCACGGCCTGGATGTTGGGCAGGACGCCGCCCTGCGCGATGGTCACACGTCCTAAGAGCTTATTGAGCTCCTCGTCGTTGCGGATGGCCAGCTGCAGGTGGCGCGGGATGATGCGGGTCTTCTTGTTGTCGCGGGCCGCGTTGCCCGCCAGCTCCAGGATCTCGGCCGTCAGGTACTCCAGCACCGCCGCCAGGTAGACCGGCGCGCCGGCCCCGACCCGCTCCGAGTAATTACCCTTGCGGAGCAGGCGGTGCACGCGGCCCACGGGGAACTGGAGCCCGGCCCGAGAAGAGCGGGTCTTGGCCTTGGCGCGGGCTTTGCCGCCCTGCTTGCCGCGACCAGACATGGTTTCCTCAGCAAAAAAAAAGGAAAATCCTCACAAAAAAACGTAATGAGAATACCCTACGAGGGAAGGCTGAGAAGCATTTATACTGACTGGAGGTAGCCAGCGGGGAATGCTTCCATTGGCTAATGTCAAACACCCAATGGGAGATCACATTCTGCATCCTTCATTTGCATGTGATTCTTCCATCTGGTGAAAGGTTTAGATGTCTGACCCAGTGAGGAGTCTGGCTGGACGAGACTTCGACTGGAATACCAATAATTGACCCAATTGGGATTTTCTCAAAATACGTTTTTGTGGAGGTTTTCTGCTGGCGATTTTGACTTTTAGCCGCTCGTAGTTTTCCGGCAGTGTGACTCATGCTTTTGGAAAGGAGTGGACTCCAACCAATTTCTAAATGGGTACTATTTAATAAGTCCTTCAAACCGGGCGCGGTGGCTCTTGTCCGTAATCCCAGCACTTTGGGAGGCCGTGGGTGGCGGGTCAGGCGTTCGAGACCAGCGTGAACAACATGGAGAAACCCTGTCTCCACTAAAATACCAAAAAATGCCTGGGGGTGGGGGGGAGTCGGCCTTGGTAGTGCGCGCCTGTAGTTCCAGCAAGTGGAGAGGAAGATCCCTTGAACCTGAGAGGCGGAGGTTGCGGCGAGCTAAGATAGAGCCATGGCACTCCAACCTGAGAGACAGAGCTAGGAGACTCTGGAAAAAAGGGGGATGGGGGTTGGGGTGGGGGTGGGAGGGAAGAAAAGCCAATACTCCAAATCCCAGTGAATTGCAGAAGTTTATAAGCTCTCTTCATAAGGGAGAGAGAAGGGGGATGCAGGAAAACCGGGGAAAATATATGATTTGGGAGAAAAATAAATGGATGTTTCAAATAGGTGACGGCTGTGACAAAGTGTCTAAATGGTGTTAGGCTCCTTTCTCGTGATTCAGTTCCTCTTCTCTGGTTAATGAGATTGTCTAGAAAAGTGATTCTTGACAACTAAAATCCTTTTTGAAATTCTGTCTATAAATTTTGAAATTTGTGATGAGAGGAATTCACGGAAAGCCCGTCTCTGAATGTACTGTTTCCTGTTTCCTACGTGCCATCTGTTCACATCAGCATACCAAAGCGGCATACCTTAGAGTTGCATTTCCTGAACTCTTTTGTAACACTGAATGAGGAGTCTGGAATCTTTCAGGAAATGATGGAACAAACATTTCATAACGCAGAAATACTCAAAACGGGATTATTATCATAAAAGTGTTTCTCTGAACTTCTGCCTTCCTGTCTAAGTCCCATTCTCCCCAGAGGCTAACCATAGAAAGTAGGATTCCTCCTCAAGGTGGGCCTTACAAACCAGAACTCCTTTTCCCCGGAGCCAGCTATAAAACCTAAAAATATCACTCTAACGTACCTTGTTTGCCTATGGGTCATAAGACCCCCCCCACACCCATTCTGAAAGAGGGTCTTGTGCCATAACAAGAAGGAAAGAATGCTGTACTGAGAGGTCAAGAAGAATCTTGACAGACAAGCTTTGCAGGCCTTCCCCACTCAGTCTGTTCGCATTAGATCATATCCTATCCAGCTGTTTATATTGCTGAACCTAGGCGTAAAAATGGGCAATCGCCCCTGTGTTTTTGAGTCTTCCTTCTAAAAGCTCCTGTAAAGTTGTGATGAAATCAAGGTATCCACCTTTTCTCCAATTAATCCGTGTTTTGCCGGTAATTTTCAGTGAACCTTGGGAGGGCAAAGGGGAAGTTTTCCTTTGGCCCCGACAGTATTATTCCAGTCATTACCTGGCTCTCCTGTTGAGGAACCTAAAATCAAGCAGGATTGAGTAGAGAAATCTTGCTGTTTTCCTTTTATATTCCATGAGACAGGAGCAGATGGGGTCTGGATGAAGGTGGATTACTTATTCCAGGAATTTCTGAGGTATCTACTACTTCTGTCTTTGGTCTACTTGCACTCAAACAGGATGGCAGAAGCAAAAAGAGCCATGGATGTAAGAAAATCTGCTCCTGGCTGGGCGCAGTGGCTCATGCCTGTAATCCCAGCACTTTGGGAGGCTGAGGCAGGAGAATCACTTGAGGTCAGGAGTTCAGTCTGGCCAACATGGTAAAACCCTGGTCTCTAATAGAAATACAAAAAATTAGCCGGGCGTAGTGGAGGGTGACTGTAACCCAGCTACTCCTGAGACTGAGGCAGGAGAATCTCTTGAACCCTAGAAGCAGAGATTGCAGTGAGCCGAGATTGTGCCTCTGCACTCCAGCCTGGGCTAGTGCAAAACTCCATCTAGAAAGAAAGAGAGAAAGAGAGAGAGAGAGAGAGAGAGAGAGAAAGAGAATAAGAAAGAAGAAAGAAAGAAAGAAAGAAAGAAAATCTGCTCCTTACAATTGGAAGGGCAAAAAATAAAAATTAAAAAAAGAAAATCTGCTCCTAAGCCAACGCTGTCATAGAATAATGGATTTGATTCAGAGAAACTGTCAGGAGACTGAAAGTACTCATTTTTACTTTTTTTTTTTTTTCATTTTCCCAAGTCTTCTGACTCTGGTGATATTTTTCCCCTCACAGTATTCAACCTCCCTTTTCAAAATTATAATGATCTTCGCCCTCAACAATAGCAGTAAATATCAGTAACCACTGGCTCATTTTCTTTAAAAAGGTGCAAGACTCGATGGCGATGATAAAAAGTTAGATACTGCCCTAAAGAGTTTATACTCTGAGAAGGGAGGACTTGGATACCGAAAGATTAAATAGCAGAGCACATTCTGTATACAAATTCAAGGTTTTGAGCAATAAATAATACAAAAGTGCATAGAAAAGAATATTGATCACTGTAAATTAGAGGGAGTTCAGGAGGGAGATGTGCATCCAGCATTAGTTCAGCATATATTTACCGAAAACCTGCTAAGTGCCAGAAAGTGTTCTAGGTGCAGGGAGCATAGCAGTGAAAAAGCAGACAGCAACCTGTTTCCTTAGGGTGCTACTTCTCTTGTAGGGGGAGGTGCACAATAAGGTAAATACACAGTAAAAATGTGGAGATAAGTGATGAGTGCTATGGAGAAAAAGAACGAAAGGGGATCAGAAACAAGAATAGGGATAAGGAGGGAAAGCTTCATCCGGGGGATTCCATTCGAATTCACACCTGAAAGCAGCGAAGAAGCCAGCCAAGTAGGAAGAATAAATACTTCAATAAAATGCTGGATGTATTGGAGGTCCCGGAAATGTCAGGAACCAAGGTTCAGAAGGTATAGCAATTCTAACTTCCTGAACCAATTGTAGCTCATTCTGGAAAGAGCCCTTGTTATGCACAGGGCTAGATAAAATTGAAACCATGATTAAGGGTAGCTTTAAAAACTAAGGCTAGAAAGCAGGAGTACATGCAGTCACAGTATCACTAATCTATGCTCCATTGGGCCATGAATGAGAAAAACTGTTCACCTCATCCAAGTTACCTTGAATGAAGCAAAGCTACAAGTGCTCGGCATGTGCTGTTAGAAAACAACTTGATGGGAATCCTTTCAGAAAGTGCCTCAAAAACAGTAAATTCCAGGCACTTGCCTTTGAATAACATAACGGAAGGCAGATATTGGGGAAGGAGATATTGGGGGTTATTTATTCCTTATAAATATAAAAGGAAAATAAGTTGTTTCCCAATAGCAACTCCGATTCCAGGAGAAGTGAAAGCAAGACAATCTGATTCCTCATGGTTTGCAAAAAGAACTTAAAAAAAAAAATCAATTATTTGCATAATACAATTCACCATTCAACAGTCTCCAAACCAGTGCCTACTAGTTACAAGTAGCTGAGAAGTTGAAAAAGGATACTTCAGATTGAGCTATTCTGTAAGTATGAAATAGTCTTAGTGTGTTATTTCGTTCTTACATTACTATGAAGGAATCCCTGAGACTGAGTAATTTGTAAAGAAAAGTAATTTTTTGGCCCACAGTTCTGCAGGCGGTATGGGAGGTGTGGCGCAGGCATCTGCTGCTGGCAAGGCCTCAGGAAACTTCCAGTCATGGCGGACTGTGAGGAGGAGCAGGCATATCATATGGTGAGAGCTGAGCGAGAGGGTGGAGGTGCCACACTCCTTTAAACAACCAGATCTCTTGTGAACTCAAAGTGAGAACCTGCTCATTACCATGAAGAGTGCACCAATCCATTCATGAGGGATTCGCCCTCAGTATCTAAATACCTTTCCCCAGGCTTCACTTCCAACATTGGAGATTACATTTCAACATGAGCACTAGAGGGGACAAATGTACAAACCATATAACTTAGTATGAAGAAAGAGTGTAAAACATCTCACTAATATTTATTCCTATTGAATATACAGTATGATATTTTGATTATAAAAGTTAAAGAAAATATACTATTGAAGATACTGAAAATTAAAAATTACATATGTAATTTGTAGTATATTTCTATTGGACAGTTGAGCCTCCAACAGTGTTCTAAATGTGGCCTGTATTTGTGTGTGACATAGGAGGGATCAGTCATGTAAGGTTTTCATAATATAGTTACTTTCTCCGTTTTGTGATATTGTAACAGAATACCACAGACTGGCAAACTTCTAAAGAAAATAAATTTATTTCCTACTGTTCTCAAACGTGGGAAGCAAATGGGATAGCATTAGTATCTGGTGAGGGCCTTCTCACTGCATCAGAGCATACTGAGACAGCAAGAGTGTGTGAGTCAGCTCAGGTGTCTCTTCCTCTTCTTATAAAGCCACCAGTCAGTCTAAAGGAAATCAAAATATTTTACCACACAATATATTTCTTTGACATATTTTGAAATGGCTGCTGCTTGTCCATCAGGCAGAAATGGGTTGCAAAGCTGTCTTAAATGGGAAAAATTTACATCTGTAGATAATCTCCTTTCATGCAGCTTCTCCTCCTCTCCTTTCTATGCCTTTCCCAGATCCAGAGAGACTGAGAATCTAACACTTACAAATCTCAAAAGGGGCCGGGTGTGGTGGCTCAAGCCTGTAATCCCAGCACTTCGGTAGGCCGAGGCAGGTGGATCACGAGGTCAAGAGATCGAGACCATCCTGGTCAACATGGTGAAACCCCGTCTCTACTAAAAATACAAAAAAATTAGCTGGGCATGGTGGCGCGTGCCTGTAATCCCAGCTACTCAGGAGGCTGAGGCAGGAGAATTGCCTGAACCCAGGAGGCGGAGGTTGCGGTGAGCCGAGATCGCGCCATTGCACTCCAGCCTGGGTAACAAGAGCGAAACTCCGTCTCAAAATAAATAAATAAATGAATGAATAAATAAATAAATAAATCTCAAAAGGAACATTTACCATCTATTCTCTCTGAGGGAAGCTTTACCTACATAACAAGGACACCTTTGCAAGCCAAACGTCTTCTGCCTCCTATAACCTGTTTTACCAGAATCTAAGACCTAATTCTTTCCTTGACTTCATAAGATCTGTAACTCATTTGGAAGTTAGGTAATTAATTCTGAGGGCTCCCACATATATACGTTGAATAAATTCATATGCCTTTTCACTTCCTTTTTTTTTCTGTGAGACAGTCTCACTCTGTCACCCAGGCTGGAGTGCAGTGGTGCCATTTGGGCTCACTGCAACCTCTGCCTCCCAGGTTCAAGCAATTCTCCTGCCTCAGCCTCTTGAGTAGCTGGGAATACTGGTGCGTGCCACCACGTCCGGCTAATTTTTGGTATTTGTAATAGAGATAGGGTTTCACTGTGTTAGCCAGGATGAGCTTCATCTGCTGACCTCGTGATGTACCTGCCGCAGCCTCCCAAAGTGCTAGGATTACAGGCCTAAGCCACTACACCTGGCCCACCTTTTCACCTGTTAATCAATGTGCCTTGTCAGTGATTTCTGACAAACATTTAGTGGGCCAAGAGCCTGTGTCCCCCACACTACCCTTCATGAATTTAAGCCCTAAGATATCAATAATTGCATTGAATGTGCATAATGTAAATACACGAATTAAAAAGACAGTTTGGCCCAGTGGGTAATAATGAAGGCCCCAACCGTACACTGTCTGCACAAATCTCACTTCAAATATAAACATAATGCAGGTTGAAATTAAAAGTTGCAAAATGATATACCATATAAACATCAGGCAAAAACTGCAATAGTATCTGTATTAATATCTGTGATCTGAGAGACCAAAGTAGGTGCTCCTACACCAATTAAGACTCTAAGATTAAGGAAAGAAAGTTACTTACTGGTTGAGGGTTCACGGTACTTGGCTTGGCAAATTCTTAAATTCCGAAGACTACAAAAAACGATGCTTGCTAAATTCCTTAACTATAGGAGCTATCAGACGCTCTTGTAACTCTGATTTATAGTCCAGATCACTGCAACTCTGATTGAACAGAGGACCAACTTGATACACATTCTTTTCGTACAAATAACTGTAGACCTTAAGCCAGTTTCAGCCAGCTTGTAGAGGCAGCTGTGAACTTTATTCCTATCGTTGATGTAAAGAGCTAAATTCCACCTCATTTTAACCGAAAACCCCACCTCAAAGTGAACATGGGAGATATGTTACACATGTGTTTATCTATTGTAAATGCACTCAGCACCCCTCATAATAAATATAGCTAGCTGACCCCCCAAACCTGCTGAATATGTATGACTCTTTTGCTTGATACAGGCCCTATGAGGCATAAAAATACCCAACCTGCTCTTTTTCTCCCCAAAGGGAGAGTAATTTTGGCATGTTCTGGGACCGTCTCTTCCTGGCTTGCAAGTTAGTATTGCCAGGAATTCTCTCCTTTCTACTAGTTAGCCATCCTGGTGGTCTTTTGGATGATATATCAGATAAGAATACTTCAGAGCACAACAAATTACTAGGAACAAACCGAGATGTTACATAATGATAACAGAGTCAATCTAACTCAAAAACCAAGCCATTCTACATATATATACACTAAATAACAGAACTGCAAAATATGTGTAGCAAAAACTGATAAAACCGAACGGAGAGCTAGACACGCACTTGCTTTAAAGGTAGAGATTTCAACACTCATCCCCCAATAATTGATAGAACAATGAAACAAAAAAATTATCAAATGTATAGAACTCAAAAAGTGACGATATTACTTATTTTAATCTGTTAAACAAGATAATAGTATTCATACATCACTGAGTTTTGGTGATGATTGAATGAATTTATACTTGTAAAGAACTTAGAAATGTCACTGATATATCGCAAGCCCTCAGATATAGTAATCTATCAATACATGGAGGTATCTATTTAAAATAATGTACATAAGGCATCATCCCAAAAGGAAATGCGCAAGAATCATGAGTAATCAAACCATAATAGAAGAGATGTTATCAAAATGTACAGTCTCAAATAATAATTGTCTTTAAAATGAGATTTAATTGTTCATTTCTGAAATTTGAACAGACTAACACACCCACTGTTAAAGACCATTTGTAGAAGTGAGGAAACAACACCCTTCGGGGAGAATGTGAAGAGACTTTGAGGAGGCAACTTGGCAACATGTATTAAAACCCTAAATATGTATATCATTGGATGCATGATTCCTAGCTCTGCTTTTGGCATTACAGCAATCTTGTGTGTAGAGAAGTACTGAAAAGCATTTTCATGATAACATGGTTCATAATTTTTATTTTTATTTTTTTGAAACAGAGTTTTGCTCTTGTTGCCCAGGCCGGATTGCAATGGCATGATCTTGGCTCACCGCAACCTCCACCTCCCAGGTTCAAGCAATTCTCCTGCCTCAGCCTCCCAAGTAGCTGGGATTACAGGCATGAGCCAACACCCCGGATAATTTTGTATGTTTAGTAGAGACGGGGTTTCTCCATGTTGGTCAGGCTGGTCTCAAACTCCCAACCTCTGGTGATCCGCCCACCTTGGCCTCCCAAAGTGCTTTGATTATAAAATTGTGATCCACCTCGCCCAGCCTCATAATTTTTAAAAAGATAAGATCAATCAATAAAGGGTTATTATCTACTTCCCTGAAATGAAATGCCATTATGAAAATAATTATTTTGTTTCTGAGCCAATGTAGGAAGGGGGAAAAATAATAATAACCATTAGAATCTCTTTTGATACTAGAAAAGTGAAATATAATCTCACTTATAGAGGATTTACATATTGGTTTGAATAGACTTGCACAAGGTAAAATTTCTGTAAGCTTGCCCACCAAAGTGTCCTGAATGATAAAATTACAATTGATGTTTATATTGCAGGGGAAAAAAAATTCTTTTTTTCTCACCCATCAGTAACTTCATTCTTAAGACCCCATTAAAAAACACAGATTAGCAAAAGAACAGCATACAAATGTATTTAATATACTTTTTTTTTTTTTTATTACATGGGACCGTTTAGGAATGAAAACTTGAGGCCGGGTGCAGTAGCTCATGCCTGTAATTGAAGCACTTTGGGAGGCTGAGGCAGGTGGATCACGAGGTCAAGAGATTGAGACCATCCTGACCAACATGCTGAAACCCTGTCTCTACTAAAAATACAAAAATTAGGTGGGCATGGTGGTACATGCCTTTAGTCCCAGCTACTGGGGAGGCTGCAGGAGAATCATTTGAATCCGGGAGGCGGAGGTTGCAGTGAGCCGAGAACGCACCACTGCACTCCAGCTTGGCGACAGAGATTCTGTCTCAAAAAAAAAAAGAAAAAAGAAAGAAAGAAAGAAAGAAAAATTAACGGAAAACTTAAAGGAGAGGGAAATCTTTGTATTTTTATGGTAAGTTTGGTGAAGAGCATAGTTGTGGATTAATACGATTGAGGATCAGCTTATCGTCTATCCTCATAGACATAGCAAGGCCTCTTTGTTCAGATTCTTCTTTGTGTCCCTATGTCTTCAGAGATCATTTCTTTCCTTGAAATATACAGAGGGCATCTATGACATGAAGTTCTTACGACCTGCTTCAGGACAAGGTCAGAGAATTCTTCTTTCCGTTTTTATGGCCTGCTTCAGGGAAGAAGAGGAAGGTGAGAATGACCTTCCTGCTTCTCAGATGTGAAGGTGTCATATTTTGGCTTAGTATTTGCTGAACCCAAACAAACTATATTTTTAAAAAGTATTTTAGTAGTTATTATGATTTTAAAATAATGGGCAGGAATTATTTTTCCAGGAAGTTAAAAAAACACTTCATTTAAACATATATATCATTTAATGGATATGAAAGACCAAGAAAAACACATCAAATACAGCTAACAGATGCTGAAGGCAGAGCTGAGATGTCTGTGGCATCTTATTCTTATATTCCTTGTCTCCTGTCTCCTTTCTTTCCCAAATTATGAACAGTTGCTGGGCCTTCTGTTATGTCTCCTCGTGGGCCTTTATTTTTCACTAATTCTCAGTTAATCTATTTTCAAATTAAAATTCTCCCAAGATCCTTCCATATAGTTCCATTTGTCCAGAAGTTAGCCAGTGATAGCTACTTTTCTTCCTGGCTTTACAAATTCAGCTTTCTGTTTTCAGCTCTTTCTCCTTTGTTGAGTGGGGAGGAAAAAATAAATCTTTCCATGACTATATGGAGAACTGGGGAAAAGTACAGGTTACTGTTCTCTCTTTTGCTTTGTAACCCAGAGACTGCAGCTCTGGGGAAAAAGTTGGCGTTTATTAGGGAAGGGGTGTATAAACCTTTCTCGCTTCACTCAGGGTGATGGGCTTGCCCCCTGGTCTTGCTGCGTTGAAAGTTGGAGCTGCCTCAGAATCAACTGGGAAGGTTTATGAGCATTTCTGCCTTATTTTCTCTCCCCATAGAGTCCAGGAATGTGATTTTGTTAAAGAAAAGTACGTATTCACTTATTAAAGATCAGCCGAGTATTCGCAGAGATAGCAACACATCCTAGCTTTGAGTTTAGAAGACCTAGGTTTTTGTTTTTGGTTGTCATTTATAGGTACTGTTTTAAGGTAAAACACCAAGTATTCTTGATTTCTTATTTCAAAGAGAAAAGGAAGGAAGGAAAGAAAGAAGAAAAAAAGAGGAGGTGTCAGAGGTATTCCAGCAAGAGCCACTCCGTTTTGGGTGAGGGCTAGGAAAACGAGGCTGGGCCTTGCTCAGCTGCATTCCCAGAGAGTCAGGCATTCTTTGCCTCTAGATGTTTATGGTTAAGGGAACAAAGTAATAATGTTTACTAAACAGACCCAGACTTGGGAGTGTCCGGATATCCTGATATCTGGAGAACAAAGGCATTCCTAATTTTGTTTAAAGATGATAATGTTGATTCTTGCAAAATACAGTAACCAAGAAAATTAATCCTTTATCACAAACCCTTGTAGCAGAGCACATCTCCGCACACATACAGGCATTGCACCAAGGGTGGATGCCTTCTTCCTCTTACTTTCTGGAACGTCCTACTCTATCTATGGAGTAGCTGTCCTTTCACCACTTTACTTTCTTAGTAAACTTGTTTTTACGTTGCATTGCAGACAGGTCCTGAACTCTTTCTTGGGTGAGATCCAAGAACCCTCTCTTGGGGTCTGGATTGGGACTTCTTTCCTATAACATATTTCTGGCGACCATAGAAGGGGCTGCAGTGCAGAAATCCTGACCCAACAGCTACCTTTGGGTAACTGTTGGAGTTCTGTAACAAATGAAGAAGGCAGGCAGACAACGAAATTTATGAAAGACCGTATGACAAAATAATTTCGACTTCAAAAGTTCATAGATTTAAATTTTTTTTTTTTTTTTAAATGAGTCATGCTGGGTTTTTTGGCGGGGGAGGGGGGGTAGTTTTTTCTTATTGTTGCTCGGCTTCCTTAGTAGCTGGAACTATAGGCATACACTGCCACGCCCAGCTAATTTTTTGTATCTTTTTGTAGAGACGGATTTTTGGCCTGTTTCCCAGGCTGTTCTGGAACTGCTGAGCTCAAGTGATCCGCCTGCCGCAGCCTCCCAAAGTGCTGGGATTTACAGACATGAGCCACCACACCTAGCCCAAAAGTTCATTTTGAAAATGCTAATATTATCAGGTCTCACTCCTCCAGGGAAAGATCCTAAATATCAGTTTCTTAAAATGCAGTCTCAATTCCTTATTAATATTTTGGGGGAAGGTATTTGTTTTATAATTTTTAAAAAGTTATTGATTTTTAGGCCAAACGTCTCTTTCACAACAATAGTTTGCATATACAGTACTAGGATGGGAAGTGCTTCACATACAGTTGTTCACTGAGAGTTAGTGTGATAGCAAGATTTTTTTTTTTTTTTTTGAGACAGGGTCTAGCTCCTTACCCAGGCTGGAGTTCAGTGGCGCCATCACAGCTCACTGCAATCTCTGCCTTCCAGGCTCAAGTGATCCTCTCATTTCAGTCTCCCCAGTAGCTGGGACTACAGAAACGCGCCACCATGCCTGGGTTAACTTTTACATTTTTTGTGGAGACAAGGTCTCACTTAGTAGCCTAGACTGGTCTTGGACTACTAGGCTCAAGCAATCCTCCCACCTTGGCCTCCTAAAGTGCAGGGATTACAGGCATGAGCTGTACCATGCTCGGCTGAGAACTTGTTTTAAAACATTCTCTTTTTTTTGAGATGGAGTCTTGCTCTGTAGCCCAGGCTGGAGTGCAGTGACATGATCTTGGCTCTCTGCAACGTCCGCCTCCAGGGTTTAAGCAATTCTCTGCTTCAGCCTCCCAAGTAGCTGGGATTGCAGGCACCTACCACCAAGCCAAGCTAACTTTTGTATTTTTTTTGTATTACAGACGGGATTTCACCGTGTTGGCCAGCCTGGTATTGAACTCCTGACCTTGTGATCCACGTCCCCTCACCCCCAGCCTCCCAAAGTGCTCGGATTACAAGTGTGAGTCACCGTACCTGGTCCTAAAACATTCTTAAAAATTAAATCTGGGCTGGGCGTCATGGCTCCTTCCTGTCATCTCAGCACTTTGGGAGGCCAAGGCCAGAGGATAGCTTGAACCCAGTAGTTCAAGACCAGCCCGGACAACATAGGAAGACCCTTTGTCTCCACAAAAGGTTAAAAAATTAACCAGGTGTGGCGGTGTGTTTCTATAGTTCCTGCTACTCAAGGGACTGAGGTAAAAGGCTCCTTGAGCTGGGGAATTCAAGGCTGCAGTGAGCTATGATGGTGGCTGGGCAACAGAGCAAGATTCTGTCTCAAAACAAAAACAAGAACTGTTGGAGAAACTTTATTTCCTCATCCAAAGACACTGATGAATGTTACCTACATACAATGCCCATAAATTCCCTCAGAATACTCTCCTCTGATTTCCGCACCCACTCCTACTTAGTGAGCAGTCAACACCTGTCTTTTCTTCGGCATTTCTTCCCCAAGCCCCAGACTCAGGGGTGGCCCATTGACTCCTCCTCCTCAACCAGTGCCCTTCCTACCTTTTTGTAGCTATATTGTTTTTGGCATCCCAGATTCCTCGAAAAAAGTTTCCCTCTCCAAGCAGGGCCCTCCTAGTAAGATTTGCAGTGGTGCCAGATGTGGAAGGGGACAAAATTTAAACCACTTTGTCTCTCGCAGAGCTGGAAATTTGAAAGTTAAGCGGCCTAGGAAATGGAAATCTTGATTTCTGGGATGCCATGAAATACGCACACTACATAAGCTGTTGTCATTGATAAACAATTATAAGGGAAGGGCCGGGCGCAGTGGCTCACACCTGTAATCTCACCACTTTGGGAGGCCGAGGTGGCTGGATCACGAGGTCAGGAGATGGAGATCAGCCTGGCCAACATGGTGAAACCCCTTCTCTGCTAAAAATTTAGCTGGGAGTGGTTGCGTGAGCCTATAGTCCCAGCTACTCCGGAGGCTGAGGAAGGAAGATCGCTTGAATCCGGGAAGCAGAGGTTGCACTGAGCCGAGCGCACTACTGCACTCCCGCCTGAAGAGAGAGCGAGACTCCGTCTCAAAACAAGCAAAAAAACCCAATAATAACGGGAAAACGGGAAACCACCACAATTTCATTTTGTAGAGCTGGAAATATACCCCATAAAGGAGGCCGGGAAATCAGACTTCGATTAAGAATTTACAGCGTACGCAAGCTGCAGGAGCAAATATCCCTATGTGCCCTCTTATCACTTAGACTTTTCTGACCCCTTCCCCCGTATCTCACTAGGGGTTAACGACTAACGACCTCCACAGAAACACTGTACCCTGAATCCCATTATCTGCTTCATTATTCAGGAAGGAAATTAGTTTCCTGTGCTAGTACAGGAAGGGAGTAGTGACCGTATCAAAGGAATTAATCTACCCGAAGGCTTATCGAAGGGAAAGAAAATTTGTTAAATGAAGATGAGAAAGCCTTATTCGGGGTGCGTATTCCTTAAAGCCGAAGGACCCTCCCAAGTGTCTGTTTCCCAGACTAGAGTGCAGTAGCTCGATCTCCGCCTTCTGGGTTCAAGCGATTCTCCTGCCTCAAGGCTCCCGAGTGGCTGGGATTACAGGTGCACACTATCACGCCTGGCTAACGTTTGTGTTTTTAGTAGAGACGGAGATTTACCATGTTGGTCAGGCTGGTTTCAAACTCCTGACCTCAAGTGCTGGGGCTAAAGGGTTGTGCCTCTGTGCCTGATCCTGTCCAATTTAACGCTGACTTTACAACTTGCCTTCGCAAACTTTCCCGTTGATCTTGTAAAACTGAAACAGAACAGTGGCAGCACCACTCCAGCAGGGGTTATGGTTATGGCTCTCTTTTCGACAAAGTAGGTGGCTCTGAAAAGAGCCTTTGAATTTGGAGGTGCCTACACAAGCACTTATTTGGAGCTGGTGTACTTGGTGACAGCCTTGGTGCCCTCGGACACGGCGTGCTTGGCCAGCTCCCCGGGCAGCAGCAGGCGCACGGCCGTCTGGATCTCCCTGGAGGTGATGGTCGAGCGCTTGTTGTAATGCGCCAGGCGGGAAGCCTCGCCCGCGATGCGCTCGAAGATGTCGTTGACGAAGGAGTTCATGATGCCCATGGCCTTGGAGGAGATGCCGGTGTCGGGGTGGACCTGCTTTAGAACCTTATACACATAGATGGAGTAGCTCTCCTTGCGGCTGCGCTTACGCCTCTTACCATCCTTCTTCTGTGCCTTGGTGATGGCTTTCTTAGAGCCCTTTTTAGGAGCTGGAGCAGACTTTGAGGGTTCGGGCATTGCTTTTCTTAAGCAGAAGAGAAAAGCTAACAGCACGCTCCAGGACGTAGTAGTAGAGAGAACGGTTCAGAGCCCTTTTATTTATAGTCCTGAAATTCAAATGATGGTTTAAGACTTGTCACTTCTGATTGGACATAAGAAGCAATGTCGCAGAGGGGTGGGGTTTATGCAAATACGGAAATTACGTTCTCTTTTTCTAACGGACACGGAAACGAACACAACTGACCTATAGGATAGCTTCGTATTGGAGCCTTCCACTTTGTATAGAAGGATTTTTTCAGGAGTTAACATTATTTTGCTTGTTTTTCAGTTTTATACTGCTTGCGTAGGTTGCTACGTCCCGACGTCGAAAACAGGGAGATAAAATTTGAGCTAAACCAGAAACTTGTGCCCCGCCTGCGACCTTGCAGTTTCCAGTAGGGCAGAGTCCGTCGTCTTTTTCGAAAGAGCAATTCCTCGGAGCCGGTCGGAGCCGGCGCGTCGGTGTACCTGGAGTACCCGGCCGCCGAGATCCTGGAGCTGGCGGGCAACGCCGTACGTGAAAACCAGACCCGCATCATCCCGGGCTGCCTGCAGGTGGCCATCTGCAGCGACCGGGAGCTTAACAAGCTGCTGGGCAGAGTCATTATCGCTCAGGGCTGTGTCCTGGCCAATTTTCAGGCCGTGCTGTTGCTGCAAAAAACAGCTATCAAGGATGCGGGCGAGTAAAGTTCTCTCAAACCAGAAAACGTACCTTACACTTGAAACGGATTTTTTCAGAGCCATCCGCAGTTTCACGAAAAAGGATGGTATCTTACTTGGTATTTTTGGGGTTTGCTTTGGTTTGGTTTATTTTGAGACAGTTTTTCTCTGTCACCCAGGCTGAAGTGCAGCAGCGCGAAATCGGCTCTACAATTTCCGCCTCCCGGAGGCGATTCTCATGCCTTAACCTCATTGTGTAGCTAGGATTACAGACGCCTACTATCACGCCTAGCTAAATTTTGTATTTTTATTTGAGACGGGGTTTCACCATGCCAGGGTTGCCTTGAACTCCTCCCATTGTCCCATGGCCCTCCAAAAATGTTGGGATTACAGGCTTGAGCCCCCCCGTCCCCAGCCTACTGGTATTCAAAAGTTTCGAGAAAATAATACCATAAGAAACTATACTGTAGAGTATACAAAGTGAAACTCAGAGAAAATCAAAGACATTTTGAGAACAGGCAGGGTGGGAACGTGACTTGGACTTATGTAACAGGGCAAGGACACTTGCTGCTGGGTAGTAACTAAGTAATGTAGAATTTTCATTCTCTGATTTGAAGCATTTTCAAACATGAGTCAGTAAACTTTTCTGGTAGTCTAGTGAGTATTCACCGGCATTGAAAACTTGCGAGACGGTCAGAAATGCAGAATTTCAAGTCCGACTCAAACTTAACGAGTCGGAATTTGAATTTTAACAATCCTTAGATGCTTTGTTACGCACACTGTTCTCGGGTACTGGATGAACTAGAATTTAAGATAATATCGCTTCAGAAAACTGAAAAAGTACCGGACGGGCTGTGGACAATTCATCCAATAAGATTGTCTGCTAATGAACCAATCAGTGAGGGCCACTCTTCAGCCAATGATTTTATCGCGCGGGACTTTTGAAATATCACAGGACCAATCAGAATGTTTCTAACGCTATTTAAGGGCAACTTTTCCTCTTCTTGCTGCACTTTTGAGCCGGCATTTGTTGCAGATGGCTCGCACGAAGCAGACAGCTCGCAAGTCCACCGGCGGCAAGGCGCCGCGCAAGCAGCTGGCCACCAAAGCGGCCCGCAAGAGCGCTCCGGCCACGGGCGGAGTGAAGAAGCCGCACCGCTACCGGCCCGGCACCGTTGCTCTGCGCGAAATTCGCCGCTACCAAAAGTCCACCGAGCTGCTGATCCGCAAGCTGCCGTTCCAGCGCCTTGTGAGAGAAATCGCGCAGGACTTCAAGACCGACCTGCGCTTCCAGAGCTCCGCGGTGATGGCGCTGCAGGAGGCCTGCGAGGCCTACCTGGTGGGGCTCTTCGAGGACACCAACCTGTGTGCTATTCACGCTAAGCGCGTGACTATCATGCCCAAAGACATCCAATTGGCACGTCGTATCCGTGGGGAAAGGGCGTAAATCTGCTTATTTCCATCTAACTGAAAAGGCTCTTTTCAGAGCCACTTAAAATTTCACTTAAACAGTTGTAACCTATTCGGTTGTACATCTCAATGCCCACGACGTGTAAAGGTTTTGCAGATGTGTTAATAAAAACTTCTGCAGTTTTTAGTAACAGTGCAAGCAAGCTTACCTACAGCCTTTTCATTTGGAAGGGTCGTGTTTAGAAAACGATTCAAGACTTGTTAAATACTGGGTGTCTTGTCTCATAGGTTTGTGTGTACAAACACGTTTTGAATAAAACAGGCACCTGATAGTGCCATCACTGCTTTTAATTTACCTGAAAGTTTTAGGTCTGATTACATTAAGTCATTAGGTCAAAGTTCATATCGTTTTCTAAAGTCCCAAAACATTAACGTCTGACTCCAATATCCAGTATTGGAATTGGTATGCTAGAAGTGGAGTCAGCTCAGGCGGAGGCCTCAGTACACACTGAATAGGTTAGTGGACAAAGTTCACTAAATAGGTTTATATGACAACTAGATTTGCCTATAGTCAACCAAAGATTATGCAGCCATTGCTTAAAATGCGGGGGTCTTGAGATAATGAAGGGTAAGCAACCGCAAAACTCTTATCCATGTACTCTTAATATTTAAAAATATTTAAATGCTAATTTCTTAAATTTTCCAAGTATTAGTATACTTAACTGATGGGATAGGTCAAGGTTTCCTGTGCTCAAAGCTTTTACAACTTCTTAACCATGAAAAACTATAATATAGAACTAAAACTGCAAAAGTAGTGTAGACAGTAAATATTAATTCGTAATTTAAAAAATCAAATTCCAATTTTGTAAAAGCATATGAAATAATAGCCATCACAAATTTCTGAAAGTAGCATATTTTATTAACTTCTGAATGTGACACTACAAGGTGTATTTTCCTGTAGTTTTGACAATACTGATTCCATCTTCAGATCAAAAATATTTTGTAATATTGTCTATAGGTAATAGAAAGAGAATTCCATCGTTCCTCCAGGGTATCTGATGATAATTTGTTTTCCTGATAACTTAGAAGAGTTTCAATTTGAAAACACATCGATAATGTCAAGTTAGTTTTTAGGATTGTTTTCAAATTTGGAAAATCCTCTGTCAAGCTCCTTTCAAACTTTTTGTTGTAAACTTTTTAAGAATTATTTCCAGACAAGCTTCTGGCTCCATAGATTTGTACTCTCCCCTAGATACTCATGCTTAGTGCTGGGAAGGTGTTTTGAATACCTAGACGTCATAACATATTATCTAGAACTGCATCTTGCCAGGAATTCAGGTGAGTTATTCCAGTGAGTAGTAGGAACATTCCTTGAAGCCATTCTTACATCATGTTAACCAGTAAGGAATAAACCACACATGAACACATATGCAAATCACATAACTTATTATCCCCATACTAGATACAGCTTCAGCTGAATTTTTTCTCTTACTCAAATTTCAAATATTTTCATCAGCATTCCAACATAATCAGACAACGGTGAATTTTAACAGAGAGGAGGATTGAGTAGAAATAAATGTCATAACCATCTGTGATTAAAATATGTTAACACTGATTTTAAAAAGAGAGAGAAAGTAACACATTTGTAGGGTCCCTCTGAGCACATTGGAAGTACAGTTTCAGACACCTGAGTTTCATTAGTTTCATGATAAATCTGCCTCAGTTCACTGGCCATGCTTTATCAAATTATATGTGGCCTTCTTCATCATCCTACCACTCTATTCAAATACGTCTCTGCAGGAGGACCCTATGAATTGAGAAGTACTGAATTTTCCATGGGTCAAGTACCACGTGAAGTGGTTGATCTGAATTATTATGTAAAAATATTTTTATTTTTATTTTTTTAATTGTAAAATTCTTACTTCAGCACTGTAATGGAAATTGTCTTACTGTCTCCATTACCGAAGTCGAGGCTCAGTCTCAGGAATTACAGTCTCAGGAACTGACCAAATTCATACTACCAGCAGAGATTGCCAGGCCGTGTCAACCCATACTTTAATATCTTCTAATTAATAAGATAACCTTAGAATGGATTGTCATACATAATTTCCTTCTCTTATATAGTTTTATCCTATCATACATAGTTTTCTTTGTTTCAGAAATTGGACTGCTTCAGGGTGGACAGGGAGACATGGTGGTGGCCTGACCTAAGTTTTGTTGGAATCCTGTAGTGTCTAGTCAGAGGCGTGATGTGAGGTGAAGTGGATAGTGACAGTGCCTTTACAAAAACCCTAACTGAGAAAATTATTACAGTGATCTGATCTAACCGACTCCATCTTGCTTCTTACCTTTAAGCTGTCCTCATTGATTCCTGAGCTTGGGATTAACTAACTTTGGGAGGAACTCAGTTTAGCTTTGGAATAAAAAGGATTGCAGCCCTTTTAAAGACAAGTCCCTTTCCTGCCTGGCGACCAGACTGCTTCTGCAGGACTAACAAATTAGCCACAAGATTATAAATTATGATTTAGGACTCATAGAGCTGGAGGCTACAAGACTCTAAACCTCCTCAAATTGCTCCTGGGGATAAAATCACTATTTTAAAAGCTAAGATCAATGCTTGAGCTATTTTGCAGACCCTGAACTCAATGGATCAGCTGATATCACCGAGATAGATAACTGGATTTATCTGGTTTTGTGTCCCCCACCCCACCACTCCCAAGAACTGATTTAGAACACGAGGACAGCTTACACGCCCTATAATTTAATCTCTGATCCAACCAGCACTCCTGACTCACTGGTCTCCTTCTGACCAAATTATCCGTAAAAACTTTGGTCCCTGATAGGCACGGTGGCTCACGCCTGTAATCCCAGCACTTTGGGAGGCTGAGGTGGGTAGATCACCTGATGCCAGGAGTTGATGACCAGCCTGACCAACATGGAGAAACACATTCTCTACCAAAAATACAAAATTAGCTGGGTATGGTGGCACACACCTATAATACCAGCTATTTGGGAGGCTGAGGCAGGAGAGTCTGTTCAACCCGGAAGGCAGAGGTTGAGGTGAGCCCAGATGGCATCATTGCACTCCAACCTGGGCAAGAAGAGTGAAACTTTGTCTAAAAAACAAACAACAACAACAACAACAACAACAACAAAACAAACAAACAAACAAACAAATAAACAAAAAACCTTTGGTTCCCAAATGCTCAAGGAGACTGATTTGAGTAATAATAAAACTTTAGTCTCCCATACTGCCAGCTCCATGTGAATTACTCACAATTGCCCTGTCTTGATAACTGGGCTGTGTCCGGGCAGTGGATAAGGAGAGCCTGTTGGGCAGTTACAATAGGAAAGCCAATAAAATATAAAGTATTACAGACTCTCTGGGTTTCAGAAATAGGTCAGAAAAATTCTTTTCTAGGAAAACATCTGTATTCTGCTGCAGAGCAAGTATTGGCTTGTGTCTTCCCAGAGTATAAACGCTGTCCTGTCCAAGATGAGCGCCACTAGCCATATATGGCTATTAAGTATTAAAATATGGCTATTAAGCACAAACCGAGATGTGCTTTAAGTGTAAAATACCAGATTTCAAAGACTTAGTAAAAAAAACAAAGTAAAAACTCAGTATTTTAATATTAGATAACTTGTTTAAACAATTTTTGATTTCACTAGATTAAAATCATTAAAGTACATTTCAGTTTTTTTTTTTTTTAACTTTTTAAAATGTGGCTACTAGAACATTTAAAATTAAATATGTGGTCCCTATGTTTCCAAGGAACAGTGCCAGGACATATGTATAAGTTATCTTCACTCACAGATCAAGAACTAGCCAAAAGTATGAAATATCTAATAATTTAATTTTTTACTTTAACTTTTGGCGTATTCCACTGCTTTGTAGTATACTTGAGTGTGATAGCTTAGGAATAAATATGATTGGAACTCATTCACATCTAGAGAGAAAGTGTGCCACATTGAGAACCAGGCAGATACACCTAATTTTAAAATGATCCCTGGGTAAAGTGGTTGAAGAAATTATATCTGAAGATTCTTGGTGAAGAATATTGAAATTTTCATCAGTATATTCACATTGAAATGGAGATAAAACAAGGAAAAATAAAATAATTGTGGGCTGATAACTGTGGATTAAGCATCAGTTGTATTAAGGAGGGCTAAGTTGAAGATGAATCTTTTGAAGATGTATTTTGACTCCAGCTCTTCAGAGGAACTAAGGTGACCTTGATGTGAAATTTCCTGAATAAAAATTTATTGACTTTAAAACAACAACAACAACAACAACAAAAACTGTTCACATAGACACAGGTAACTAGCTACATCTTGAATGCCACCAAGCTTTAATTCTTCATCTCTGAAGTGGGAATGACAAAGGCATCAACCTCAAAGTGCTGTGACAAGAATGTGTTTGAAAAGAAATATCAACCATGTACCAATGGATGAATGCCTTGTAAAAAAAAAAAAAAAAAAAAAAAAAAGGAAAATAAGTATAAACAGCAACAGTGCTTGGCATATTGTAAATAAGTACACAAGTAATGCTAGTTCCCAAAGCTGTTGTTGCCACTGAACCCTTAATCCCTATTCTCTTCTGAAATCCTTTAACAATGTAATTCTCTCTTGTCCTAGGCCTGTTCATCTCTAGCAGGAATTTCAACCATAAGGCCCCTTCTACATTTCCCTCAGACTTATGAAGTCAAAATGTCCAGAGTTTTGCCTAGGGGTGCATAATATCATATTTAAATTTTTAGCCAGTAGAGCACTGTGTATGATTGGGATATAAAGCGCCGGGCTCGGTGGCCCACACCTGTAATCCCAGCACTTTGGGAGGCTGAGGTAGGTGGATCACCTGAGGTCAGGAATTCCAGACTAGCCTGGCCAACGTGGCAAAACCCCATTTCTACTTAAAATACAAAAAATTAGCCAGGCGTGGTGCCGGGCACCACCACCCACCCAAGAGGATGGGGTCAGTGTGTGTGTGTGTGAAGCAGGAGAATTGCTAGAACCCAGGAGGTGGAGATTGCAGTGAGCCGAGATTGAGCCATTGCACTCCCACCTGGGCGACAGAGATAGACTCCGTCTCAAATAAAAAAAGTTAGCGTCTAGTTTTTATGTTACTCACACTTTTATCATACATGAACAATGTCATAAATATTCATGATTGAATTATCAGTTCTTTATGCAGTATTCATTGACATTTTTGGCTAATCAGCAGTGTTCCTGGAATTATTTAAATATTATTACTGTTTTTCAAAATGATTTTATAAAACTAATTTAAAAATAAAAATGATATAACAATGTGAAATTGAGTATAAGTTTTTAAGAATATCATAATATCAACCCAAATGATTTCACTTTGGCATAAGTTGTTTTCAGCTGAAGGCAATTGAGAATCAACAGATACAGGAAGAGTTCTCTGTCTTCTCCTTACCCAAATAAAGTAGGGCATGTGTTTTCCTTTGTGAAGGTGACAGAAATTTCCCTTGTAAAAGTGTCCCCAACTTCTACACCAGGAAAAAAAGAGCAACTCTTATCACTAGTTATGGAAGGTTGGCACCAATCTGCAAAAACAAACCTTACTACAATAACTTCTATCTTTCATTTTACCTTCCGTATTTTTTTTTCCCATGTATTTCCTAGTCACATTCCCACAATTTCTCATCCCATGAAGCCCAAACTCCCTTTCCTTTGTTGGAATGGTATATAAGTCCCTGAGTCTAACTGCTTTTTTAAGGTTTTACTTTTTTTTTCTTTGTGAACTCTGTGCATGTAATATACTAATAAGATTGCATGCTTTTTTCCTCGTGTTAATCTGTCCTTTGTCAGTTAAATTTGCAGGACCTTAGTTAGTGAACCTGAGAGTACAGAAAGAAAAAATGCTTCCTTATTGACAGTTTCAAAAACTAAATGAGAAAGAATCTTACTCATCTTAAAATGGCCAATTTTTAGATAAAAATAAATGGTTCATTAGACCAAAGACAGCTACGTGAACAATTGTGATGCAATAAAACAAAACTAAAGAACATGAAGAAAATTGAGAAAATATGTGGAAGACTGAATCTAAAAATCCAGGTTGAATTGAAAATGTTTGTAATATTTAACTCTGTAAATGAAAGCAATGTGTTTCATTTTATGGCTTTCATCTGTGGAAACATGTTTGCAGAATACATTTGCAGTTAGGATTAATTGAAAGTATATAAATCAAATAGATTAAGACCACAAAGGGCATTGAAGGAAAATTAGAAAATCAACTCTTTTTACTTGGGCTGATCGCATTCCTAACTCTTGGCATTGATGTGAAAATCAACTAAATGGATAGCCATGAAAGTATCTGAGAGAGAAAGAAACACAGAAGTTCAATGTACCATCACTTTATTTTTATTTATTTATTTTTTTGAGACAGAGTCTTTCTCTGTCACCCAGGCTGAAGTGCAGTGCTATCAACTTGTGTCACTGCAACCTCTGACTCTCAGGTTCAAGTGATTCTCCTGTCTCAGCCTCCAGAGTAGCTGGGATTAGATGTGCACCACCACTCCCATCTAATTTGGTTAGGTTGGTCTCAAACTCTGACCTCAGGTGATCTGCCAGCCTCAGCCTCCCTAAGTGTTGGGATTACAGGCATGAGCCACTGCTTTCAGTGTTTTGTTGTTGTTGTTGTTTTGTTTTATGTGTGATGTGAGATGGAGGTACAGGAGGTAGAAAGGATCTTAATGTACATATGGAAAAATTAAAAATGGAATAACCAGGAAAAATTCTGAAAAGGAATAATGAGAGGAAATAAGCTCTATCAGCTATTAAAGTCATGTTACAGCATCTCAGTTTATTAAACATGCATTTACATTAGTCTCCCCTGGGGATAAAAATAAGGGGTCTACTGTAAAAGCATGTTTCATAAACTCTACCTCCAGTGGATGCCTAAAACCACAGATAGTACTGAACCCTATAAACACTTTTTTTCTATACATACATAGCAATGATGGATTTAATTTATAAATTAGGCACAATAAGAGATTAACAGTAACTGATAATAAATTATAACAATTATAGCAATATAGTGTAATAAAAATTATTTGAGTCTGGGATCAGTGGTTCATGCCTGTAATCCCAGCACTTTGGCAGGCCAAGGTGGGCAGATGACCTGAAGTCAGGAGTTCGAGACCAGCCTGGCCCACATGGTAAAACCCCATCTCTACTAAAACTACAAAAATTAGCTGGGCATGGTGATAGGTGCTTGTAATCCCAGCTACGTGGGCGGCTGAGGCAGGAGAATCGCTTGAACCCAGGAAGTGGAGATTGCAGTGAGCCGAGACCGTGCCATTGCACTGCAGCCTGGGTGAGAGAGAAACTGTCTTGTAAATAAACAAATAAATAAATAAATAGTTATTTGACTGTGATGTCTTTCAAAATATCTTATTGTTCTACTTGTGATGATGTTCGATGATAGAATGTGAATGTCAGTGATTAGATGAAGGCAAATGGAGTAGGCACTGTGAAGTAGCATTAGGCCCCATAAGCTACTACATATTTAGGTACTATTTGAACACCTGCCATATGTCACGTATTTGTCTCAGCACTGAGGATAGCACTGCTAACAATATTTAAAACAGTACAATCCTACCTTAAGAATGGCAGGAATGACCAAAGGAACAAAATAGAAATCAGAAACCTGAGGCAGTCCAACTGTCCATGGAATTATAACCTATTACCCTATGACAAAAATTGCCGAAATTGATAGGGGTGTGTGTGTATGTGTGTGTGTGTGTGTGTGTGTTGGGGGGCGGGGGCAGTGGTGCAGGAGAGAAAAGGGGAGACAGAAATGAGTTCATAAATGGTCTTGGGAGAAAATATGTCTACATATTAGATCTTACACTAAAATAGAGGGTTTATCATGTAAACCATGTTGTAATGTAAATTTAATAACACAAAATTACTTAAACTATGGGAGAATGTTTTTTCCTTCTTCCCTGCTGCTGCCTGTCTGTCTGCCTCCCTCGCCTTTCTCCCTTCCTTGGGATGAATCTGTACTTACCATCACTAATAGAGAAATCAATTCACTACATTGATCATTGTGGAGATGATCGACTGAGCAGCTTACCTCCAGAAGCCCTGGTCCCGGTAACAGGTCTCACCAAAATGGGCCCACCAGATTTTGAAAGAAGCGAATATAGGACTCTAGGCTTTCTGTGTTCAGAAGCACCATGCATGTTAAATAGAGGGAACGATTAACGAAGGTCTTTATTAGAAATGTCTCCCATTTGTACATACACTAATTTAGTTAATAGTATAAACACTTTATTCTCCGCGTAGAAACATTTGGACTGCAAAGCAAAATGCGTTTAAAGGAAGTTCGATTGTCGGTCTAAACTGAAGATAAGTAACCGTCATGCGAGGACAAAATGGCTGGTTAAAAGTTGTGCTTTCGATACGCTCAAATCTATCAGTTTAGCGGAAGGCTACATGAGGAACAAAACGCTCCCTAGGTCACCGATTGCCTGGGGTGGAGGAAAGGGCTATTGCAGTTATTTTTTCCGAAGGACAAAGGCATCTGCACACACTCTCCTCCCAGGGCTGGATGTTACCACTACCTCCAGGACACAACTTGCCTACCGACAACACGGAAACCGTTCGAAATCCCGGACACTTCTGTCAAGAGAATACGGGCGAAACTTTAAATCACAGTAAAGCCAAACAAAATACCGTAAGCTACGCCTGCCATCACCCAATTAAGTGCAGATTTAAAGTCATGGACTGGAAGAACGGACCAACCCGGTGGCAGGGCGGGACTTTTGAATGACTTTCAGTCCAAACCGGACATCCCTTCTGACTTCTTGTTTTGCGGTATTTCTGCCGTTCACAGGCCTGGGGCGGGGCCGACTGCCATCCCCAAAACATCCGCCAGCAGAAGATGCCTCACAACAGGGGACGGGGACGTGGGAGCCACACAGTACAGGTCTAAGTGCTGTGGCGTCACCACCGCCACCCTCCAACCCCCGTTCCCTAATTCCTCCTTCGTAACCTTAAATAACTCCCCCCATACGACTAACCTTAAATGGTTGCGGGGCGGAGCGAAAACCGAAATAAGGCATTAGGAAAGACAAATATCCAGCTCTTTAATTGAGATCAGTGGTGGCTCTGAAAAGAGCCTTTTGGTTTGAGAAGCAGGCGTCCACCTATTTCTTCTTGGGTGCCGCCTTCTTAGGCTTGACAACCTTAGGCTTGGCGGCCTTGGGCTTCACAGCCTTAGCAGCGCTTTTGGCGGTTTTCTTGGGCTTGGCAACCTTAGCCTTCTTTGGGCTCTTGGCCACCTTCTTGGTCACAGAAGCCACGGCCGGCTTCTTCGCTTTCTTAGGTGTTTTCTTCGCGCTCTTCTTCGGGGCAGCGCCGCCAGCCGCCTTCTTGGGCTTCTTGGCTGCGCCCGCCGGCTTCTTGGGCTTGGCGGCGCCCGCCTTCTTGGCCTTGGGCTTGGCTTCCCCGGAGGCCGCCTTCTTGTTGAGTTTGAAGGAGCCAGAAGCGCCGGTGCCCTTGGTCTGCACCAGGGTGCCCTTGCTCACCAGGCTCTTGAGACCAAGTTTGATGCGGCTGTTGTTCTTCTCCACGTCGTAGCCGGCGGCGGCCAGCGCTTTTTTCAGCGCAGCCAGAGAAACCCCGCTGCGCTCTTTGGAGGCGGCCACAGCCTTGGTGATGAGCTCTGACACCGGAGGCCCAGACGCCTTACGAGGCGCTCCCCCGGACTTCTTGGCCGCCTTCTTCTTCACGGGGGTCTTCTCCGCCGGGGGCGCGGCGGCGGGAGCGGCAGGAGCAGTCTCGGACATATTGAAGACCGACAACTAGGGGACAAGTGGCAGATCGCCGATGGAGCCGCGCCTGGGCAGGGCCGCTGTATATATAGAGCGCAGGCGCGCGCTGATTGGTGCTCTGGTGGCCCGCCTGGCTGGCAGGCTCTGAGCCGCTGCGCTGCTCCCAAGTTGTGTTTGTTCCACCTCACAAAAGGGGAAAAATATTAAAATTCCCCTCACCAAATCACCCGGGTTTGGTCAGGAAAGGATCCCAGAAGCCTCAGGCCTCATGTTCTTCATTTGGTTTTTCCACAGCCACAAAGACAACGCGGCCAGGAGTCCCCAATTCTCCCAACTCCGAAGGAAGTCTGGGGCAGTCAGAGACCACTTTCTGTTTTTCTTATAAATTACCTGTTCACTCCTTTGCCCCTGAAAGTTCTTTTTCCCAGGGATGGTTGGGCACATGCTTCCCTTATTTTTGAAAAAAAAAAAAGGAATGGTTTCCACCTAAATTTTCATGGTAATTCTGTTTCTTCACAAGGGAAGTAACACAGGTCCTCTGTGAATTCTTCGTGCAGACGCACAGGAACTGTGGACTGGGACAAGGATTCCAGGGCCAGTCCAAAGCAATTAGGGCGGAATGGGAGGGGGTGCATAAGCCTTGGGGTGGGGGGGTCGGGGGTGGTGAGGGGATAGAGACTTAAATCTTTGATTTGAAGACTTTGAAACTATCAAATCCCTCTTTTCATAGATGGGGGCGGGGCATCCTTTTCACTTCTCTACAGGCGAGAAATTGGGCTCTTTTTAAAAAGCTCTGAGGTCCCCCTCTGAGTTGTGTAAAGCAGGAGGTCTGGCCCTCAAGATACAGATAATAAAGGAAGAAGGGAGACCCCTTAAGCCTGCAAAGAACAGCCAATAGATTTGGCAGAGGCACTGAGATAATCTGTTTTCAAAGAAACCAAACATGTATTTATTTATTTATTTTTGTAGGCTGCAATATAGAGATAATTTCAGCCCATGAAAATTTTTGGTTACTTTCAGTAACCATACCTTAGACAAGTCACCGTATAGGACAATCTCCAGTTGGGAACTCAAATATATCTTTGAGTTGAAAATAAAGCAACTGACTTTAGTAAAACACACTCTTGAGTTTTAAGATGAACAATAGATTTGAAATTTTTTTTAATAGCAAATTTTTACACAGCAGAATAGGAAAAGCACCAGAACATGTAACATTTGTTATAAGATCTGTTGTTGATGAGCTGAAAATCACCTCTTGTCATCATCCCCTCTGAAACTATTCTCTTCTAAAATTTGCTACTTTAGGGTTCACTACTTTGTATTTGACTCTTTGGCTCCAAGTAATTGCTACTTTATTTTCTTGAGATTAAAGGCAAGATAAATTGTTTGACCACATATCTGGTATAATTATAGATTTAGGAACAAAAGGAATATTACAATTCACCAAGATTTTCTGCTCAAATATATGTTTTCATGAAAATATGTGTTAAAGAGAACAGCCTTAGATTGTGGGAAAGTCAAACGGGATCCTACAAATTGAGTTCAGTGAGAAATGAAAACTGAAACATCTTTTAGATAGACTAAGGATGACCCCATTGTTTTCTTAGATAACATTTGTCCAACATTTGGAAACATTGTATACTTACCTCCTCTGGGAATTAACAGTCTGATGAGATTGCTGATAGATGAATTCACAGTGGTGGAAAAACACTTCAGACCTGCCATTCTTCAGAGTGACAGGGTATAGGAATCATACAAAATCATGGAAAGTACATAAACAATTGAAGCACCTGCATCACACTAATATATGGTAGTAAAAGAAATCATACAAAGCTGGGCCTGTGGATCATGCCTGTAATACAGGCAGATGGATCACCTGAGGCCAGGAGTTCAGGATCATCCTGGCCAACATGGTGAAACTCCGTCTCTACTACAAACACAAAATTTAGCTGGGGTTGTGGCACTCGGGAGGCTGAGGCAAGAGAATCACTTGAACGCAGGAAGTGGAGGTTGCAATGGGTGGAGATGGTGCCACTGCAATCCAGCCTCCGCAACAGAGTAAGACTCTGTCACCAAAAAGAAAACCAGAAAGAAATAGGCTGAGTGCGGTGGCTCATGCCTGTAATCCTAGCACTTTGGGAGGCTGAGGTGGAAGGATCATGAGGTCAGGAGTTCGAGACCAGCCTGAACAATATGGAAAAACCCATCTCTACTAAAAATACATTAGCTGTGCGTGGTGGCACATGCCTGTAATCCCACCTATGCAGAAAACTGAGGCAGGAGAATCACTTGAAGGAGGCAGAGGTTGCAGTGGGCCAAGATCGCACCATTGCACTTCAGCCTGGGCAAAAAAAGCAAAACTCCTTCTCAATAATAATAATAATAATAATAATAATAAAAGTACATATCACTTAGATCTTATTCTATGTGCAATGAGCCCACTTCTCATTTAAATCTCAGCTAAGTGTATCCACCATGAAAATAGCTGTGAGGAGTCTTGATTATCGGGTTACTGGACCTCCTTTCACTATAAATTGGTGTCCTGGTTTATAAATCGACATGTAAATTTATCACTGTGAATCAGTTTTCTAATATGATTATTCTAGTTGACTAAATCAAATCACATCTCTTTACATTCAAATCCAAAGTCCAGACCTCAAGCCATTAGGACATCCAGCCACCAAGAATCTTGTCCCCAACCTCCTGGCAACGTGTTGGAGGCCAGAAGGCAGAGAAACATGTAACCAGTTCTTCCCTAGATACCTTATAAAGTGTGTTGAAAAAGTTATGCAAAACTTAAAAACAAGATACAAATATTTCTCCATGTCCTTCTAAGCTATATTAGAGAATTCTGTAAAAAGCCTACCTACCTGTGGGTTGTCTGATGATGTGAGGCAATACTAGACAATAAACTAGAATGTGAATCACAGACATACTTTCTAAATTTCTAGTGGTCACACTGGAAGAATGAAAAGAAACAAAGAAAATTAATGTTAATAATATATTTTATTTAATTTAATATATCTAAACTATTATGATTTCAACATATAATCAATATTCTAAAAAGAGATACTTTATATATTTTTTAAATTATAAATCTGCAGAATGTGTTGTATATTTTACATTTTTAGAACATTTGAAATCAGACTAGCTCCAGTCCAAAAGGTCAGTGATCACACGTAGCTAGTGTTACTGTATTGGACAACACTGCTGTATGTGAAAGTAACTCTGACTTAATGTTTACTTTTTATGGAGACCAAATTACTTAAAACCAGACATTTACTTGCAGAAGTTTAATAAATTACTACAGATTTTGTCATGGAGATGGAAATAAATTTTTAATATAGAAAAAAATGATCACAAAAGTTGTTATAGTGTTGCCTAATAAGGCATTAACCAACTCTGGCCGAGTGCTGTGACTCACACCTGTAATCCTAGCACTTTGGGAGGCTGAGGTGGGCAGATCACAAGGTCAAAAGATTAAGATCATCCGGATCAACATGGTGAAACCCCGTCTCTGCTACAAATACAAAAATTAGCTGGGTGTGGTGGTGCGCCTGCCTGTAGTCTCAGCCACTGGGGAGGATGAGGCAGAAGGATTGCTTGAACCTGGGAGGTGGAGGTTGCAGTGAGCCGGGATCGCACCACTGCACTCCAGCCTGGGCAACAGAAGGAGACTCCATCTCAAAAAAACAAAAAACAAAAAAAAAAAAAACACATTAACCAACTTTATATCTGATTTTCCAGTCTTCATTTTTTCTCTGACCAAATACATATTATTCTCCTGTATCTTCCTTTGACCTAATTGTGATTCTGCTTCCTTCCTTGTTAATGAGTTAAATCATTCTTTGACCATACACAAGCTCACTACATACAGTACATGTATGTCCATCATATTTTTAACTGCTTTAATATTGTACTTTGACACTTAGTTGTTCAATTTGGCCTAAGAGTTCTGAATCAAAACCTTTAGAAGCCATTCTGAAAAACTGGAAGATACAAAGCTTTTGACTATCAACTCCAAAGCAACCTGGTATCTGGTTTGTGTTCCATGGAAATTTTTTTCCTCAAATTTTGAAATAAGATTGAACAAGCCTGTGAGCAGCAAAAGCAGTCTATTGAAATGAGCTCTGAGAGAAAGTTCAGATTAAGGATGTGGTTATCCCAGTCAAAATTTATGTCTTCGAGAAAGCCACTCACAAATTGAGGACAGAGTTAAAATACCATAATGCAATATATTGTATATTCTTGTATTTATGCACACATCATAAATATTATAAGTTAACTAGTTTTCTTTCATGCCACACTCTTCAGGCTCTGGAAAACATGGGAGACAAAGTTAAAACTGCAGAGCAAAATGTCCAAGTCCAAAGATAGTAATGGGACTAGAGAGGAACTCACATAGCCAAGATACATTCAAAGGAGAGTAACAGGCGTTGGTGGGACAGGTAAAAGGAATGATGCCGACTGCTGATTTTCTCTTCACTTTCTCCTTCTACTCTAGCAATTAGGATTCTTTGTATTTGGTTGAGACAGGGGTGTTGCCACATTGCGCAGGCTGGTCTGAAACTTTTGGCATCAAAGATGGGCTAACTCTTGGCCTCAGCCTCCCAAACTTCTGACGATATAGATGTGAGCCACCAAGCTCAGCCTTAGAGTAGGGCTCTGTCAGTTTTTGGATGTAGCTACCCTAATATTAATATATCCTGTGTAGGCCAGAACTTCGAATAATTAAAACCTGCCTTTTCCTGAATCACCAACGGAATGAGGCTAATCATAACAGCCACCCTACTGGCAGTGCCTGCGTCACAGAGTAAGTGTAAGTGCTGCTGTCTGCTTGAGACCAACAATACAGGGCCTCCAGGATATTTTTAGCCTAAACAAGATTGTAGGGGCTCTAGTCTGTTGCCTTGCTTCAGCGAAACAAACTTTTTAAAATGTATAACCCAGATCCACAGTTTTGCTCGTTTTTCAGTCTTTGAAGGCAAATGACCAACAATGAAAAGATTAAACCTGAGGCTAAATAATTCCTCATCTCAGGGGTTGAGACCAAAGTTACTGCATCTGTATTCCCTAACATGCCATCGAAATGGGTTGGGGAAACCAAAAGAAAATATACGAAAGCACACCATTGGGAGCATAATAAGTACATAGATGAGTGGGCGATGGTATGTGCCTGTAGTTCCAGCTACTCTATTCATGAGGCCAAAGCAGGAGGATTCTTGTAACCAGCAGTCTGAGGTTACAGAGGGCTGTGATCGCACCACTTCACTCCAGCCTGGGCGACAGAGCAAGACTCTGTCACAGAAAAATAAATAAATACATATAAAATTTAAAATCATAAATAAATACATAGAAATTATTACAAAAGGAACTTACATTGCAAAATATACTTACCTAACATTTTGAAATTGCCATTATGATTGTATAAGTGAGTAGGAAGCGGGGTCAGTAATAGCTATGTTATTCTTCAAGCTTCTTTCAAATGATGTCAAAACATTTCAGAAAGTAAAATCTACCCTTAAAGGATAAGAATTTGTCAATTGTGAGAATATGCACATTTTTACACCTTCTAGATCTGTGGCCATAATGAAGGCAGTTATAAAGCACAAGGTGCAAATGTATATTAGGCAATAGCCTTCATCAGCATAAGTATATAATCTGACACAATGACTATTTTGGAGGAAAC
Source organism: Saimiri boliviensis (assembly GCF_048565385.1). Lineage (NCBI taxonomy): Eukaryota > Metazoa > Chordata > Mammalia > Primates > Cebidae > Saimiri > Saimiri boliviensis. The sequence continues at coordinate 163,983,568 of NC_133452.1, forward strand.
ATGGAAATTCAAATTTCAGGAGATTGGTTGGCATTATTTTTTAATGTCTAGTTTTTCACTATGCTGTTTTTACGGACTTAATGAGCACTTGTTAAGCACAGCACACCAAAAAAAATAATAATAATAATAAAAATAAAGAGCAGCTAAGCAGTGTGTCCTCTGCAGGACTTATACCTGATGAGACAGACACAGACAAATATAACCATCATATGGTGTGAGAAATCTGATACGAAAGACAGCCACTGAGAACAAAAGAATAAAAACACAAAAATGTTGATGTGCTGGTTCAACCTTTGTCTTCAAGTATTTACCAATGCATTTGGGAAAATAAGACATAAGACAACAGTCTAAAACAGCGATTCTTAAACATTTAGATTTCAGGACTTCTTTACACTCCTAAAAATTATCAGGCTATCATGACAGTTATCAATAATACTAATACAGTTAATTAACTGAACCCTCCTTTGCACCAAGCATTATATCCACTATTTTCATTCTGGCTCCCTACATCCTATGAGACAACCACTACTGTAATCATTAGCACTTTGTCAATAAGGAAGTGGAGAATGAGAATTCAGACTTCTCTAAGAAGTGCTGTAGACTGATTACAAATCATGCATCCTCAATACACACATATTAAAGTATCAACTGAAATCAAACAATAAAAATTTTCTCTATCTACAAAATGTACAAATTAAAATATCCCCCACTACTTCACTAACACATTTAGTAAGTAGAGGGAAGCCCTCTTCAAATACTTTCTTCACCAACCTCTCACCTTACTCCTCAGTCACGGGCATTTGCAATGTCATGCTGTTTTCCTGATGGACACTAGGTGGCAGCCTAAACCTGGAATTCTTGAAAGAGGGTAACTTTTTCCGCAGCCTCAACCTCCCGGGCTCAAGCGATCCTCCTGCCTCAGCCTCCTGAGTAGCTGGGGCAACAGGTGCGAGCCACCACACCTGGCTAATATTTTATAGAGATGGGGGTCGCCATGTTGGCCAGTCTGGTCTAGAATTCCTGACCTCAGAGTATCTGCCCGCCTCAGCCTCCCAAAATGTTGGATTAACAAGTGTGAGCCATAGCACCTTACCAGAAAATTTTAACCTCTAGCTATGCACTGAGTTTTCTCTGTCTTTCAGTGGACAGAGAATTATTATATTTGTTTGACAGAGGATAATTCTGAGGCACTGGTGGGCCATGAGACTGCACGGATTGCACAGCCTGGCAAGAACATGGGAAGGAAAAAATAGGTTTGCTTTGGCTTCAGTCTCTCTGTGTCCAAAGGCATTTACAATGTAGGATGTTTGTGCTTGCAGACACTAGATAACTTTCCAAATGAAAATGCCAGTAAAGGGACAGCTGCTGATCCTGCCGCCTGGCAAATCATTAACTGCGTTGACACTGTATTACTCAGCAGATTTAAAACCTCATTCACGTACAGTCTTCTGATGGACAAAAATACTTATTACCCACGACTGACAGTGACAGCACTGGGAAGGTGGGAAACTGAAGCAGAACCCTGGAGCAGTCAAGTACGCAGGCTGGCTCCCAGGACCTGAGGGCTTAATACTCTTCCTAAAGAGAATTGATTATCGAATAGACAAGAAACTCATGTGGGTGGATTCACTCACTTGCCCAAAACAATTATTAAGCAGTAGAAATGATAACTACGCTGGTATTGCCAACAGTTTACAGTAAAAGGGAAAAGACATGGGGAAAAAAACAGGCAGTGATGTTTTATATGCGTCAGTACCAAGTAGAGATCAAAGTAGAAAATGGCCAGTCTTTCCAAATAGTGGATGTAGAAATAATCTTATGGAGAAGACACTTTCATTATGTCTTAAATAAGAGTAACGAGTTAAGCAGAAGAACCTGTAGGGGCCAAGGGGAAACTTACTCTTTGGCTTCTGCAGATTCGTGGAAAACCACCACCAAGAGGGAGATTAATCGGATAAAATGCATCGAATTTATTAATGTGTACATGGGAGACTTCAGGCTCCCAGATACAGGGGAAATTGTCCAATTTTATTTTTCAGATTCAGCAAACTATGGGCAGCCATGTCGAAACAGGATTGCTAATAAACTGAGTAGGGAAACCCAGCAGGGCTGTCTGTCTAGATTCCTCCTGGCCTCTCTATGCAGCATTGCTTCCTTCTGGATCCTCTCTGGAACAGAGTCTTATGATCTATGGTCAAATAAGGTAGTTCAGATGATTTCTTTATGGCCAGTTTACACAGAACAACAGAGGGAGAGGGAGAGTAACATTTTTAGGTTTTATGGCTGGCTCTGGGAAAAAGGTGCTTTGATTTCTGTGGTCGAACTTGAGGAAGAGGAATTCTCATTTCTGTAGCTAGACTCCGGGGAGAATGGGACTGAGAGACAGGAGGGCAGGAGAGGGTCAGAGAACAACGTTGGCTTCGGAGGCCTTTATTTGGGGTATTGCTTTCTGAATTACAACAAACCCCAGGGATCTACAGAGACTGCATACTTTTTCTTTCTTTTTTGTTATTTTAACCGTGAGATAAACACAGCGTAGGTGATTTGTTTTTTGCTTTATTTTGAGACAGGGTCTTGCTTTGTTGCCCAGGCTGCAGTGCAGTGGCGTGATCATAGCTCACCGCATCCCCACACTTCCAGGCTTCTGAGATCCTCCCACCTTAGCCACCAATGAGAGTTGCAAGTACCATTTAGCGAGTAGAGGCGAGATGAGTTGAGACCCGCTGAGTGTCTTCAGCCTATACAGCTTCAAAATTATCTTTGCTGACCCCTAACTTTTGGATGCTACAGAGGAGTAGCATCCTCTGGAGTGTCCAAAGGAGAGGTGAACAGGATCATTTGACATATTTGGTTATACAGGATTGTCAAAGTAAGGTGGTGTTTGATCTTCAAGTTATATTTTAGTGAAAAATGTTAATATGTGTTCCAAAATTATACGGAATTTCTAGAGTTCTGATGTCTGAGTTTGTGTTATCAGTCATAATTAGGGTTATTGTGTTAGCTTATTGTAAATCACAGAGGTGGCCAAATTTCTTTGCCAGTTGTGTTTTTGACTGTGACCACCCTATGATATTTTAACATTTATAGACAAATGTTGTCTTGTTTTAAGACTCTTCAAAGGATGGATTATAACTCTCGATTGCAGGTTTCAGATAATTTTGAAGATGGTGAATAGGAGTTGACAAGGTGAGCTGAACTACTGGAACTTCTTGGAACTTGTTGCAGCTATTGGAACTTCTTGACTCTTGCCTGTGTACCTCGTTCTTCCCAGATGCAGGACAAGAACTCAGGCAAAGGCGCTGCAGCATAAAGTCTGACCAAAAAAACTGACATCCCAGAGGTCTTGTAACAATATTTTATGTTAAAGAATTTATGCATCTTTCCTATTCTAAGCATTTCAAATGATTGCAAGAATTCAACTGATGACAACTTATAGCCAAGACGATGTCTATTCTAATTTTTAGCTCAACTTCATACCAGTCTAAGTTGATAAGCATTCCTACAAAGTTTATGAAGTTCAGATTAGCCATATTAAGTATTGTCTTAAGATTTTTAATAATTGAAAAATTTGGAGCAGTTTTGTTCATTTGTTAATTGGATACTTTAAAAGTTCAGTATGTCAGCTTGGTGCAGTGGCTCACTCTGGTAATCCCAGCACTTTCAGAGGCTGAGCAGGAGGATCATCTGAGGTCAAGAGTTCAAGACCAGCCCAACAAACACTTCAATTAAGACAGAATTTTCTCAACAAATGATGGTGGAACAACTGAATAACCACATTTTTGTTCTATCAGGGGTCCTGATTCAAAGACCCAGGCAAAGAGGGAGAGACATCAGAACTCTCAGACACTGCTGATGGGAGGAGAAAATGCTTACTTTCGAAAACAGTGTAGTGATTCCTCAAAAGGTTAAACAGAATTCCCTTATGACCCAGCAACCCACTCCTAGATATATAACCACGAGAAATCAATGCGTTAAGTCCACACAGAAACATGTACATAAATGTTCATTGCAGCACTCTTCCCAATAGCCACAAAGTGGAAACAAAACAAATGTCCATCAGCCGATGAATGAATAAATAAAATGCGGTGGTATGTCCTTACAATAAATATTATTGGTCCATGGAAAACCTACACAAAAACCTTATGCTCAATTAAAGAAGCCAGTCACAACAAAGCAATATATTTCATGGGTCTATGTATACTAAATGGTCCAAATAGAAAGAAAGTAGATTAATGATTATCTAGGACTGGCAGGGGAAGGGGCGGAGAATGGAGGAATCAGGGATGTGACCAATTCGGGGTACATGGTTTCTCTTTGGGGAGATTGAAAAATGAAATTTTTGTAATGGTTGCATATCTCTGTAAATATACTAAAATCCATTATTTTTTGCATTTTAAATAGATGAATTGTATGACATATAAATTATACATTACCAAAAATTGAAAAGAGTAACAGTACTATGAGCCCCAATGTGCCCACCATCAATATTCTACATTTTTCCCATGTTATTTTATCTATTTTCCTACAGTTGAGGCCCTGATAACCTAAGTTTGATTTTCTTAATTTGTCAAAATTTGCACACATGCTTATAAAAATAATGCCTGTTGAATTTGCTACGTATGTAAAGTTTTGAGCAAATCAAGTGTATTAAATTTATTAATATGGTTTGAAATGTCTAAGGTAATAATTCCCAAACTTCGTTGAGGGAGGAGGAAAGCTTTTAAAATCCCAGTGCCCACGTGGCATCCCGTTCTGTTACGGAGAATTCTGCGTTGGGATGGATCCTTTAACTGAGGAGATTAATAGAGCCAGAGCTCTGGACCAGCAGTCTTGGTTATTGTGCTAGTGAGGAAAGAATTGCAAACGAACACCAAAATGCAAGCTTAAAGCAAACTTTATTGAAGCACTGTAACACACCCTCAGAGAGACAGAGGGCTGATTTCTGCAAAGTGAAATCAGCACCTCTTTAGGCAGCTCAAAAGTGCCTTGATGGGGTTTGTGGGAGGAGTTGAGGTTTTCGCCGTGTGTGAGTGACAGGATGATGTTATTTGATTGGCAGCTTATAGCTATGTAAACTAAAATTAAACTGTGCATGTTCTTACCTATAATTCGTTAAGAAAAGCCTCCCAGGGATGGGGAGCAAAACCATATATAAATTCTGTTAAAATAATGGTAGGGGGCCGGGCGCGGTGGCTCATGCCTGTAATCCCGCACTTTGGGAGGCCGAGGCAGGCGGATCACGAGGTCAAGAGATGGAGACCATCCTCGCCGTGATGAAACCCCGTCTCTACTAAAAATACAAAAATTAGCTGGGTGTGGTGGCACGCGCCTGTAGTCCCAGCTACTCGGGAGGCTGAGGCGGAAGAATCACTTGAACCCAGGAGGAGGAGGTTGCGGTGAGCCGAGACTGCGCCACTGTGCTCCAGCCTGGCGACAGAGCAAGACTCCGTCTCCAAAAAAAAAAAAGATGGTAGGATGAACTTTGGGGTGAAAGTGAGGACAGGGTTTTATGTTATTGGGCATGTGCCACTTTAGGGAATTTCTGCCTGTGCCCTCCTTTTTCCTTCTCCAGGATGTGTTGGCCACAGACTCTACCACAAACTCCATCCCTTAGGGTGAAATTAGGGCAGTCTTGGGGCTGAACTTAGGTGGGCCAGTGGCTGTCTTCGTGACAGCCTTTCCGCTCCCCTCTCTCATCTCCTACCAGACGCTAATATTTAACTACCTAACAACACCCATTAAATCAGGCCTCAGTATGTTTAATCATCCTCCAGGTAATCCCAATGCTGTCAAGTTTCTGAAACACCTGTCAGATAATTCAATTATGAAGTCTGTGGAAGGTATTCCAGTAGGATCTAATTGGTTAATGTTACGATTTAATTAATTTGAATCAAAAAAAAAATGAAAAAGCTTTATATTTGTAAATCAGGTAAGACACACGAGTTGGTCTAAGGTTGAGATAATATTTTTAAATGTGTAATTGAAATTTGAAATTATTAAGTATTTAAATATCTAAAGTTTACATCAGAAGGTTGCGAAGATACTTTCCCCAGTCGGCAACACCCCTTCGGGAGTTAAAAACCAAGGGGCCGCCGGATCGCCGAGTGTTTCACAGGCCGGCTCCTTCTGCTGTAGGAGAGGTCATTAACGTTCTGAAGACCTCCTGCTTTTCACCAGGAAGTGTTACAGGGCATCTCCTGAGCTTAGGCAGTAGCCGTAGGGTGACTTCTGGAGCCTCGCGTTTCCCCGCCCCAGCAAAGAGGCGGAGATTGACCGCGACGCGCGCTCAGAGCCGGAGAAATGAGCCCGCGAGCCAGGCCGGCGCTTCTGCTCCTGACGCTTTTGCAGACCGCGGTCCCGCAGGGGCGCCTGCCGCGTGAGTCCCAGGGCTGCGGGCGAACTGGGGGCTCGGCGGGGGTGGAAAAACCGAAAGTAGCATTTCTTTGCGCCTGGGAGTTAGCTCACTTTGGAGGACCTGCCCAGCCCTATCCGCCGCCCCCCTCCCTACTTTCTGCGTCCAGATCCCGGGGAGGGAAATGCCGGCCACTGAGGGCCAGATGGGGGTCCCTCGTCCCGGGAACTGCCCCCCTCCCCGGCAGTCCAGGCTTTTCGGAGTGACTTTCGGAACCGCCCACTCCCTTCCCCCCGACCAGAATACTTTTCTTTTTTTTTTTTTGAGACGGAGTTTCACTCTTGTTACCCAGGCTGGAGTGCAATGGCGCGATCTCGGCTCACCGCAACCTCCGCCTCCTGGGCTCAGGCAATTCTCCTGCCTCAGCCTCCTGAGTAGCTGGGATTACAGGCACGCGCCACCATGCCCAGCTAATTTTTAGAATACTTTTAAATAACTCTCGTAGTTTCTCACTTGAGCTCAGCTAAGCCTGGGACTCGTTGCACCTGGATATCGGGTTTATTGTTTCCAGTGTCAGCTGTGCGGGTTTTTTCCGTCTTCTCCAAACAGGAAGTTCTTCCGTGCGTGCCTGCCAGACGGCCTAGGGAACCCACAGAGGGGCTCGCGCGGGGTTTGCACCTCAGAACGAATGCGCTGGGCGGTGGGGGCGCGAGCGAGTGGGGTTGGGGATCTGAATTCGTCCCCATTCCACCCGCTTTTGGTGAGACCTGGTGGGGGAGGTCTCTGGGGTGAGAGGCTCCTGAGAGAGGCCTACCTCGGGCCTTTCCCCACTCTTGGCAATGGTTCTTGAGCCTGGAAAGTTAAGGATATGTTAGTTTTGAACGTTTGAACGGAACGGTTTCCTTTCCAGCTAGGCTTTATTGATTTGCAATGTGCTGTGTAATCAGGAGGCCTTCTCTAAAGAATGTCAAAGTACTGATAGTGAACATGTAAGCGGTGCACTCAGTTGTCAGTCATATTCACATCTGATCTGATTTGACGTTCACTAGGCATAGGGAGTAGGAGCTATTAATAAGCTTAATTTGCTAGAAATTAATTGGACTTGAGATTAAATAACTCTTTTCAGGTTACCAAGAACATAGCTAATCTGGTTTTCTGATGTTATTTCAAGTAGTACAGCTGCTTCTAAGCTGTTAACGGTAATTTTGCCCTGTAGTCTGGCACAGTGTTCTGTGGCTCACTTGCCGGCCTCAGCACAGCACTTTCTGAGGGTTGGTACTAGGTATCCACATTTTATACATGACAAGAATAAGGCGTGCGCGGCCTGCTTCCTGGAAGATTTGCTGAATGGTACACTGGGCTTTGGTGGCAGAGCTCATGTCTCCACTTCATAACTAGGATTCTTAAACATCACACTGCGTTAGAGGCTGAATAATAAAATTTGCTGTTGAGCAGAAATATTCGTTGTTTACAAGTGTAAATGAGTCTCAACCATGTGTTGCACTGTTCTAGGCCCAAGGGAGAGGGCAGGGAAACAAGCCTTTATCCTTCGATATTTCACATTCTAGTGGGAGAGATGACAGTAAGCAAATGAGCAGAAAGATATACATCCGGAAACTACGGGTGTTGTGAGAAGCAGAGAAGTCAGGGCAAGTCACTCTGACACTTGAACAGAGACACGAAGGAAATTAAGAATATTGACTGCCAGCAGGATTTCCCAGGCAAACTGAGTGGGCCTGGCAAGTTGGATTAAAAAGCAGGTTTTCTCAGCACTACTCACTTGTGTGTGTATGTGTGTGTGTGTGTGTGTGTGTGGTGTGTGTGGGATGAGGGGGGACTGCCATCTGCATGCAGCATGTCTAGCAGCGTCCTGTCCTCCCTACTCACTAGTTCCTAGGAGCACTCATCCTACTCACTAAGTGCTGGGGACACTCATCCTCCCTATGCGCTAGGTGCTAGGAGCACTCCCCCAGATTTATTTATTTATTTATTTATTTATTTATTTATTTATTTATTTTGAGACGGAGTCTGGCTCTGTCACCAGGCTGGAGTGCAGTGGCGCAGTCTCGGCTCACTGAAACTTCCGCCTACTGGGTTCAAGCGATTCTTCTGCCTCAGCCTCCCAAGTAGCTGGGACCACAGGTGTGTGCCACCATGCCCGGCTAATTTTTGTATTTTTAGTAGAGACGGGGTTTTACCAGGCTGGCCAGGATGGTCACGATCTCTTGACCTCGTGATCTGCCCGCTTCGGCCTCACAAAGTGCTGGGATTACAGGCGTGAGCCACCGCACCCAGCTTCCCCTAGTCTTGACAACCCAAAATGTCTGTAATCTTTGCCACATGTCACCTAGGAGACAATCTCTGAGTTAAGAGGCTAGGGTTGAAAGAATCATAAGGCATACTGGGGGCTAGAGGCCAAGAAGTAGGTAATGGGCTCAGAAGAGGAGCCACTAACGACTTGTACAGGGCCTGTGGGCTGTGGTGTGAATGCTAGTGAGGAGTAACAGTGATCCGTCATTGCTCTACAGAGACTGCTCTGGCATATACGTGGAAAGCAGAATGAAGGGAGCAATGGTAAAAGCAGGGAGCCCAGCCAGGAAGCTGTAACACAGTTCAGGCAAGAGACGGATTGCAGAAGGGTTCTGTGTTGTGTGAGAGAAAGAGAATTGTTTGGGTTTGGTAGCTCACGCCTATAATCCCTGCAGTTTGGGAGGCCAGGAAGGGTAGATTCTTGAGCTCAGGAGTTCAAGACCAGCCTGGGCAACATGGCGAAACCCCTTCTCTACAAAAAATAGAAAAATTAGCCAGGTGTGGTGGCATGTACCTGTAGTCCTAGCTACTTGGGATGCTGAGGTGGGGGGATTGCTTTAGCCCAGGAAGTTGGGGCTGAGGTGAGCCGTGCCACTGTACTCTAGTCTGGGTGATGGAACAAGACCCTGTCTCTCCGGTGCCCCCAAAAAAGAGGAGCTAAACCTGACTTTGTTCTTTAATTGTATTGGCCTGAGCAGTGAGGTAACTGGCAGTGCCATTTCTGAGATGATGAACGTGGTGGAAAGAGCAGTTTAGGGCAAATCCAGGATCTGGATTTGAGATTCCAGTCAGACATCCAAGTGGTGAGGCCATATGGGCAGTTCAGTGTAAGAGTTCAGGGCCAAGGGTGGGTGCGGTGGCGCACTCCTGTAATCACAGCACTTTGGGAGGCCGAGGCGGGCAGATCACTTGAGGTTATGAGTTCGAGACCAGCTTGGCTCACATGGTGAAACTCCGTCTCTACTAAAAATATAAAATTAGCTGAACGTGGTGGCACGTACCTGTGGTCCCTGCTCTTCAGGAGGCTTAGGGAGGAGAATCCCTTGAACCCAGGAGACAAAGGTTGCAGTGAGCTGAGAGTGTGCCACTGCACTCCAGCCTGGGTGACAGAGACTGCAACTCAAAAAAAAAAAAAAAAAAAAAAGATTAAAATCTTAAAAATCTAGGTGTCATCATTTATTCTTCCAAGTAGTATTTCTGAAGCACCCACTACATGCCAGGTGCCCCTCTAGGCACTGGGGATGCATTCCAGAACCCCTCATTCTGTAACTGAGGATAGGTGTTGGGAAATTCTCACTTGCCGAGAGGTCTTGTCCTTTCATCTTTCTGGGGGACTCCTTCTGTATTTGCTTTTGCCCTAATGTGATCCAGAAAAGTTACTCTGAGCTATTTATCAGCACATCCTCATAGCGTTTCAAGGAAAAGACTTGCACACGAGAAGGTTTAGCTGTGAAGGTGGTTAAAAAAACAAACACAGAAAACAAACCTACATGAACGAATTCCTCAGGATTTGGGTCAAATTTGCTCTGAGCACCAACTCCTTAGTTTAATTTCCACGGCCAGAGACGCCTTAGCATTTTCTAGAATCCACCAGCTCTAGAGGAGGCTGTCCAATTATGAGTAATGGGACAGGGTCTGGGGGCCATGAGGGGAGGCAGCCACATGTGGCAGAGAAAGGTGCACTAGGAGAGAGAAGCCAGGACTGGAAAGACAGGGCTGCCTCTCACCCTTCACGGAATGAGAACCAGACACAGCTGATGGTATGAGTTGATTCAGGGGTGTGCAGCCTCAACCTCCGGGCCCCCTCCTGCTGCACATGGTGAAGGCCTGTTGCTCTGTCTCCAGGTTCACACTCTCTGCACTACCTCTTCATGGGCGCCTCAGAGCAGGACCTTGGTCTTTCACTGTTTGAAGCTTTGGGCTACGTGGATGACCACCTGTTTGTGTTCTATGATCATGAGAGTCGCCGTGTGGAGCCCCGAACTCCCTGGGTTTCCAGTAGAACTTCAAGCCAGATGTGGCTACAGCTGAGTCAAAGTCTCAAAGGGTGGGATCACATGTTCACTGTTGACTTCTGGACTATTATGGACAATCACAACCACAGCAAGGGTATGTGGAGAGGTGGCCTCAACTTTCTGAGATTGTCAGAGCATTTCATCTTTTCATGCCTCTTGAGGGAAACAGCTGGAAGTCTGAGGTGTCGTGGGAGCAGGGAAGAGGGAAGGAATGTTCTTCCTGAGATCACTTGGTCACTGGGGATGGTGGAAATAGGGACCTATTGCTTTGGCTGTAGTAACAAGGCTGGGGGTTTTTCCAGAGTCCCACACCCTGCAGGTGATCCTGGGCTGCGAAATGAAAGCGGACAACAGCACCGAGGGCTTCTGGAAGTATGGGTATGATGGGCAGGACCACCTTGACTTCTGCTCTGACACGCTGGATTGGAGAGCAGCAGAGCCCAGGGCCTGGCCCACCAAGCTGGAGTGGGAAGCGCACAAGATTCGGGCCAGGCAGAACAGGGCCTACCTCGAGAGGGACTGCCCTGCACAGTTGCAGCAGTTGCTAGAACTGGGGAGAGGTGTTCTGGACCAGCCAGGTATGGTGGAAACAGCCTTCTGCCCCTACACTGTAGTGGCAGAGTGGAAGAGAACGCAGGGCATGGAATCGCCAGCTGGGGTTTCAGAGGTGGCTGACGATATATGCCTCTCTAAGTTCTGGGAAGGGACTTTCCCAATCCGAGAGTCTCTACCTTATAATTGAGATGTATGAGACAGCCGAGAGTAATGGCTTTAATTTCTTTTTTCCGTGCATATGGCTCAAAGGGAAGTGTCTGCAGCCCTTGTTTTTGTTTAACCAATAATCCTTGGTATATTTATACCTGTTAAGAATTCAGACATGTCAAAAATAAACACACACACACACGGAAAAAAAAAAAAAAAAATTCAGAGATGTCAACTGTCATATGAATACCAGGACAAAAAAATACTAGGTGAGGCCACCTATCAGAGCAGCAGAATCCTTTAGGTTAAAAGTTTCTTTCACAGAACATAGCATTACAGTAATCACCGAAGCTATCTGTCTTACAAGGCCCTGCTTTTTTTTTTTTTTTTTTTTTTTTTTCTGAGACAGAGTCTTGCTCTGTCACCCAGGCTGGAGTGCAATGGCGGGATCTCGGCTCACTGCACCCTCCACCTCCCAGGTTCAAGCAATTCTCCTGCCTCAGCCTCCCGAGTAGCTGGGATTACAGGCACCCACCACCATGCCTGCTCAATTTTTTTTTTTTGTTTTCGTGGGTTTTTTTGGTATTTTTAGTAGAGACAGTATTTCACCGTGTTGGCCAGGCTTTTCTCAAACTCCTGACCTCAAGTGATGCGACTGCCTCGGCCTCCCAAAGTGCTGTGATGACTGGCATGAGCTACCACGTCTGGCCACAAGACCCCTTCTTTAAAATTTGCCTGGTAGGTTTATCCAGGTGAAAATGACCATCCGTATTCAATCATTTTCAATGCACATAAAGGGGAATTTTATTCGTCAGAACAGAGAACATGAGTAAAAGGTATGTATATTTACGTGTTGGACCAGAGAACAGACTGATCTGACTGGGCTCCGAGTGACATGCATAAGAGCCCAATCTTAGGACACAAAATGGTGTCTCTCCTGCAGCTTGTTTTTTTCCTGAAAAGGGCATTTCCTTACTCCAACCCAGAAAAGGAAATGAAGGTTCTGGCCTTCCTGGCAAGGGTAAAAAGATCCCCTCTGCTTATCCTTCCTCTTTCCTGTTAAGTGCCTCCTTTGGTGAAGGTGACACATCACGTGACCTCTTCAGTGACCACTCTACGATGTCGGGCCCTGAACTTCTACCCCAGGAACATCACCATGAAGTGGCTAAAGGATAGGCAGCCACTGAATGCCGAGGAAGTTGAACCTAAAGACGTATTGCCCAATGGGGATGGGACCTACCAGGGCTGGATAGCCTTGGCTGTACCCGCTGGGGAAGAGCAGAGATATACATGCCAGGTGGAGCACCCAGGTCTGGATCAGCCCCTACTTGCCATCTGGGGTATGTGACTGATGAGAACCAGGAACTTAGAAAACGGTGGCTCACGCCTATAATCCCAGCACTTTGGGAGGCCGAGGTGGGTGGATCACGAGATCAAGAGATTGAGACCATCTTGGTCAACAAGGTGAAACCCCGTCTCTACTAAAAATACAAAAATTAGCCGGGCGTGGTGGTGCATGCCTGTAGTCCCAGCTACTCGGGAGGTTGAGGCAGGAGAATTGCTTGAACCCAGGAGGCGGAGGTCGCCGTGAGCCGAGATCGCGCCATTGCACTCCAGCCTGGGTGACGACAGCGAAACTCCGTCTCAAAAAAAAAAAAAAAGAAAATCTGTTGGGGGTTGGCAGGAATGCCTGAGGTGATAATTACGGGAGTGAAAGGAAGATCTGCTCTTTGTTAGGGAGTGGGCTGGGGGTGGCTCTCAAAGGCTTTACATTGCTTTATATGTTTTAGAGCCCTCGAACTCTGGCACCCTCGTCATTGGAGTCATCAGTGGAATTGCTGTTTGTGTCATCATCTTGTTAATTGGAATTTTGTTCATAATCTTAAGGAAGAGGCAGGCTTCAAGTGAGTAGGAACAAGGAGGAAGTCTCTTAGTATGTCTGCCCACGGCACAGTAGGAAGAGGGGCAGTGGGAGGGCAGAGGGGATCTGGGATCCATGGGAAGCATTTTTCTCTTTTATATTCTTTTTTTTTTTTTTTTGAGACTCAGTTTTACTCTTTTGCCCAGGCTGTAGTGAAGTGGCGCAATCTCTGCTCACTGCAACCTCCGCCTGCCGGGTTCAGCCAATTCTCCTGCCTCAGCCTCCTGAGTAGCTGGGGTTATAGGCATGCACCACCATGCCCAGCTAATTTTTTGGCCAGGCTGGTCCCAAACTTCTGAACTCATGATCCACCCACCTTGGCCTCCCGAAGTGCTGGGTTTATAGGTGTAAGCCACTGCACCCGGCCTCTCTTTTATAGTCTTTTGGAACACCAGCACTTCCCTGGGAGACAGAAATTAATGGTTCTCCCCAGAATGAAAGTCTCAACTATCAACAAATATCTTAAGAACACCTACTATATTGCAAGTGCTGTTTAAGGTAGTGCAGGGGCTTTGAGGTTGAGAAGTCACTGTGGCTATTCTCAGAACCCAAATCTGGTAGGGTGTGAAATTGATGGCAAGTAAATATAGTTAAAGAAGACCCCATGAGGTCCTAAGGTAGGCAGGGAGCAAATGCTTAGGGTGTCAAAGGAAAGAATGATCACATTCAGCTGAGGATAAAGAAAGACTTCTGGGGCCGGGCGCGGTGGCTCAAGCCTGTAATCCCAGCACTTTGGGAGGCCGAGGCGGGTGGATCACGAGGTCAAGAGATCGAGACTATCCTGGTCAACATGGTGAAACCCCGTCTCTACTAAACATACAAAAAACTAGCTGGGCATGGTGGCACGTGCCTGTAATCCCAGCTACTCAGGAGGCTGAGGCAGGAGAATTGCCTGAACCCAGGAGGCGGAGGTTGCGGTGAGCCGAGATCGCTCCATTGCACTCCAGCGTGGGTAACAAGAGTGAAACTCCATCTCAAAAAAAAAAAAAAAAGAAAGAAAAAGAAAGACTTCTGGATCTTGAAGGAGAAGTGAGATTCCATTAGGTGAAGTTGAAGATGATGGAAGGTCTACACAGACAGAGCCACCATGTCGAGTCGAGGACTCTAAGGCATACTGGGAGGTTAGAAATCATGACTGTACTTCGACCTTGAGTTGGCGTAACTATCAGTCACCAATTACGCATTTCTACCCCCTCAACATGTGTGGTGTGGGGAAAAGAGAGGCAGATGGAAGCCATCTCATAGAGTCCTAGTGTCTTTTGAGACACTGGGTTATGATCACTGGGGTGTCATTGAAGGATCCTAAGAAAGGAGAGCCACAATCTCCCTTACATGGTGAATGAGTTGTTAAGAGGTTGGGAGGTGAGGATGCCAGGTAGAAAGTCAATAAGCAACTCCAGATGAGGGATAATGGTTCTCTAAATCCAGCAGTGCCCAGGACGAGGGTGGTCTCAATTGAGATGGGTGAATGAGGAAAATAAGGAACAGAGAAGAGTCCAGATGATGCCTGGGTTTGTGATGCCTGTCTCCTGGGTCTCTTGTCTCCACAGGAGGAGCCATGGGGCAATACGTCTTAGCTGAATGTGAGTGAAACGCAGCCTATAGACTCATTGTGGGAAGGAGACAGAACTAGAGACTCAAAAAGGAAGTGCACTTACGGAGTTCTTCGTGTTTCAGGACAGAGCCGAACCTAAAAATAGAAACTGCCTGAAGAACTCTTTGCTTTTAGCCTTCTCTGTTCATTTCCTCCAAAAGATTTCCCCATTTAGGTTTTCGAGTTTCTGTATGCCAGTGATCCCTCGCTGGGACTTCTCCCCTGGAACTGCCTCTCATGAACCTCAAGCTGCATCTAGAGGCTTTCTTCTTTTTCTCCATCACCTCAGGCACGTACACCTATATCATCTCATTTTCTATTTTTGGAAGAGGGCTGCTTAATTTTGGAGACTTACATGATTCATTTTAACATCTGAGAAAACCTTTGAACCCTGGGACATAGATGTCATAATCTTAACAGAATTTTACATATGTATCTAGGTATTTTCTGGACCCGCTCGACTTTTCCTTTGAATCTTCCCTCTGTGTTACCCAGCAACCCATCTGTCACCAAGCCATGGGGAGTCTTCCATCTGATTGTGCTGTGGGTTGGACAGCTATGAAGGCTGCACACTGCACAACTGGAAGAGGCACCTTTCCCAAAAAAAGCATCATGGATGTCTGTGGGTATTACAATGGGTGTTTTTAGCAGGTAGCTGGCAAACATCTTTAAAGGGGTTGTGAAGAGATGTCTTTTTCTAATTTGCATGAAGGCGTCCTACAGGTGTTCAAAGTGTGTTGGTGCCTACATTTGGGATGCTACTCTAGAATTCCAGACCTGAAGTGTCAAAATAATTTTCTACCTTGTCTCTCCTTGTTCTCATCATGAAAATTATCATAAGGGTGATGATAATGATGATAAAAGCACTTACTTGGTGCCTGACTCTTCTGAGCACCTACTTACATGCATTATTGTATGCAATTCTTATGATAAGTCTATGAGATAGGTGCTATTTATTTACCACATTTCTTTTTTAGACAAAGAAAGTGAAGTATAGGCCGGGCGCGGTGGCTCAAGCCTGTAATCCCAGCACTTTGGGAGGCCGAGGTAGGTGGATCACGAGGTAAAGAGATCGAGACCATCCTGATCAACATGGTGAAACCCCATCTCTACTAAAAATACAAAACATTAGCTGGGCATGGTGGCGCACGCCTGTAATCCCAGCTACTCAGGAGGCTGAGGCAGGAGAATTGCTTGAACCCAGGAGGCGGAGGTTGTGGTGAGCCGAGATCGTGCCATTGCACTCCAGCCTGGGTAACAAGAGTGAAACTCTGTCTCAAAAAAAAAAAAAAGTGAAGTATAGAGTATCTCATAGCTAGCCAGTGATAGAAACATGTTTCAAACTCAGTCTATTTGATACATCTCATACAGCACTACATTCAGGTAGATGCCTGTAGTAAATAGAGAAGGAAGGAGATGGTTCTTCTCTTGTCTCATTGTGTTTCTTTTTTTTTTTTTTCAAATGGAGCCTCTCACTGTTGCCCAGGCTTAAGTGCAGTGGTGCGATCTCCACTCAGGAGAATCAAGTGATTCTCCTGCCTCAGCCTCCTGAATAGCTGGGATTACAAGCGCCCACTACCACGCCTGGCTAATATTTTGTATTTTTGATAGAGACAAGGTTTCACCACTTTGGCCAGGCTGGTCTTGAACTCCTGACATCGTGATCTGTCCACCTTGGCCTCCCAAAGTGCTGGTATTACAGGCATGAGTCACCATGCCCGGCCTCGTTGTGTTAGCGTGAATCAAATTGAAGGAAAACAGCAGAAAACAACCAGTTGATCCTCAGCTGTCATGTTTGTTTTCAAAATCCCTGAGGGAAGGAGCTGGAATGTGACTCCCTTGCTTCTCTGTTGCTCTCTCTGGTATTCATTTCTTTGGCTCCTATGCAAGGACTGTGATTGGTGGGGACAGCTAATAGCCCTGCTGGGCCTTCATACACAGTGTCTTCCCTAGGCCAGTGCCTCTGGACTCAGAACCCTGGTGGCATTTCCCTTAATGAACTGTAGTAAGCGATTTCATTTTGAGATGGCACAATGGAAGCCACCAAGCAGTGCAAAGGATGCCCAGGCCCTGTCCTGGGGTCACTGGGGTTCTGGTGCACATTAAAAAAAATCTAACCAGGACACTCAGGAATTGCTAGATTCTGAGAAATTGATTTACTTGACCATGTTCAAAAGAGTCTTAATATATATAGCCAGATGGCGTGTGTTTACTTTATGTTGCCACATGCATTTGGCTGCATAAATGTGGTACAAGCTTTCTGTCTTGGAGGGCAGGTGCTTCAGGATACCATGTATAGCTAAAAAGTTTATTTTGTAGGCATTACATTTTGGCAAGGATATCTTGTCTCTTATTTTAAACCATTTTCTTTTTTTCTGGTTAGAAAAGTTATGTAGAGAAAGGTAAATATTGGCCAGGTGCAGTGGCTCACGCCTGTAATCCTAGCTCTTTGGGAGGTGGAGGCGGGCAGATCACCTGAGGTTAGGAGTTTAAGACCAGCCTGGCCGACATGGTGAAACCATGTCTCCACTAAAATATCAAAATTAGCCCATGATGACGGTGGGTGCCTCTAACCCCAGCTACTTGAGAGGCCAAGACGGGAGAATCACTTGAACCCAGGAGGCGGTGGTTGCATTGAGCGAGATCTTCCCACTGCACTCCAGCCTGAACGTCTGAGCGAGACTCTGTCTCCAAAAAAAAAAGAAGAGAAGAAAAAAAGCTTAATGTGATTTATGCTCGTTGTAGAAAAGCTGAAAAATAAATAAAACAATGCTGTTATTTAATTAACCAATGATAAACTATTAACAACTTGTGCGTTACCTCCTAGTATTATTATTGCATTAAAAATGCATATACTTTAATAAATGTATATTGTATACTGCATGATTTTATTGATGTTCTTGTTTATTTTGTGTATATATTTAAATGCTTTGTCATTTTGGAGACATTTTTTTTCTTTTTCTTTTTCTTTATTTTTTTTTGAGACGGAGTTTCGCTCTTGTTAACCCAGGCTGGAGTGCAATGGCACGATCTCGGCTCACCGCAACCTCCGCCTTCTGGGTTCAGGCAATTCTCCTGCCTCAGCCTCCTGAGTAGCTGGGATTACAGGCACACGCCACCATGCCCAGCTAACTTTTTGTATTTTTAGTAGAGACGGGGTTTCACCATGTTGACCAGGCTGGTCTCGATCTCTTGACCTCGTGATTCACCCGCCTCGGCCTCCCAAAGTGCTGGGATTACAGGCTTGAGCCACCGCGCCCGGCCGACATTTATTTTTCTATTTTTTTTTTTTACATTTTGTTTTATGAAATATTTTCATTAAAATGTGGTAGCCAAATTAATTATTTTTCTTCACTCTGGGGACATTATAATCTAAGTTGTAAGACATTGGTTATTTTACCAACAAACCATTCTGGAAGCATAGGACAAATTCCTTCTCTCTTAATATTGTCCTATACTCAAAGCAGACTGCTGTAAGGCTTCACTTACTCCTCTGTTTCATAAATAATATGTTACAATCAATTAGGTAATCACTTGTTTTATATTGGTTTCATTTCACATGGGGTGAGATTTCAAGAAACCCCCGTGTCTTCACAGTAACACATTTACTAGGCATCACAAACTATGGCCTGTTAAGTTTTTTAGCAGAAATTATAAGTCATCATTTTTGTTTTCCATTTTTCTTAGCTCAATTTTGTTGTTTTTATTCATAAATTCTTTTTTTTTTTTTTTTTTTTTTTTTTTTTTTTTTTTTTTTGAGATGGAGTTTCACCCTTGTTGCCCAGACTGGAGTACAATGGCAGTATCTTGGCTCACAGCAACCTCTGCCTCCTGGGTTCAAGCGATTCTCCTGCCTCAGCCTCCCAAGTGGCTGGGATTATAGGCCTGTGCCACCACGCCTGGATAATTTTGTATTTTTAGTAGAGACAGAGTTTCTCCAAGTTGGTCAGGCTTATCTTAAACTGTGACCACAGGTGACCTGCCCGCCTCAGCCTCCCAAAGTGTTGGGATGACAGACGTGAGCCACTGCACCCTGCCTCTTCATAAATTCTTAAGGTCAACTACATTTGAAAAAGCAAAGACCTACATACTAAATTTCTCCCACCAGCCCCCCCTTTTTTTGGTCTGACGGAGTCTTGCTGTTTCCCAAGCTGCAGTTCAGTGGTGCAATCACGGCTCACTGCAACCTCTGCCTTCTGGGTTCAAACAGTTCTCTGCGTCAGCCTCCCGAGTAGCTGGGATTACAGGTGCACGCCACCACGCCCGGTTAATTTTTGTATTTTTAGTAGAGACCATGTTTCATCGTTTACCTCGGGTAAAACCATTCACAAAGCATGGTGGTAGAGAGAAGGGTGACACCTGGTGGCCATAGGTAAACGTACCACGGGGGGCCGGTGACCGAGAGGCAGAGCTGAGGGTTTTCCTGAGGGTAAAGGAATAAACAATGGGTGGAAGGACGTGCACTGAAAATCAGTTGCAGAGAAAGCCCCTGAAAATTTGAGAAAACAAACCAGAGACTACTTACCAGCTATTTCAATTGCTGGAATCACAGGCCACTGCTGAGCTGCCTGAACTGGGAATACAACAGAAGGAAAACAAACAACTCTCATAATCATTGAGTCAAGTACAGCAGGTGACTGAGGATGGCTGGGAGGTACAGGCCGAAATTCTTGTGTTGTGTTCATTTTTTTCAGACAAGTAATAATAAATGAAAAAAAATTTTTTACTTAGGTATATTCAGGGCGTAAAAGTTCAATTTTGCTACATTGATACATTGCATTGTGGTGAAATTAAGGCCTTCAATCCATCCTAGAAAAAATTAGTTAAAGAAAAAATTTATGCCATGGAAAATTCTGAATACAGAAATTCATCAAATTAATTCCATAAAGAATTTATTTATAAAGCCAAAAAAATTAGAATATCTTGTAGTACTGTCTATATTTTATAAAACTTTCTTCACAAACACACACATTTAAAAACAAAACTATCTCTAAAATCCCCAAATTTCTTATCAACTATTGGTTTTAAACTACTGTTTTTTCTAACTACAATCTGATTTAACGATGACTAGCACTCAAATATTTCTTTTCTTTTCTTTTTGAGACAGAGTTTCGCTCTTGTTACCCAGGCTGGAGTACAATGGCACGATCTCGGCTCACTGCAACCTCCGCCTCCTGCCTGGGTTCAGGCAATTCCCCTGCCTCAGCCTCCCGAGTAGCTGGGACTACAGCGGCGCGCCATCATGTTCGGCTAACTTTTTGTATGTTTAGTAGAGACGGGGTTTCACCATGTTGACCAGGATTGTCTCGATCTGTTAAATTCGTGATCCACCCGCCTCGGCCTCCCAAAGTGCTGGGATTACAGGCGTCAGCCACGGCGTCCGGCCACACTCAAATATTTCTGACGTTGAAATTAAAGATTTTCCCATGCAGGCTGATGTTTGCAATTGTGATTCTCTCTATAGACGTTGTGTATAATGTGTTCTTTTCCTTTTTTGCATCAGTGATTAATTCTCCACTGTAATGTGTCGAACATTAATACAATAATATTTTGTGTGACAATTTTATTAGAAAACCTAGAATGCCTTGGCACCTTGCATATATTTCTTACTTCATATGCATGCATTTTGGCATCTCAAGCATTTTGTTTCTGAGTAATTGTTTAAGGTATAGAAGAGATAGATGTGGCTGATACTTCTATAGTTTTTAATTCTTGACTGGATGAATTTGTATAGTAAAAGTTTTTCATGACATAATTTCTTTTCTAAAACTAATTTTTTCCAGGATTGATTGAAGGCCCTGATTCTACCGCAATGCAATGTATCAGTGCAGCAAAATTGTACTTTTACCTCATGAATATGTATAATTTTTTTAAAAACCCATTTTTTCAGCCAATTATTATTACTTACTAGATACTAGGCTCTGTTCTGAATCTTAATTTAATTCCTCCAAAGTATCTTATGAGATAGGTGGGAGCTATTGCTGCCATTCTGTTATCCTTATGTTGCTGTTATGAAACCAAGGCACAGAGAGGTTAGTTAACTTGGTAAATAAAATGATTGTCCTGGATTTATATTCCAGCCGTTCTTAACCACTAGATAACCTTATGTCTGAGGCAAGGAAACATATGGTGTGGCAGTTGTTACCATCTTTTTGGGAACAGCAGCACTCCTGATGTTTATTGCAGGGAAAAAGGAATCTCAGAATTTGCCTGATTCCTATAACTTTTTTTCTAAATTTTTTGAAACATCTTTCAGGTGTATTTTAAAATGTAAGGATTTTGTTTTGTTCATACAGAATTTTTTTTTTTCTTCTTGAGACAGAGTCTCATGCTGTTACTCAGGCTGGAGTGCAGTGGCGTGATCTCCACTCACTGCAACCTCCACTTCCTGGGTTCAAGTGATTTTCCTGCCTCACCTTCCTAAGTAGCTGGGACTAAAGGTGCATGCCACCATGCCTGGCTAATTTTTTTGTATTTTGAGTAGAGAAGGAGTTTCGCTGTGTTGTCCAGGCTGGTCTTGAACTCATGACCTCACATGATCCGCCCTCCTCTGCCTCCCAAAGTGCTGGGATCACAGGCGTGAGCCACTGCAGCTGGCCAAATTTCTAACTGGCTTTTTTATTGTTAAAACGGGGTCTCACTCTGACACCCAGGCTGGTGTGCAGTAGTGTGATTATGGCTCACTGCAGTCTTGAACTCCTGAGCTCAGATGATCCTCCCACCTCAGCCTCCCACGTAGCTGGGACCACCATATCTTGCTCATTTTTTTCTACTATTTGTTGAAACGGGTTCTTGCTATGTTGCCTAGGCTGGTCTTGAACTCTGGAGCTCAGGCAATCCACCTGCCACAGCCTCCAAAAGGATTATCAGGCATGAGCCATGGTACCTGGCCAAATTTCTAACTTTTGAATTCACATATTCATTTATTCTCTTTATCATTCAGGGAGAAATTTTGGGATAGGTAGCCTTGAAGCATCATCCACCAAGTTATTTTATCCACCAGCTTTAGATACAAAGTATTTTAAAATTATTTTTAAAAAATCAAATTCTGGATTTTGGTCTGAAGATTCTAAAAAGAATTTTGGAGTCTTTAATTCGTTATTTGTGGGCAGGGGAATAAGTACCAATAATTGTATAACTTTCAGTGGAAGTCACATTAGCTAACTTTAGTCTATTAATTATCCTTGATTTATTCCTTAAACAGAGTCACCATAATGGCACTTTCATAAAACAGTGAATAAGCAATTTCACTACTGCCCAAGAGCTTTACTGTGTATATGAGGGCGTCTGTTATAAGTATGGGTATAATGCTACAGGGTTTTCTTTGTGTAAGTTTGTATTCACAATAATTACAACAAATGTATTTTGTGCTTTCTGTGTGCTATTAAGAAAGTATTCATGGGAATTTTGGAAATCAAATTTAATTACTATCAAGTTTGTAAAATTTTTGAAACAAATGTTTAAGAGAGGGTACTGTTAGAAATTCTCTTTCCAGGCAGACCTGGGGGCTCACGCCAATAATCCTAGCATTTTGGGAGGACAAGGTGGGTAGATTGCTTAAGCCCAGGAGTTTAAGACCAGTCTGGACAACAGAGGAAAGCCTCATCTCTACAAAATATACAAAATTAGCTAGGTGTGTGCACCTGTAGTCCAAGCTACTTGGGAGGCTCAGATGGGAGGATCACTTGAGTCTGGGAAGTGGAGGCTACCATGAGCGATCATGGTGCTACTGCACTTCAGCCTGGGCCAAAAAATTAGGAACCAGAAAAGAAAAAGAAGGCTGGGCTTGGTGGCTCACATCCATAATTCCAGCACTTTGGAAGGCTAAGTCGGTAAATCACTTGAGGTTGGGGGTTCAAGACCAGCCTGGTCAATGTGAAACCTCATCTCTACTAAAAATACCAAAATTAGCTGGGTGTAATGGTAGGTTCCTGTAGTCTCAGCTACTCAGGAGGCTGAGGCAGGAGAATTGCCTGAACCAGGGAGGTGGAGATTGCAGTGAGCCAAGATCGCAACACTGCACTCCAGCCTGGGCGACAGAGCCACACTCTGTCTCAAAAAAAAAAAAAAAAAAAAAAAGAAAAAAGAAAAAAAAAGAAAAGAAAAGGAATTTCCTGTCCAAATAACTTTATTTTTAATAAGTCAAAGTGTATTAACTGTTTATGGGAGAGTGTCCACGCAAGTACAGCAAGCCTACGAAGTACAAGTTAAAAGACCTTTTAGTAAAATAATTTAAACTGAAAAGAAAAAGCAGAGATTTTTTCCTAGAAGAGTAAGGAGTGGAGGTAAGGAAAACCAGCAGAGACATAGGTTATGCTACAGAACCAAAGTTGTGCCAATGGCATTGATACTTTAATACAGAAAACAATGAATCAGAAAATGGGTATGTATAAATAGGTTAGGTTTCTGAAAAAGAGAAGCAGTGAAGCCTTAGATGGGAGTGAGATAAATCAGCCACTGGCTAGAGGAGCAGTTTGCCCAAGACCAGGGGTGATGTCCCCAAGTGTCTGGAAATAACTGTTGTGATGTTGTAAAGCCCCCATTGTCTAAGTTGGGTGAGGCGATACTTAATGCATTTTCTCACCTGTGATATAGCTCAAAAGTATTTCTACTCTGGGATTTCCTTACGTTTTACTAAAGCACAATTATATACTTGAAATTGATGGTGTATGCTGAACTGCTGGTCATTCTCAACTCTGGCCAAGTATCAGAATTATTTATTGAATATACAGGTACCATATATAGGTGCATACACACACACACACACACACACACACGCATACACATGCATACACACCCACCCACCCACACACACCATATTTCATTCCTCAACTGGGATATTCTGACAGAGTTAGTGGAGGGTATTTCTGGCCAATTTTTATTTGCATAAGACCTCTGGTTATTTTTTTTTAAGTATAGATGAAATATTGCTATGTTACCCAAAATGGTCTGGAACTTCTGAGTTCTCCCAACTCACCCTCCAAAGTGCTGGGATTACAAGCATGAGCCACTGCATCAGGGCAAGACCTCTGATTAATATCCTAGGTTTATTTGTTCGAAAGTTTCACAGATTGTCTTAACCACAAGTTGTTGGCAGAGTTTTAATCTGAAGGTCTTGGGTCTCATGTTGAATGAATGAGGTTCACCTGATGGGTGAGAGGAAGGTGAAATCGAAAGTGAACAGGAAGCCATACAGATTTCGGCAGGTGAGCCTCCCCTCTCCGAAACCATAAGATTGAGTATGCCTGAATTCTTCCCAGAGTGAAGGAATCCATTTTAGGGTCATGTGTGTGTGTGTGTGTGTGTGTGTGTGTGTGTGTGTGTGTGTGTCTGTAGATCCTTTAAATATTTCTGTTCTGACATTTATTGTTTTTGAGTTGCTGTCATTGAGAAAAGTTTAGAAAGGAGATATTAGGAGTAGAAAACAGAAAGTAAATCAAATAGAAAAATAAAAATGGTGTTTTATAGATGATATAATAGGCAAAATAAAGGAAAGGCATCCTAGACCTCTGATTTAAATGAAGATGGCACTTGGTGAGGTATGTTCCAGGGGAGTTCACATGATGTATGTTTTCAGAGAATTCCCATATTGCATATGCTGCTATAATTTTAATTTTCATGAATTAAAAGGCTTGTTGACATTTCAGAGTTTTACTTATGATCTCAGACTCTGCACTTTTTCTCTGTAATGTCTGACATTTCTTCCTAGCTAAGCCTCCACTTATGAGGTATGTGTTGCCACATGTGGATAGTGACAGTTAAAAATACCTAAGAACTCAATTTGGGGCAGAAGAATGTAATCAGTTATGTCAGAAGTGATACAAACCATATGACATTTAGAGCATTCTGACCTTTCCTGAGTCTTTTCTCCATTCCTGGATTTCTAATCTTGATGTGAGCAAGACTGAGGTTACTATATATTGCCTCTCACAGGCTACAGTCTTATTGTAAATATTCACGATAGATATTTATTTATTAAACAGAGGGTGCTGGGTAGGGGTAAGTTTTTATTTTTTAAACAAAGGTGATTCTTATGGACATTTTCAAAAGCTGCAGCAGGAAGCTAAGAAGAAAATTTTGAATTGAGAGATCTCTTCAAACCACATTCAGACCCAATTCTGCTATTCTATTTATGTTTATTTTTAAAGGAGATTAGCCTTATTTTAACACCAATAATCTTATCACAAAACCTCCCAGTGGAAGACCCTGTAGACTTTGTAATGACCTTAATCAAGTATTAGCCCTACACTTCAATTAATCCCCAACTATACAAAACGTATGTTCTTTTCTCTGAAGCTGGAGCAAGTTGAAAGGGGATTAATAATGGAGGGAAGGGAGTGGAATTGCAGGTATAGCAGACAGACATAGTAGGCCAGGAAGAGTATCAAGAGAAAACGTTATCCAGAATTATGTTTATGTTCCCTGCCTCTCTCACAGACCTGCTGAAAAATGAGCCATTCAATAAATATTTGAATCTAGATAGGGAAGGTGAAGAGGAGGAAGTTTGCACTTAAGAGGTTTTAATTTGCAATTATTTTGGCTACATTTTTGTCCTCCCAAACCTCGGGTCTTTAGGAGCGAAACTTCATAACAAAACTTCTACTTTGTTCAGCACAGAGAAGGCCATCAAAATGCCATCGTTTAAATAAAAATATTAAAATGACTGAGAGGGTAAGTCCCTTGACCTATAAATCTGACCTCCTTTGAACATTATTTGTACTTTCCCCAATAAACTATTCCCTAATTTATTAGTTACTACGTGGAAATAAAAATAAACGTGGAATGGAGCTGTGTTTAGCGTCATTCGGCTGACAGGAATACAGTGCATTCAGCTTGGAGACACCCTTCTCCGCCCACGAAGAGCGAGATCTCACGGGCCAATCAAAACAATGAACTCGTAATGAAACAGTTTTTCTTGCTCCACCCACTCTGTAACCTAATTTGAAAAAAATCCGCGCCAACTCATGTTGTTTTCAATCAGGTCCGCCAAGTTCATATTTAAGGGACTGGGTCAGTTCAGGTTTTTCCATTGCAATAGGAATCATGTCTGGTCGCGGTAAGGGAGGTAAAGGTTTGGGGAAAGGTGGCGCTAAGCGCCATCGCAAAGTCCTTCGGGACAACATCCAGGGCATTACAAAGCCGGCTATTCGCCGTTTGGCGCGGCGCGGTGGGGTCAAGCGCATTTCTGGTCTTATCTATGAGGAGACTCGAGGTGTGCTTAAGGTTTTCTTGGAAAACGTTATTCGAGATGCTGTCACTTACACGGAGCACGCGAAACGCAAGACTGTCACTGCCATGGATGTCGTATATGCTCTAAAACGTCAGGGGCGCACTCTGTATGGTTTCGGCGGCTGAAACGGTCTCCGGGAAACTAAATAAACAAAAAAGGCCCTTTTCAGGGCCGCCCACAAAGTCACTTAAAAGAGCTGAAATACGTTGCAAAAAACAAGTCTGGATAGCAGAGTTCACTGCGCCATCCTACATAAGACTGCTGACGGGCATATTAGGTTTTATTTGGTATTGTATCTGTTAACCTGACTGCACATTTTGACAAGTCCTTTTTAAGCAGAAAGTAGGTCTAGACAGGTAATCTCTAATAAGAGTACTTGGCTCCACTAAAGAATTTTTCCGTGTGCTGTGTCTCACGCCTGTAATCCCAGCACTTAGAGACGCCAATTCGGGTGGTTCCCTTGGTCAGGATTTAGACTAGCCTGGCCAACTTGGTGAAACCCCAGCTCTACCAAAAAGAAAAGGAAACTAGGCGTGGTGGCCTGGGTCTGTAATCCCAGCTACTCGGGAGGCTGAGGCAGAAGAATCGCTTGAACCCAGAAGGAAGAGGTTGCAATGAACCGAGATCGCAGTCACTATGCTCCAGCCTGGATTTTAGAGACTCCCTCTCCAAAGGCATGCATTTGAAAGCATTCTAAGAATGATACTTTGGACTTAACCCGGTGGCTGGAGGCATGTGTTGAACAAAGGTTAACACCCTTTGTCTCATGCAGCACACAGCTATGTAAATAAAGCATCTTTAGGGACAAGCTCTCATTTGCAGGATTGAGTTCTATGACCATTGTCCTGTTGGCCAAAATCTAAGTGGTCTAATAGTCCCCAGAACTGGAGGAAGAACCATAGCTGGTTAACTGTTTTTAACCTTATGTATGCCAGGCACTAGAAGGCCAGAGGAGCAAAGTTGCAGGAAGTCATCCAGAGGGATTCCCATATTGTTGAGAGACTGACCAACTGCCGGGAGAGGCTAGTCGTTCATCCTCACTGTGATAAGAATCTAGGGACACTCCACTCCTGGGCACAGCATTTAGACAAAAGAGCTCTCTGCTATGTCAGGCAAGTGAGCTAAGATACTTTAGCTCAGATCCCGAGAGTTAGAACAATTTTGTGGTTTAGGAAGGTTGAATTCAGATCCTAACTGGGCAGCCTCCAACATTTCCATGAAGCTTCGGATTCTTAAAATTTTTCCGACTGCGCAATGCTCTGGCAGTCGATGAAACCTACAGACTCTTCATAAAGAAAATACTTAACTCATAGGGTTACAATGTTTCACCAGTAATATTAACATAATGATCGAACCACTTGACAGCAATGTGTTTTTGTTGATATATATCAAAAATCTAATAACAGTAGTACTTCTAAATCCATATTCAGGGATAACTTGATTCTTATTTATTGATCCCTTGAAGTCGGTGGACACCATATTAAGAACCAGCAGTTACAATGACACCACAGGAAAAGACTAGAATGTAGTACTTGTGTTAAAAAAAAAAAAAAAAATCAGCATATCATTGGATACCGAATTGCTCTCCACTCCCTTCCTCGGCAAACAATGGCATTTTCAGAACTTAGATGCTCTTACATGTAAAAGCCTACTCTAGTGCACCATCAGGCTTTTCAGGATTGGACATCAGACTGTTCAATTCCTGGACCTTTAGGTATACAACACGTCTCTGACAAGAAGCCCTTTAACTTTTTAAATTTTGGACAAGGTCTCATTTGCTGTCACCCAGGCTGCAGTTAGGTAGCACGATCATGGCTCACTGTATCCTCAAATTCCTCGGCTCAAGAGATTTTCCTTTCTCAGGCTCCGGAGTTGCAGGGTCTAAAGGAGCGCGCCAACCATGCTCAGCTAATTTACTCTTTTGTAAAACCAGCAGTCTCCAACCTTTTTGGCACCAGGAACTGGTTTTGTCTAGGACAATTATACCACAGACCAGAAAGTGCAGGGGCTGGGGGCGGTGACGTCCGGACTAAAACTGTTCCATCTCAGATCAGGCATTAGATTGTCACAAGGAACCTGCAACCTGGATCCCTTGCTTGTGCCGTTCAGAATAGTTTGCGCTTATGAGAATCTAAGGCTGCTGCCAAGGTGACAGGTGGCGGGGCTCAGGGTTAATGCTCGTTCACGCCTCACCTCCTGCTGTGCGGCCCAATTCTTCACGAGCCAGGGACAGGGACCGGTACTGGTCCGTGGCCTGGGGCACAGGGACCCCCGGTATAGATGGTCTGTGTTGCCCAGGCTGGTCTCGAAGCCTGGCCGGAAATAATTCTCCCACCTGGACTTTTCATCCCAGCCCATCGCAACTTAAAACCTATAGTTTACTGTCAAAAACTTAAGTGTTACGCCATCTTAAAATAATGTGGGTGGCTCTTAAAAGAGCCTTTGTGTTCTTTCTCAATCGGCTTCCTGGAAAGCTCTTTACTTCTTAGATGTGGCCTTTCTAACATTACTTTTATGTTGTGGGGTCAGTTTTGGCTTTCCAGCCCTTGCCTTCACTGGGCTCTTCGGCTGTTGCTTACCCTTGGCTCCTTTAGGCTTTCTCCTGTTTCTAACAGCCTTTTTAGGAGCTGTTGCCCTCGGCTTCTTGGCTCTCTTACTGGTTTTAGCAGTCTCTGGAGACTTGGAGTCCCTGGATAAAACCAGCTTCTTGGTCTTGGCAGAAGTAGACTTTTTGGCCTTACTCCTGGTAGACTTAGGAGTGACCTTCTTACTGAGCCTAAAGGAACCGGAGGCACCAGTACCCCTGGTTTGCACCAAGATTCCTTTGTTCACTAAGCTTTTGAGGGACAGTTTAATGCGGCTGTTATTCTTCTCCACGTCGTAGCCAGCAGCGGCCAGTGACTTCTTGAGCGCAGCCAGTGACATACCTACTCTTTCCTGTGACATTGAAAGGGCCTCGGTGATCAACTTGGACACGGAGAGGTTGGTCGCTTTGCGACTTGCAACCGTCAAGGAAGCTGACTTTTTCCCTCGCTTCTTGGCTAGAAGTCTCTCCATAGCTGCTGGAACAGAACCGGCAGGAGCTGCAGGTACAGTTTCAGACATAACAGCAGAGAAACACACTAAGTAGTAACCAGCGAAGAGCGTAAAACGCTAGGGTGCCTCAGGGCCTTATATAGGGCAGGGCGCGCTGTGATTGGTGCATCACCTAGGCACCGCCCCCGCCCCTCAGAGGAGGAGCATTTGTGTTTGTTTTACCCAGAGAAGTTGACTATAACAAACCCCCTCTGTACAGGATCTCCCAGAGTTTCGTGCTAAATGATCTGGGGAAATTCATATTTCACATGACTTTTTGCTTTTTAATGAAAAATGACCCCGGTTGCCAAAACTATTTGAGAAAGCCCTCGATTTTCAGTCAAATTTAAGGAGAAGAACAAAACTTCCCCCTTTCCTTGTAAATTGATAAGTAATTTTTGGCAGAAGACTTATTTCATTTCTTCAGAGTGAACTTCCAAATGGATAGCTTCAAATCGATAGAGGAAATAAATTATTCACGCCCTGATTTTTATTTAAAATTATTTATATATGTGAAGGAAGTAACACAGACCTCTTAGCTGTCTAACTGCGGACTCAGAAGATGCTTATAGAATTGTCAAAGACTGCAGAGGATGTCTTTATTTAGGCAAGTGCAATCTAATAAAACATAATCCGCAGGAACATGGGTTGTCTGAAATTAAAGATGCTCCCAAGTCCCTGTAGCTTTAGAGAAGGCTCTCAAGGACGGGGTTATATCAAGATCTCACACATTATGTGAGATTCGCCAAAATCCGGCCATTCTCATGGCTGGTGTCCTCAACTGAGGTTTGCTTCTGGTTTCATTAATTCAGCTCCCCTCCATCTGCCTGCCGGTTCCTAGCTTCCCAGATAAACAGACACAGTCCTTCCCCCAAATTAACTATAAAACGTCAACTATAAAAAATTAGCTGGGTGTGGTGGCACGTACCTGTGGTCCCACCTACCTCAAAACGTGAGGTAGAGGGGCGGGTGCGGTGGCTGTCACCTGTAATCCCAGCACTTTGTGAGGCCGAAACGAGCAGATCACGAGGTCAAGAGATTCAGCCCATACTGGCCAACATGGTGAAACCCTGTGTCTACTAAAAATACAAATATTAGCTGGGTGTGGTGGCACGTGCCTGTAGTCCCAGCTACTCTGGAGGCTAAGGCAGGAGAATCACTTGAACCTGGGAGGCAGAGGTTGCAGTGAGCAGATATCAGGTCACTGCACTCCAGCCTGGCAATAGAGCAAGACTCTGTCTCAAAACAAATAACAAACAAAACCAAAAAAACATGATGTAGGACTCTAGACTCAAGAACCGACTGGAAACCACAGACCTCCCTCATGTCTAACAGGACTGGGCTGGTTTATTCGGCAGTGGTTCATGCCTGTAATCCCAGCACTTTAAAAAGCTGAGGTGGGAGGACTGCTGGAGGCTAGGAGTTCAAGAGTAGCCTGGCCTGGTCTCAAAAAAAAAAAAAAAAAAATTAGCTGGGTATAGTGGGGTGCCATATACCTATAGTCCCAGCTACTGGGTAGACTGAGAGGATCACTTGGATCCCACAAGTTTGAGGTTGCAACTATTGCATTTCAGCTGGGCAACAAATGAGACCCCGTCTATGAATTATGTACTTAATTAATTAACTCGGTTGGCAGATTTGGCTGCAGAGCTGTGGGAAAATGGTTATTGGAATAATGTCAAGTATGCTCCCCTGAGCTTCTGCTGGAACTGGTCTTTGTGAGAGGTCTGGAGATAAGAGCTTGCCCTCAAAGGCCAAGGCCTTTCTGTGATGCTGATGGAGTTAAGTGTGCTCACAGCACAGGGCCTCAACAAAGGAAAACTCTGTAAGGGCCGTTTTGTGAAGATCCACAAATAGTAGTGTGATTTTGGTAGACAATGCAAGTTTTTTTTGTTGTTTTCTGAGATGGAGTTTTACTCTTATTTTCCAGGCTGGAGTGCAATGGTGCGATCTTGGCTCAGTGCAACTTCTGCCTCCCAGATTCAGGTGATTCTCCTGCCTCAGCCTCCCTAGCTGGGATTATAGGTGCCTACCACCACACCCGGCTAATTTTTTGTGTGTTTTTAGTAGAGATGGGGTTTCACCATGTTGGCCAGGCTGGTCTCAAACTCCTCACCTCAGGTGATCTACCCACCTCTGCCTTGGAAGTGCTGAGATTACAGGTGAGAGCCCCCGTGCCCAGCCACCATTGGAAATGTTTAAGCAAATAATTTGTTGTATTGTTGTAGTTGTCTTGGGTTCAGATTTATTGCAGAAACAGTCATTATTGAGAAGGGCCCACAGTCCGAGGTTAAGAGTCTGTTGCAATACTTTCAGAAGAATGGCAAAGACCTTGCCTAAAGAGACAGTGTGTTAAAAGAGAGAGTCTACATTTGAAATATATCTGAAGCAAAAGCCAAAAGATAAGACTACAAACTTATAATTGCAAAGTGACAGAAAAATCTCTCTCTCTCTCTCTCTGTTATACCCATACACACACACATATGCACAAACACCTGAAACAACAAAATTCAAAAAACAGACCAGGTAAGGTGGCTCAAGCCAGTAACCCGAGCAATTTGGAAGGTTGAGGCCAGTGAATCACTACAGCCCTGGTGTTCAAGGCCAGCCTAGGCAACATAGCAAAACCCGGTCTCGACTAAAAATTTAAAAAATTAGCTGTGTATGGTGGCATGTACCTGTGTTCCCACCTACTCAAAAGGCTGAGGTGGGAGAATCACTTGGGCGCAGGAGTTTAAGGCTGCAGTGAACCATGATTGTGCCACTGCACTTCAGCCTGGGCAACACAGAGAGACCCTATCTCCAAAAAAAAGGAATTGTCAAAAGACTGCAGAGGATGTCTTTATTTAGACAAATGCCTAAATTAAAAAAATATATTTATTTCATTTATTTTCAGAAAACAGTACTATTCTGAGTGCCAGCACTTCAACATATTCTATTGTAAACTAGTTCATTTCTAAAAGAACACTGGGTTGGAAATCATGAGTTTGATTTCACAACTCACTAAAGTACTGTGTCACTCAGTTTGGAAAATATTTTTATTTAGAGAGATTACAGGTGCATCTTTCTGAGCACCTGTATGTTTTTACATCTGTTTGGCTTCTCTGACCTTTCATAATTTCTGAGTGTTTGTACCGTTAAATGTTAGTGACTAGGGGTCAGATTATGGATCAGGTTGATCCTAACATTTAAAAGTTAACAGATTCCATTGCTTTAAAACCAACACAGGATTAGAGAATTTAGAAAATTGTGGCCGGGCAGGGTGGCTCATGCCTGTAATCCCAGCACTTTGGGAGGCCGAGGCGGGTGGATCACTAGGTCAAGAGATCGAGACCATCCTGGTCAACCTACTAAAAATACAAAAAATTAGCTGGGCATGGTGGTGCGTGCCTGTAATCCCAACTACTCAGGAGGCTGAGGCAGGAGAATTGCCTGAACCTAGGAGGCGGAGGTTGCGGTGAGCCGAGATTGCGCCATTGTACTCCAGCCTGGGTAACAAGAGTGAAACTCCATCTCAAAAAAAAAAAAGAAAAAGAAAAAAAGAAAATTGTTAGATTCCGTAATTTAAGACCCAGAAAAAAAAAATGATGCATATTTTGAATTAGATAGCTAAAAAGTTTCCATAAAAACAAATAATTATTTCCTATAGGGTCATGGCTAATAAAAAAAAAAAATGGGAAAAATGGCCCTCACTAGTAAAGTCATTAAAATAAGGAAATGAAATTTCAAACTTTTTTGGGGGGCCTATTAGGTTAACAATGCTTTAAAAAATTTATTGTAAATATGAGTGCTATAAAACAGGAATTTCCGTATTATGTTGGGAATATAAATTGGCATGATCCTGAATGGCAATTTGGCAATGTATATGTTAAGGACCTTAGAAAATGTTTTTAACTTTTGATTTAGTATTTACACTTCATGAAGTCTATCCTTAGGAAAAAATATTTGAACAAAGATTTATGCACAAAGGTGTGTGAGCTGTATAATCTATAATGCATAGAAATGGGAATTAAAATACCTAAGTATCAATATACCTATAAATTATACATCCATAAGAATTGTTTATAAGCATATTTATTATCTAAATATATATACGGCATGACACCTAAAATTTATTTTACATATATGATACATGATATATGTATATATGAGTGTGAATATATATGATATACATAAAAAAGAGACACTAGGAGTTATTTTAATTTTGTCTTTATGCTTCTCGTTTTATAAGCTTCTGTGAAGAACAGTTTAATAGTTTTATAACCAGAAAAAAACAAGCTAATTTTTCTTAGCCAGGTCCAAGCTAATTTTTCTTATTGGTTCTTTCTTGATTGTTCAAAATACCTGTTTATATTCTTCTAGGATCACTCATTTTCATTGGTTTATTTGCAAGATGAAACAGTTTCCAGCAGTGATGAGTGTTGGAAAAGATATTTCTAAAGGCTGTTGTCTCCTTCTAGAGAAAAGAGAGAGAGTGATTGATTCACTTCTGTAATTTATCAGATAGGAAATACTGTATTTGACTCTGAGAACAATCATGGTGATGGCTACAATTCATTGGGTGTTTGCTCTGTTCCAGGTAGTATTTTGAGAACTTTACATAATAGATACCAATGCATTTAGTTGTTACAACAACCTTTCGAGTTATCTACTGTCATTCTCCCTGTGTTATAGATGAGGAAATTAAGGCACAGAGAGGTTGAGTTTCCCAGGTAGCGCAGCTGTTGGATACTGAGCCTGTGCAGTAAACCCTCACCCTCTAGCCCTGGAATCTTTGTATGCTCTTAAAGGATGAATGTGACTTAGTCAGTGTCCTAGAAGTTCCATTTGATCTAACTTTGAAGGATAAGAATTCTTCCGGTGAGGATAAAGAATCAGTGTTTTTCATAAAGAAGACATAGTGACAAAGGCCAGGCAGTGAGGACTGTCTAAGATGGGAACATCTGCTTGATGGTGAGCCCTGTGGAACTGCCAGTGAGGGATATGGAAGGTCACTGAATGACAGGTTGAAGAATTCATGGTGGCAATTCCCACATGGGTAGTTGTAACAGTTTCTAGAAACCTCCCTTCTCTCACAGGCTCATCCCTCTGGACTGCTGGTAGAGAACATCACCCATCTCCCCCACCTTCATCTTCCTTCAAAATGAATGAAATGTATCTAATACAAGCATAGGAGGGGAAGGATAAAAAGCTGGATACGAAGAATCTGTTTGCCCTTCATCTGTCAAACCTTTTGTTTTCCACCTGGGCACACAGCCAATCTGCACTTTCCTGTTCCCCCTGTCAGATAGGTGGGGCTGAGGCAGTACTGGCAAGAGGGTGGGCAGAAATGATGTGTGCCACTTCCAGGCTTTGCTCATAAAAATCTCTCTCACAGAGGCATTTTTTTCTTCCTTTTCTCTGCTGGGCTGATGTTGAGTCTCCAGCAGAGATCTGTGAGACCCAAAGATGCCAAAGGTAAAAGATGGAAGGAGGCTTTCTTCCTAGAAAGACGGTGGAACTGAACATTACGTAACAGAGTAATAAACTTCCATTGTGTTCAGACCTAAGTTTGGGAGTTTATTTAATATAATAGCAAGTATCACTCTAACCTTGTGGTTCATATGTTTTCTTTCGTGGCAGTTGTTTTGAGGGGGGATTTTATTTTTGGCATTTTTTTTTTAGAGACAGGGTCTCCCTACGTTGCCCATTCTGATTTCAAAATCCTGGGCTCAAGGGATCCTCATACCTCACACCGTTCCAAATTGCTGTGACTACATGCCACTGTGCTCAGCTTATCTTGTTTTGATCTGAGATTTACCTACTGAAGCAAACTCAACATTGCCATCAAAGCAGCACGGATCCCCACCAGTCCATCCTGCCCAGGCCTTAATCCCAGATCGGTTTCCTATAACAAATATTATCCCTCAGCAAACCCTTAGCACCTCAAAGGCTTTGATACACTAGCATGCTCCTTTGAACCCTTGGATACTGGGGTTCATGCTCCCCATTTCATTCATTGGCTCATCATTGTGATTCTCCAACCGCTACATTGCCCTCATCTTCGTAACCCTGCTCTATTAGTTTGTTGTTTTTTTTTTTTTTCCTCTGTGACACTTACCTGGTAACAGACCAAATATTTTACTTATTATATTTTTTACTGACTCTCCTAAAGTCCTACCTCTCTGAGGGTATTTATTTTTAATTATTTTGTTCACTGATGTGTGCATACATGTAAAACAGTCTTTGATACAAAGTATTCAAAAAATGTATTAAATGAATTGATAAATTCATTCATTTTGGGGCACTTCCTCTGTCAAACTGTGCAATGGTTAGTTACACAGGGCAGTTGAAATGGATGGTCAGAGATGCCTCTGGGAGAAGGCAATGCCCAAGCAGACGCCTGCAGAATCAGTAGCAGTTTGCCAGACAGAAAGGCTGGGGAAAAATTTTAAAAAGAGGACATCCAACATATGTGGAGGGCAGCAAACCAGAAAACACAGGATGTGTGCATAACTGGGCAGGGGCAGAGCCTATCAGGCCATGATTCAGGTGTTTAGAGTATCCTAAAGCTAAGATTCATCTCTTTCAGGCCCATCCTAGACCACTCACGATGCCACAGCTAACATGCCAGCAGGATGGAGGCTCCTTCCTCTCATTTCCAGCTAATTAAAATTCCCAATCCACTCAAGCCTTGTTTATGGGCCAAGGTCAGTCTCTGATTTTTAGAGCCTAAAACTTTGAGCACTCCATCTAAACCCACCAAAATGCCCTTACTTCGCTGCCTGCTGAGCATCTTTGACCCACTCTTGAGGCTAGCAGTTTTCCTTCCATTCAAGATCTCAGAACCTGTATTGTTTCTTACTGTTTCTGTAGAATTCTTTTTTTTTTTTTAAACTTCTTTTTTGGTCCCCTCATGTTTCTATAGAATTCTTAAATATGTCATTTTATATTTTAATTTCTAATCAGATGTTTATTTCAGCGCGCTGAGCCCAAATGTGTGTGTTTTAAAATCTAGACGCCAAGGTTCATGACCCCAATCGTGTAAGCAAGTCCAATAACACAAGGGGTACACTTGAATGTTCGCTATTTTTTGGTTCTATCCTATAGCTGAGTTTGCCAATAATAGTGGAGAAAAAAAGTGAAAAGAAACTAAGGACAAGAAAATAAAGGAAGGGACAACAAGGGGAGAGGAGGGAGAAGACTGAGAACAAAAGTTTACCCATATTTCTCTTGGATCCAATTCTTTTACCATTTGAAATTTTGATATGGTCAGAGAATAAACCTAGAATTTTAAGTGATAAGGACAAGATTTTACCACAGGGTAGCCTCCTCTACATAGGTCTATTTCCTCAAAGAATGAGACAAGCCCCATCATTTCTGCTCTTTTACCCCTCTGAGCCAGAAGCAAAGAGATCTAATATCAAGGCATGAGCAACTGTAGAAATATGAGACTAGATGTCTTCATTAATTATTGTACAAATTTCATATTGGATGAAAAGCATACATGAATCTTTAAATCAGCAAATCAAAGTCCCATTATGATTACATATTTTTTGTTTCTGAGAACTGAGGTGGGGCTGAGTACAATGACTCAGGCTAGTAACCCTAACAATTTGGGAGGCTGAGGCAGGAGGATCACTTAAGCCCAGGAGTTTGAGATCAACCTGGGCAACATGGCAAGACCCCATCTCTAAAAAATAACTTTTTAGAAAAGTTAGCTGGGCATGGTGGTGTGCACCTGTTGTGGTTCCAGATACTCAGGAGTCTGAGGCAGGAAAATAGCTTTAGCCCAGAAGGTTGAGGTTGAAGCGAGATGTGATTGTGCCACTACACTTCAGCCTGGCAGCCTGGGCGAGACCCTGTCTCTGGAAAAAAAAAAAAAAGAAACGGAGGCCAGGGAGTAGTAAGAAACTAACTCATTCTCCAGATTTACTCCCTTTTTCTTGATTATAATGAATTCATGATACTTGAGGATATGTCAAACTGATCTTCAGACAATAAAAAACTTGTTCAGAGACTAAAATAAAATACTTTTCAGAAAAGGTTACAGACAGTGGTATACTCTACTTAATGTTTGGTCATCCACGATTACATAGGCTAAAGGTAGGAAAAGATTAACTTTTAATGTCTTCTAAGTTAGGACTATTGTGATTGTCTGGCAATGTGCTGAATACATTATACCCTTCCAAATCTGGAAGAGTCAAGAGAAATGATAGTTATCATTCTGTAAGTCCTTAGGAATATGCCTAGAGATCCAATTTCATATGTGTGGGAAAAAAGGTATATGTTTTTTTCTACCTGTTGGACCCAGGTAAACATATTATGATCAACTGTCATATTTATGTAAAATAATGTATGAAATTCCTATAATTTATGGAAGGCCAACTCCTACTAAAGTTTTCAGTCATAAGCTGCTTCAAGTCCTTTTAGGAGTGTAAAGATGGTCATAAATAAAATTTGTCACACAGCAGTAAACACAGTGGTTTATATGCATTAAGAATCTTTAATATTCACAAAATTCCAGAAGGTAGGTGCTATTACCATCAAAATTAAGGTGCAGAGAAGGATACTAATGCATAGAAAGATTAAATGACCTGCCTTACAGCCCCACAGCTGGTATATAGTGATCTGGGAGTCAAACTTGGAGTTTCTCTCCAGAGGCTTCACTTTCTGTCATCATGGAGCAATGCTGTGGAGCCACTTTAGTGGTATGATACCATTTCTGGAACTAGTTAGTGTTCTGTGGTTGTTATTTCATTTAATCATCACCCATCTTTATGAGTAGGGCAATTATTACCACCCTATAGACTCAGGGTGGTTGAGTTTGTAAAACTGTAACTCAAAAACATTTAGTTAATTATTGGCATACTATTTATTTGCACACAAGGTATATCAAGCAATGGACAGATCTCACTCAACAAAATATTTTTAAAAGATGATTTTATATAATAGAAATAGGAGAAAAAGCCTACAAACTGTCTAGGAATAGGATGTTGTGTTTGCACATTATTTTTAGTGGAAAAGAGTTTAGTATGGATAGTCTCTTCTTATATAAACCAAGAACTTTAAAATAAAACATTAGTGATTCTCTAGAAGCAATTAAGATTGGCTGTGCAGCACTGTGGCTGACTATCTCTATGTAATATTTTCCTCTGACAATCAACATTTCCAAGGCCAAGCGCGGTGGCTCCTGCCTGTAATCCCAGCACTTCGGGAGCCCGAGGCGGGCGGATCACGAGATCAGGAGTTTGAAACCAGCCTGACCAACATGATGAAACCATGTCTCTAATAAAAATGCAAAAATAGCTGGGCATGATGGTTCATAATTCCTCACCTGTAATCCCAGCTACTGGAGAGGCTGAGGCAGAGGAATCACTTAAACCCAGGAAGCAGTGAGCTGAGATCTTGCCACTGTACTCCAGCCTGGGTGACAGAGCAAGACTCCATCTCAAAAACAAAAACAAAAAACCTCCATTTAAATAGGCCATGTCTTTACCATTTCTGGCACCATAGTTTTTCAACTCCCACATTTGGGGTAAAAATATCTCATAAAGGAGTGAGTTTAACCATGTGAGTTATAGTCTTTTTTTTTTTTTTGGACAATGGCTTTGTAACAACACTTAATCATTTGCATATTAGAGAAGCAGAGAAATAGGACCAAAAAAAAAAAGTTATGAGGGTAATTACAAATATAAGAATTCCTTGAAATCTACATTGTCTCCAAGAACTTAATTGGCTTGCTTTACACTTAGATGAATAAATCTCAAGGATCACTTTGGTCAGCTTTAGTTAAAGAACTTCAGTTTTGATAGTTGATTATTTTCACTCAAATGTAGGTCATAGGCAGAAATAAATTACCTAGTAAACTTTCTTATTTAGGAACTTTTAATAGCAGTATAAAGGTCCTTGTTACAAACCTGGAAAAAGTTAGCATGCCAATCTCTTAATAAAATATAACTGAGATTTGTTTATTTGCTTGTTTTTTAATACTTGGGAAGGCCAGATCAAAATTTAATCATGGGAAAGACAGATATTGGAGAAAAGAAGAAATACCACAGGTAAAAGAGGAAGTTGTCTATTCCAGACCTCATCTTCATCTACAGAATTTGAAAAAAAAAACTTCCTACTTCCAGAATTCTGGAAGTCTTTTAATGAATCTCAGAGGTGTATTTTTAGTGACAGTGCATATTCCAATGGGATTCCTAATGTGTTTATACTGGGAAGCACGTATCCATCTGCTCTGAAACATAAAAGCAGTATTTGTTGTTTAAAGTACTGAAAATGGAGGTTCCAGCATTGTTATAATGTCAAAGATTAGTTATTATATTAAGATACGAATATAATATAATATGAATAAAAATTTTAAAAAGATTGATAAAACATTATTTTAGAGTGACAACCCATAGTAAATTAAATTGACTACATAAACAAACATTAACGAAATTTTTTTTTTGAGACCGAGTCTTGCTCTGTCACCAGAGTTGAGTGCAGTGGCACAATCTCGGCTCACTGCAACTTCAACCTCCGGGATTAAAGCAATTCCCCTGCCTGAGTCTCCCGAGTAGCGGGAACTGCAGTCGCACACCACCACCCTGGCTAATTTGTGGATTTCGGTAGAGATGGGGTTTCACCATGTTGGCCAGAATGGTCTACATCTCTTGACCTCCTGATCTGCCTGCCTCGGCCTACCAAAAGTGCTGGAATTATAGGCATGAGCCACCTCACCCAGCCAGTAACAACTTTATAAATAAGTAAAGGCTTTAGGTAGTCATTATCTTGAATGCTTCCTACATTTCTCCTTAGCAATAGTACTTGATACAGTCAGAGCTGTATAGATTAACCACAGCCTTTAAACAAAGCAGGCAATTGTGTTCCCTCATAGGCATGAAGAAAACAGAAGCAGTCGTCCAAAATCTGCATGGTCCTCTGGGCCCACACATATGCAGTACATACTCCGTTTACAAATATAAAGTGGCAAAAGCAAGAGTATCTTTTCTAAGGCAATCAGTCCAATTTATCACATTTCTTTCTTCTATTCTCTACCCTTATTTAAAGAACCCAAAGAGCTAATAATTTGATATTACTAAATATTAATAATGAGCTTTCGAGTCTTTTGCATAGCGATTACTGAGACCAGGCATTTGGTTTCCTTGATTTCCCTTCTGTCTCTTGTTAGTCCCAGACTTTAAAAGGAGTCCTTTTAAAGCCAAAAGTTACAACAGGGCAGCCATTTTATATTCATATAATCTTAACACAGGAATGCTGGTATGGCAGATATTGACAACTATTTGGACTCAAAAAAGAGTTTTGCAAGGTGGAAATAGGTATGCAAGCATAAAACATCAAACAGTGGATCCCATCAAAAGCCAGAAAGAAAAACACCAACTCTCTAACCCTGTGTTCTCACAGAGACTATAAACATCTTAAAATGCCAACACTCCAAAAAATGTTAATAAATAAACCAGATTTCCTGTGCTCACCACTGACTAATCACTTAATAATGTGACCAGAAAACCATCAATGAAATTCCACCGCTGTTACCAATACGCAACCAATCAGCCAAATACAATCTGAATAACAAAAACAAGAGACAAATGTGGATGATAAACTTTGAGCATGCAAAAGCCAAAGGAAAGTGAACAGAAAACTCAAAGGTTCCGGGACCGGACAAGATGTTTCCAAGACATGCATTCCTGTTGCTTCCTATTGTGTGACTCATATATATAGTGTCTTGGTCGAAAATTCAGAAATAAATGATCAAGGAGTTAATGACTTGCTTTCTGTGCACTTGTATGGAAGACAGAACAAGCAATAAAATTATTTCATCCAACAAAGGCAAAAACATAATTTATGTAAAAGAAAGGGGAGAAGGTGGGGAAAGAACTTGAAATCCACTTGAGAATACAGAATTTTGTTTGCAGATTTTGGTTCCACTGATTAGTTTGTTTGCAGGTAGGAAAAGAGGTCAGTCTGAACGGAAATAAGGCTTTAACCAGGTCCATTAGAGGCATAGAATTTAGTTGGTGAAAGACTCTGGAAATTTCATTTCTTACAGCAGTGTTAAACTATAAGGCCTTGTCTGGCACCAAACTCTGGCCTTAGTTTATTTTCCAGGTATGAAAGAAATAGCAGATTTATGATCACACAGTCCTTATGTTAAATGACTCTGTAACCTAAATTACATGATATTTATCTAAATGTTTAAAAATCTGCTGTAACATTATTTATTGTATATTCTCAATATTCTCGTTTTTGGTTTTTGTTTGTTTGTTTTTATAAGACAGAGTCTCGCTGTCACCCAAGGTAGTAGAGTGCAGTGGCCCGATCTTGGCTCACTGCAACCTCCGCCTCCCGTGTTCAAGCGATTACCCTCCCTCAGCCTCCGGAGTAGCTGGGTTTACAGGCATCCGCCATTGCGCCCGACTACTCTTTATATTTTTAGTAGAGACAGGGGTTTCACCATCTTGGGCAGGCTGCTCTCGAACTCCTAACCTCGTGATGCACCCGCTTCGGTCTCCCAAAGTGCTGGGATTACAGGCGTGAGCCACCGCGCCCGGCCCATTCTCAGCCTTTAATGGAGAAAGCCAACTTCACTTCTCCGTGCTAAAAACGTGTTCCAGACTTCAAGAAAAACAGATAGGTAAACTACTTCTAATCTTTCATCTTAAAATCTTTGCCTGGAAAAAACATGAGTAAAATGCTTAGGGAAATGTGGAATTTCCCGGCCTGCAGTTGTCTAGGAAGGGAACATCCCCTAGGAGACGCAGTGTATGGCAAGTTTAATGGCGTCTCCTCTTCATTCTCTCATTCAGCGCCTAGTCCTTACTCGCCTTCAGTTCATTGTTCAGTGAAGGCTTGTGAATTTACCTAGCACTTAAGAGTTGGCTTCTCCTAAAGCAACTTTCAATCTTTTGTGCAGGTTACAAGCCCCTTAAGATTTTAAATTTCACTCAGGCAACACACTATTTATGGCTAAGAACTGGGATTCAAATAAAATTTGGCTTGAATCTTAGATAAGCCAGTTGGATAGAATAAGATGCATGAAGCAACATCTGGCGCAGCGCTTACACCGTTATTTCTGTACTGCCTTAGTCTTATTAACAAAACTGAGACATATTAGGTTAAAAGACCTTATTACCGGGGCAGTTAGAAACCCGGGAGACGCAGCCTCAGTACGCTAAGAAGTTGTGCGTTACGAAAACAGAGGGAGTGTTCTTCCTTAGACAGTGACTGCCCAGGTTCCCACTCCGGTCCGCTATGCAAATATGGGTCTCAAACCAGCTTTCCTTCGATTGGCTAGTGTTAAAAATGACTGCGGGACACAGCCTATTGGCTAGAATCCGGTGACGAAATTGACTTTCAGGCAGCCGTTGATGCTGGCGTCGTAAACAGTTTTGACAGCTGCGTCCCAAACCTACGTGGGGCTGAGGTTTCTTCCGGGAACATGGAATACGTGTGTGATCTCTGGTCAGCAAAATGGCCGCTTGTCACCATTTTGAATTAAGGCGCAGCGAACCGATCCCAAACCTGTTCTGAACGGTTGGCTTTTTCAGGGTACAAACCCCTTTGTCCCTCAAGATGCAATGCTTCTTCCCACCCCAGGCTGCAATCGCTACCTTTTATTCTATACCACTCCAAAGCCAAATGAAATTAGCCGTCCGACCACAGCTCTCTTAAGTGATTAGGTGGGTGGCTCTTAAAAGAGCCTTTGGGGTTAGGTGTTAAGACGCTTACGTGGCAAGTTTACTTGGAGCTGGTGTACTTGGTGACGGCCTTGGTGCCCTCGGACACCGCGTGCTTGGCCAGCTCCCCGGGCAGCAGCAGGCGCACGGCCGTCTGGATCTCCCTGGAGGTGATAGTCGAGCGCTTGTTGTAATGCGCCAGGCGGGAAGCCTCGCCCGCGATGCGCTCGAAGATGTCGTTGACGAAGGAGTTCATGATGCCCATGGCCTTGGAGGAGATGCCGGTGTCGGGGTGGACCTGCTTCAGCACCTTGTACACGTACACGGAGTAGCTCTCCTTACGGCTGCGCTTGCGCTTCTTGCCGTCCTTCTTCTGCGCCTTGGTCACCGCCTTCTTGGAGCCCTTCTTCGGGGCGGGAGCGGAC
Source organism: Saimiri boliviensis (assembly GCF_048565385.1). Lineage (NCBI taxonomy): Eukaryota > Metazoa > Chordata > Mammalia > Primates > Cebidae > Saimiri > Saimiri boliviensis. Next base: position 164,026,856 of record NC_133452.1, read on the forward strand.
TTCGCTGGCTCAGGCATCTTAAAACACCAGAAACGTGTCGAAAGCAATGAGCGGATTTCTGCTACTTATAGGGCTTTTATGCTAATGAGGGATGGAGAGAACCTCTTAGTTAATTGGAAGACAAACTGCACAGTTGTCATCCATGGGCCGAACTATGCAAATAAGGTATGAAAGTGCTGCTTTTCTATTGGCCACCTGACTGGCTATTGCTACCGGCCAATCAGAAGGTCGTATTTACTCCCCAAGAAATAGCTATAAAAGCAGCCATGTTTTACGTATTTTCGGATCTTTTTTGTTTTCGCGTGGTCCTAGGCTTCTTGTTTTGCTCCTTTTTTGTTTGTTTGTTTGATTGCCATGTCTGGACGCGGAAAGCAGGGCGGCAAAGCTCGCGCCAAAGCGAAATCTCGTTCTTCCCGGGCTGGGCTCCAGTTCCCCGTGGGCCGCGTGCACCGCCTGCTCCGCAAGGGCAACTACGCCGAGCGGGTCGGGGCCGGCGCGCCGGTCTACCTGGCGGCGGTGCTGGAGTACCTGACGGCCGAGATCCTGGAGCTGGCGGGCAACGCGGCCCGCGACAACAAGAAGACCCGCATCATCCCGCGCCACCTGCAGCTGGCCATCCGCAACGACGAGGAGCTCAACAAGCTGCTGGGCCGGGTGACAATTGCTCAGGGCGGCGTCTTGCCCAACATCCAGGCCGTGCTGCTGCCCAAGAAGACCGAGAGCCACCACAAGGCCAAGGGCAAGTGATTTCATAGGCATCTGAGCTTCCAGAAACTATCAAACCCAAAGGCTCTTTTCAGAGCCCCCCACTACTGTTTCAAAGGAAGAGCTAACCTCACTGCTTGTAGGTACTAGGAAGAGCGCTAAGGTAAGTCATTTCATCCTACCCCGGAGCCAAGTGTAGTAGTCCTGCTTTTAAGTGTTTTGGGAAACGCTGGTACTAAAGGTTGGCCTGTTTGTATGTAATAGTAGGTCAGCTGTGGATGTAATGGCAAACACTTATCATATCCTTTCTAACGAAATATTCTAGTTAGCGTTTTGTAAATTGATCGTAGTGCCTAACAGTAAGTTTATATGCAGAGATACCTTGTGGTCTAAACTTCTGATTACTTTGAAAGAAACTGAAGGTAACACTAGCGTGATGTTAACCTTGTTTGGTCCTCCGACTAGTTCCCTTTCTATGTTTCATTGCAGGCTGCAGGCAGGCTGCCTTTCGTAATTCTGTGAGGTTTCTAGGTTCTGTTCCTGCCAATGTGCAGAGTATGCCGTCAAAAACTTAACCAGAGAGTCGAAAGGTGTCCCTAATCTAGAACAACGTTTAAACACTCAACTAAATCAAGTTAGTAATATTTCAAAAGGCTCAAGCGTCTAGATTTCCAATACGGCCAGAAAAGGGGATACAGTAAGGCCTGTGGCCTTTCAATAAACCTTTTCTTCTGCTTAGGTCTGTGACTGTAGCACTTTGGGAGACCGAGGAGGGCGAATCGCCTGAGGTCAGGAGTTTGAGATCACCCTGTCCAACACAGGTGAAATCCCCGTAACTAAAAAAAAATAAAATAAAAAAATACGAAAATTAGTTGGGCGTGGTAGCACGTAACTAGTTCCAGTTACTCGGGAGGCTGAGGCAGGAGAATCGCTTGAGCCTGGGAGGCGGAGGTTGCAGTGAGCCCATATCGCGCTACTACAGTACAGCCTAGGCGACAGTGAGAGAAAGTCTCAAAAACAAAAAAGCCTCTTTGCTTCTAGGGATCTAGTCACAGCTGCTCCACCCACAGGAAATGGAGTTCTGGGACCATAGACAAATTTCTAGGGACCTGTTTTCTTGGAATCTGAGAGTCTCGCCGAGGTTTTCTTCCAGATCTTGGTTTCTGCCTTTTTTTTTTTTTTTTTTTTTTTGAGATGGAGTTTTGCTCTTATTGCCTAGGGTGGAGTGTAGTGGCGCGATCTCCGCTCCCTGCAATGAAACCTCCTCCCGGGTTCAGCGATTCTCCTGCCTCAGCTTCCCGAGTACCTGTTACAGTCGTGCACCATCATCCATGGCTAATTTTTTGTATTTTTAGTAGAAATGGCCTTTCATTACGTTAGCCAGGCTTCTCGCAAGTTCAATCAATTCTCCTGTCTCAGCGTCTTGAGTAGCTAGGACTACAGGCGCATGCCACCGCGCCTGGCTAATTTTTGTTTATACTAGAGACAGGGTCTCTAACTCCTGACCTTAAGTGATCGCCCGCCTCCGCCTCCCAAAGTGCTGGGACTACAGGTGTGAGCCACTGCACCCGTCCAGTTTCTGCTGTGTTCAGAAAAAAGTGGGTAAGGCAGTTTAGGTGGGGTAAGTCTTACTTATGCCTCAGCGCCCATGTGCTCAGACTGGCCAAACAGACTCAGTCGTTTAGTCAGATGCTTCTGGAACTCCACTGAAGCGTTTTGCATGAACTTGTTTCGAGCCTCCATACCTAACTGTGTGGCAGAAGATGACGTTAATAATAATCCAAGTGGAAGCTGTTTACTGCTGATCTATTTTCCGGATACTAGCACCGGTTTGGAGCGGGTTCAGGCTTTTTCCACCCTTCCTTCCTTCTACCCCCTTTTTCCCTGCAACTACCCTGAAAGGAAAAGGTACCATCTGAGTGAAAACAAAGTGGCATAAAAGCAAAGGATCACTTTTGATGGTCACATGTTAGAATTTTCTGAGTATGTTTTACAATTAACAACGATTCTGATGGGCAGCTGGGGTAAGAATCCTCAGAATTGAGGAAGGTCTGGTTTCACAGGGCTCTTGGTCAGTCTGCTTTGAGGACTAGATTCTTCCCCTAAGCATTTCCTGTGTGTCTGAGAACTTGGATTCTTAGGTTGGAATTGCTGTATATGGGCCTTGGAATCCTTTATATTCCGAAGCCAAATTGCCTTTGATCCCACCTCCCAATAGGTGAGAAACCTTGGCCTAGGGCTTAACCTCTTCATGCCTCCGTCTCTTCCTTGTATACTTTTGCTTACTTGCAATGAAAAGAGCCTGGCTCAGTGAAGTGTAGATTCTGAAATCAAACAGGCTGCATAAAAGAGATGGCTTATTAGGCACTTAGTGTGTGCCAGGTTCATTTAATGAGCTTCCAGTGTGTTAATTCATTTAATCCAACAATTTGAGAGATAGGTTTTATTCTTATTCTGAATCTTGGGATGAGCAAACTAAAACTACTTAAAGAACTATCTTGGCCGGGTGCAGTGGCTCAAGCCTGTAATCCCAGCACTTTGGGAGGCCGAGGCGGGTGGATCACGAGGTCAAGAGATCGAGACCATCCTGGTCAACATGGTGAAAGCCCGTCTCTACTAAAAATACAAAAATTAGCAGGGCGTGGTAGCGCAGTCCCAGCTACTCAGGAGGCTGAGGCAGGAGAATTGCCTGAACCCAGGAGGTGAAGGTTGCGGTGAGCCGAGATCGTGCCATTGCACTCCAGCCTGGGTAACAAGAGCGAAACTCCATCTCAAAAAAAAAAAAAAAAAAAAAAGAACTATCTTAAGCTCGAAGGCCAGGAAAAAAGTACTTCCAACTGTTGACTATTTTATAACCAATCTCCGTAAGAGATTATTGTCAGAAAACTAGAATGAGTAGCCATACATAATGGGTAAACTGTGTCCACATGCCAGAGTGTTACCCATGGCTTCCTAATCTCTAAAGAATTTAAGGGAAGGAGGAAAGATTCAAGCGACTCTTCTGCCTCAGCCTCCTGAGCAGCTGGGACTGCGCTACCACGCCCTGCTAATTTTTGTATTTTTAGTAGAGACGGGCTTTCACCATGTAGGCCAGGCAGATCTTGATCTCTTGACCTCGTGATTTACTCCTCTCAGCCTCTCAAAGTGCTGGGATTACAGGCGTGACCCATCACGCCAGACCTTATTTATTTTTTCAAGATGGAGTCTTGCTCTGTCACACAGACTGGAGTGTAATGGTGTGATTTTCACTCATTGCAACCTCCTTTTTGCAGGTTCAAGCAATTCTCCTGTCTCAGCCTCCCAAGTAGCTAGGACTACAGGAGTGTGCCAGCATGCCTGGCTAATTTTTCTATTTATGGTAGAGAGGGTTTCTCCATATTGGCCAGGCTGGTCTCAATCTCCTGACCTCAGATTATTTGCCTGCCTCAGCCTCCTAAAGTGCTAGGATTATAGGCATGAGCTGCCCTGCCTAGCCTGATAAATCTTATTTTCAAAAGAGTAAATATAACCATTGTATCTTCAACAGAAATTGGAATATGGCATGTACATTTCAACATAAAATGAATTATCAGGTGTTGAATCCGTATAGTCATGTTGAAGAAATGTCAGAACTTCATTGGTCGTTATTATTACAGTTGTTTGAGTTGCAGTTTGGGTAAAGTAAGGGAGCCAACATGTTTGAGAATTTACAACTTGTACACATTGCCCAGAGTTGAAAGAAGAAAGTGTGTTAAACTCCAGCCTCTTTGGTATGATGTTGGGACCTAAAGTTTTGCCACATCCTTCATTGTCTTAGCCTACTTAGGCTGCCATAACAGAATACCAGGAAATGGATGGTTAAAACAATAGATTTTTTTCCCCCCCAGATCCAAGAGGCTTGGAACGCAAACTTATTTTCTTATACTTTTGGAACCTGGAAGTTTATCAAGGTGCTAACATAGTTTCTGGTGAGTTGCTGTCTTAAAACAGATGGCTACCACCTCACTATTTGCTTTCTAAAGGCCCTGTCTCCAACTAGAGTTACACTGGGGTTTGGGGTTTTAACATAGGAATTTCAGGTGACAGTTTAGTCTATAACATTCTGTCCCTCGCCTGCCAAAATGTATGTCCCTCCCATGCAAGATAAATTTATTCCATCCCTACAGCCCCCTGAAAGTCTTAACTCATTTTAGCTTCCATTCTAAAGTTAAAAGTGTTACCTAAAAATCATCTAAATCAGGTTATGGGTGATACTCAATGTGTGATTCATCTGGAGACAAATTCTTTTTCCAGTTTTGAACCTGTGAAACCAGAAACATTACATGCTTCTAAGGTATATTGGTGAAACAGGAATAGGATAGACATTCCCATTTGAAATTGGAGAAATAGGAAAGAAGGAAAGTGTAATGGGTCCTAATCAAGTCCAAAACCTGGCAAGTCAAATTCGGTTAGATTTTAAGAAAACTCCTCTTTGGCTTGAATTCCTGAGTTTCAGGCCCACTGGGGTTGCAGCATCACCTCTGGCTCTGTGGTTGGTCTACTCTATCAGCCCTGCCTGAGGTCTCATTCTTTCAGTTTGGTGGGGTCCTATCCAGGCAGCTGTCTGTGAGGGACTCTCCCACACGGTTCTGCAGGGCATCCTTTGAAACTTAGCTGGAGTCGGCCTTAACTACCTGTTTCTACCCCCACGCTACGCTATCTGTACTCTCTGAGTCTGAGATGAAAGTGGCAGCCCTGGTGGCTCGTGTTTATAATCCCAGCACTTGGGGAGGCTGAGTCCAGTGGATTACTGAAGATCAGGAGTTCTAGACTAGCCTGGCCAACATGGTGAAATCCCATCTCTACTAAAAATACAAAAATTAGCTGAGCATGATGCCAGGTGCCTGTAATCCCCCGCTACTCAGGAGGTTGAGGCAAGAGAATCGCTTGAACCTGGGAGGCAGAGGTTGCAGTGAGCTGACATTGTGCCACTGCCCAACATCCTGGGTGACAGAGTGAGGCTGCCTGGGCAACATGTCAAAACCCCATTAAACAACAACAAAAATCTTAGCCAACGTGTGGTGGTGCGTAATTGCAGTACCAGCTACTTGGGAGGATTGCTTGAGCCCAAGAGGTAGAGGTTGCAGTGAACTGAGAATGTGCCACTGTACTCTAGCATAGATGACAGAGCAAGACCCTGTCTCCAAATAATAATAATAATAATAATAATAATAATAATAATTGTTCAACCATACATCTTTAAGGAAAGCTTTCTCAATTTTTACAATATGGATAGATTGAGAAATCTAATCCAAAATCTCTAATATCTGATTGTGTTTTGCTTAAAAATTGCTTCTTCATTTAGTCTCTTTCCTCTCACATTTTACTATAAGCAATAAGGGGGACCTGAACCACACCTTCAATACTTTGCCTACACATCTCTTCTGCTAAATATTCCGTTTTATTGCTTATAATTTCTACTATCCAGTAAACACTAGAGTGTAATTCAGCCAAGTTCTTGACACATTCTAACAAGGACAGCAATTTCTGCAGTGTCCAAAATCCTGTCCCTCTTTTTGATCTAAGACCTCCCTAGAGTTGTTTAACGTTCATATTTTAACCAACATTCTATTCACATCATTATGAATCTAAGTTTCTAGGAATATGGAAGCTTTCTCTCCAGCTTGCTTCCTTTCTGAGCCTTTGCCAGAATTGACTTTAATGTCCATATTTCTGTAATAGGCCCTTCACAACTGGCTTTTTCTGTCAAGAACCTTAAACTCTTCCAGCCTTTACCAAGCATCACCAATTTCCTAAGCCACTTCCCCATTTTTAGGTATTTGCTGTTGCAGCATCCCACTCCTTGGTACTAAAATCTGTGTTAGTCAACCTGGGATGCCATAACAAAATACCACAGATTGGTGGCTTAAACCAGAGACATTTATTTTCTAACAATTCTGCAGGCTGGAAGTCTGAGATCCAACTTGCCGACATGTTCAGTTTCTGGTGAGGATGTCTTTCTGGCTTATAGATTATTTCACAGACACTGGCAGATAACCATATCCATTCTTTGTTGTATTTGCTAATAATCAGAGCTAAAAGAGGAGGGCTCTAAATTTACACTACAACAAATTGTTCTGCCATTAAGCATTCACCACAAAATGAGCAGACTGAGCTGTGCTCTAAATTTTAGAAACTTGGAGCTTGGTTCTGGTCCCTAGTCTGTTCTGTCTCATTAATGGCTTCTTCAGTAACTACAATTCCAAAGATTATATGCAGGAAACTTCCAATTTTACATCTGTAGCCTGTCCCTTTCTGAAATGCAAATGTGTGTATTTCCGTTTTTGCTTGACATCTCCATTTAGAACTCTAATAGGCTTTTCACCCTGAATACTTTGAAGACATAAGAATAAACATTATACTCCTTAAGCCTGTTATCCCTTGCAGTTCATCCGAATTCAGTAACTGACACTACCATTTACTCAAATCAACATTCTAAATGTGGCACTTGCTGCATTTCCTTCATCTCTACAAACCCAAAGTATCTGTGAGTCAGGTCACCTGCATGTTCAACACATGCAATTAAATTCATTCTCCATACTTCTTACGAAGACCTGAGGGTCCACTCAGTGACCACCTCTGGCCTCTGTTCATCTCTTCTGCTGTTCTCCTTTGCTGTTCAGCCACACTGGTTTCTTCCCACCAAGAACAGGCATTTCACAGATTGAGCTGATTCAAGACGTTTACCATCTTGGGCTCAATCTCTGAAATGCCTGTAATTTGTTGTTTCTTCTGGTGAGCTTCTTTTCACTCTCAGGTCTCAGCTCTTTTTCAGAAAAAAAGTAGACCTGAAATGGATTCAAAATCTGAGAATATGAAATAACAAATATCAGATGACTTTTCAGGAGACCCTTTGTATACCTAATATGTGTGTGTGTGTGTGTGTGTGTGTGTCTGTGTGTGTGTTTGGGAATGAGGGTGGGAGCGTGCTATTACTAAGCGAGAAGGACCTACCGAAATGGATCAAAAATCTGAGAATATGAAATAACAAATGTCAGATGACATTTTAGGAGAACCTTTGTATACCTAATTGTGTGCAGGGGGAACAGGGGGAGGGTGTCATTACTAAGTGAGAAGGAAACACAAAAGCCATAGAGGAAAGGACACAGACTATGTAGGCCAAAAAGTAGCTTAAGGCAAAATATATATAAAGATAGTTGTAAAAGGAGCAATAAATTCGGATAAAGGATTTCAAAAACATATATAGGGTTAATAACCTCAGTTTACAAAGAAGAACTGCAAAATGTTAGTAAAAAGGCACACGACATAATATAAAAAATGATTAAATGGTATTTTATATCATGTATTAAATTCAAATAGTCATTACAAATGAAAAACAAGCAAAACCTTCCTAGTAGTTCAAAATTATGCATATTAATACAACAAACAGATAATATTTCTTACCCATGAATAGACAACCCCTAAAGCTACTAATACTCAGGACTGTCAAGTATGAGGAAGAATTGCCATTGCCATATAATTTTTGAGAACTTTTCCTGGGAATATCTAGCAAATTTCATTAATGGACACTTGGAAAGAGAGTGTCAACAATCTAGAATAAAGGCCCCACTAGGTAAGGTTATGTGTAAGGACAGTCATGAGAGACCGCACATGGTGGATCATGCCTGTAATCCTAGCATTTTGGAAGGCTGAGGTGGGTGGATCACTTCAGTCAGGGATTTGAGACTGGCCTGGTCAACATGGCAAGACCCTGTCTCTACTAAAAATACAAAAATTAGCCAGGCACGGTGGCACATGCTTGTAATCACAGCTATTTGGGAGGCTGAGGCAAGAGAATCGCTAGAGCTCAGGAGGCAGAGGTTGCAGTGAGCCAAGATCACACCACTGCACTCCAGTCTGGGTGACAGAGTGAGACTGTCTCAAAACAAAACAAATAAAAATGAATGAGGGGAAAAAAAAACCTAATCATACATGTAAAACATTTAAATAACCATAAATAAGAATACTGTTGATATAGTGAGGCATCCATTTACACTATGGAATGTTACGCAGCTACACAAAACAATACTCGAGAGAAACAGACTCACACACAACTGGTGAGAGTAAATAGAGAATTGTATGCAAGAAAACGTATGACATTAATTAAGAAAGTTGAAACTAAGTTGGTGCAAAAGTCATTGTGGTTCTTACAATTACTTTGTGGCAAAAACTGCAATTACTTTTGCACCAACCTAATAGAATGGGGTGAGGAGAGGTTAACCTTTATAAACATCTCTGTGTGGACTGTTAAAATAACCAAATAAGTTTTTTTGTTGTTGTTTAAAATAGGTTGGTTTTTGTTTGTTTGTTTGTTTGTTTTTGAGATAGAGTTTTGCTCTTATTGCCAAAGCTGGAGTGTAATGACATGACCTCTGCTCACTGCAATCTCTGCTTCCTGGGTTCAAGCAATTCTCCTGCCTCAGCCTCCTAAGTAGCTGGGATTACAGGCACGCACCACCACACCCAGCTAATTTTATGTTTTTAGTAGCGATGGGGTTTCTTCCTGTTGGTCAGGCTAATCTTGAACTTCCGACCTCAGGTGATCCTACTGCCTTGGCTTCCCAAAGGGCTTGAGCATGAGCCTACCACACATGGCCAAATATTTATTTATTTTTTTAACTTAAAGTATAAAGAGAGACGCTTGAAAGTAAGCTTTCTCCTTTTCCCACCTCAAATTATGTTCTATTACTCATCCTGTTTAGATTTTTTAAATGCAGTTTGAAGTTTTATTTATCAGATTTTTGCTGTTTGCCTCTTTCCATTAAACTATGCTCCGTAACTAGGGATTTGGTCTATTCATTCACTGTTATGTCTCAGCATCTACCAGAGGGCCTGACATTTAGTGGAAACGCAAATATCTGGCAAAAAAAAAAAAAAACAACAAAAAACAGAGAATAGATATTTCCTAGCCCAGAAAGCTGTTTCACTGCCCAGAGTGTGAATATCTAAATTTCTATATAAAAATGTATATCTACAAATCATTGTTAATACGTTACCTACTCACCTTACCTGGCTACTAGGAACAGAGTAAGGTTTAAAATTATACCCCATTTGTTTTCGACACCCTTAACATTTCCCCAGTCTCTGCACTAACCTCTCCAGTCTTCATGTATATTGATAAGTCTAAGTTACCTAGATTGTTGTTGTTAATTCTTTTAAGGGCCTGTTCTCTACTAGATGGCATTATGCAGCACATAATTCACTTTAATATGCTCAGGGTCTAGGGTTAATAGATGTTAGCTTAAAATCATGGAAAGAAAATGGTCACACAGCTCGAGTATCAAATCTGTGCTATTTCATCCACTTAATGTTTATTTTGTGATAATGACACCTCCCAGCTTTTATGTTTTCTTTCTTTCTTTTTTTGAGACAGATTCTCACTCTGTTGCCCAGGCTGGAGGGCAGTGGCACAATCTCAGCTAACTGCAACCGTCACTTCCCAGGTTCAAGCGATTCTCCTGCCTCAGCCTCCCAAGTAGCTAGGATTACAGGTACGTGCCGCCATGCCTGGCTAGTTTTTGTGTTTTTAGACATGGTGTTTCTGACGTTGGCCAGGCTGGTCTCCACACTCGGGCCTAAAGTGATCCTCCTGCCTTGGCCTCCCAAATTGCTGGGATTACAGTACTGAGCCACTGCACTTGGCCCCAGCTTTTATATTCTAATGCTGAGATTATTCAGTGAACACTCTTATCTACTAGGATAAGTTTGTTGAAGAATCCTACCTAACCTTGTTCCCTGTGCTTTCCACATGTACCTGTACCCTGGGCCTTCACATTCTTTCCATAGATCTTCAGTAAATACAGGGGAAAAGAAAAACCGGAATGATTATGTTGGCAGCGAAACATGCTTGTGCAGAAATGGACTACTACTCACTAAGCTGCAGAGACTTAGGAGTGTATTCCTGAGTTATCTGTCATTTTAGCCATCACTAGATCTTAAATCCCAGTTGCTAAATTGAAGGGCATTATTCTTTTGAGAGCTGTGCTCCCTAATACAGTAGCCATTAGCCACATGTGACATTTTAAGTTTAAATAATTAAATCAAAAATTCAGTTTCTCAGTCTCACCACACTTAAAGTTGCTTACATCTACTGTATTGGATACGCAGACATAGAACATGTCTATCATCACAGAAAATTCTATTAAATTGCACTGGGGTTGGTACTTCTTGTGCCTCTGGGCTAATGTGTTCAAGTGCACATAACTAGCTTCCTCCAGGTAGAATCAGAGTATAACTTTGCCATATAAAATACAAGACACCCAATTATATTTGAATTTCAAACAAGCAATAAATAATTGTTTAAGTATGCTCCTGGCTACACCACCCCAGATACTACATGAAACATCCCATACTTTAAAATAACAACAACAAACAAAACTGCTGTTTATCTGAAACTCAGATTTCACTGGACATTCAGTATTTTTAATGTGCCAACCCTATTTGAAGAGCAAAATTGGAGTGTCTAGCCTGAAGGACAGGACACCACAGAGAGTTATTTGAGAAATTGAGAAGGGTTGGTACCTGTAAAGAAGCTAACTCATTATGAAGAAAAGGATCTGTCAGGTTTTCTGTATGTGTAAGGAAGGCCAGGAAGGAGGTTTTCAGATATATTTACTTTTTCTTCTCTCTTAGGTTGCAAAAGCTCATTTCAGAAAGATGCCAGGATCCTGAGTGCCTGCCAAACCTATCAATTCTAAGGAATAAGTGGATGGATGGCATTTATGTTCCTGCATCATTGATTGATTCTGCATCTGCAAATTTTTATATTACAAACATTGTACATCATGTGTGGGGGAGGGTAAGGAGGATAAAACGGAGAGAAAGAATATTATCGAGGGAAAGTTCTTTTGTGTACAAAATGTGTTTAATTTTTAAAGTAAGTATTACATCCACAGGGTTCAAACGATTTGAAATAAAAAGATGTGTAGAGAGAATCTACACCTCAACTTAGCCCAGGGGATTACTTTCTTTTTCTTGTGTATCCGCCCAGTATTCATTCCTGCTGATGTCAGTCAATAATGAACGACAGGTGTTATCTGCACGTTTTTCATTCTTGTAAGGTAGCAGACTCCATACACTAATCTGCACTAGCCCTTTTCATAACAATCTATCCTGGAGAACTTTCCCTATGAGAACATGCAGAGCTTCCATGTATTGCATCATGCAAATGCATTATATTTTATGTAACCTGTCCCCTGTTGGTAGGCACTTGATTTGTTTTAGTATTTTGCTATCAAACAATTCAGGGATTATTAACCGCGATTTACTGCAAAATTGAAATTGCTGGAATGGTGGTAAGTGAACTGAAAATTTCAGTTACTCTTGGGTTAGGCTCAAGGTTCTTCTAAAAACTATGTGAGCCGGACATTGTGGCTTCTGTAATCCCAGCATTTTCGGAGGCCAAGGTGGGTGGCTCACTTGAGGTGAGGAGCTGGAGACTACCCTGACTAACATGGTGAAACCCCTATCTCTACTAAAAATGCAAAAAATTAGCCAGGCATGGTGGCATGTGCCTGTACTCCCAGCTATTTATTTGGGAGGCTAAGGCAGGAGAGCTGCTTGAACTTGGGAGGGGGAGGTTGCAGTTAGCCAAGTTCACTGCACTCCAACCTGGATGAGACTCTGTCTCCAAAAAAAAAAAACAAACTATGACCATCATTTAGTTATGTTGAACCTCAGTTTCTTCACCTCTAAAATGAAGATCATGTGTATGAATTGTTTGGTGCTCTAAAGATCAGCACAAAGAATTTCATTTTGAGATTACATTTAATTTTAATTGTACTGTGTAATTTCTTAATTTTGAAATACTTTTATTTGTGATGTGCACAATCTTAATGTATAATATATACAATACATTGTAATGGAAGCAGATTTCACAAATTCCACTCTGGCATAAGGAAATAAGAGGTGTAATGCAAAGGGGAGAGGAAGGCATGTGTCATTTTATGCCTAGGACACCTCCCTGGTTAAATTGCCATTTCCTGCCTGCCTTGCATAGGAATTAGGAAACATCCTCCTGACCTGCCTGCCCTCTTTTGCCTTCTTTTTCATCTGCAGTCAAAGTCTGGTTTTAAGACTGTCTCTGTTACTCTTAAAAAATCTGTGTGTACTGGTGGCTGGGGACCTGTATGGTTCACTGCTGTATTCCCAGCTCCCAGCATGGTTCTGAAGGCTGGGAGCCCATGCTGAGAGCTGGAAATACAGCAGTGGATGCCTTATTGGCAAATAGTCACTCAATAAATGGCTCATGAATTCATGAGGCTCACTCTGGATAGAAATTTCAATTCTGGCCCTGAATTTTCGGGAGCTGGTGAGACAGCCACCTTAATCTCATAGGCTGAGTTGGAAGAAGGGACACCAATTTATTCTTTTTTTTTTTTTTTTTTTTTGAGACAGAGTTTCGCTCTTGTTACCCAGGGTGGAGTGCAATGGCACGATCTCGGCTCACCGCAACCTCCGCCTCCTGGGTTCAGGCAATTCTCCTGCTTCAGCCTCCTGAGTAGCTGGGATTACAGGCACGCACCACCATGCCCAGCTAATATTTTGTATTTTTAGTAGAGACGGGGGTTTCACCATGTTGACCAGGATGGTCTCGATCTCTTGACCTCGTGATCCACCCGCCTCGGCCTCCCAAAGTGCTGGGATTACAGGCTTGAGCCACCGCGCCAATTTATTCTTAAGAAATACCTTGCCAGGTACTGTGGCTCAGGCCAGTAATGTCAGCACTTGGGGAAGCTGAGGCAGGCAGATAGCTTGACCCCAGGAGTTTGAGACCAGCCTGGACAACATGGTGTGAAACCCCATCTCTGCAAAATATGTAAAATTTAGCTCAGCGTGGTGGGGCTGCACTCTGGTCTCAGCTACTCAGGGGTTGACGTGGGAGGATTGCTTGAGCCCTGGAAGTCAAGGCTGCAGGGAGCCATGATTGCAGCAGTGCATTCCAGCTCTGGGCAATAGAGCAAGACACTGTCTCAAAAAGCAAAAAAGGCCTATACAATAAACCTATAAAAAGTGGGTTTCTTTGTGCGTACACACACACAACCCTGCATGGACATGCAATCAGGTGTTCTGGAAAAACACAGGAATCTAGAGCCAAAATACTTGCGCTTTTGTTCCAGCCCTGCCACTCACCAAGTGTCTGATGGGATTAGTTACCTGCCATGTCAGAATTTTTCTTCTGTAAAATAAGATAATAGTACCTCCCAGAGTTGTGAAGAACTATCAGATGAGATGGCACATGAGAAAACACTTTGTTCCTTGTGAAACGTGACAAAAATATTTGCAAGTTTATATAAAGACTATCATCTGTCTGTCTGTCATTTTCAAAAGTGGAAAAAGTGAACGCAGGGGAGAATGTTGGGATTTCTGGCAGAGATTCGCTAGCTTCTACCTGCAGAGATGGAAGTAATAGGGATTCTTACGCCTAAGTTCTAATGGCTTCTGGTTGCAGTTTGCCCCCATGGCTAAATGAAGCTTTTAGAAGAGTCAGCTTCATACACATGGAATGTTGAATGGTGGTGGAACGTAACTACACACCTCCCACCAAGTAAACTCCAGGTTCACGAGCAGCAGCCCCAGTTGAGAGCATGCATGTTTGTAACTCAGCTGAGGCACCTTTCCATAAACAGAGGCTTTCCAAACAGGATGCCCCCTACTCTGCCCATTCTGCTTTTGGTTCAACTTGAATTCCTACCTTCAGTGAGGACATGGAGAATTCATCCTCACTGAGTCCCTGAGCAATCTTGGCATAGGAAAGAAAAATGAGGAAGGCCCTAGGTAGACTGGCCCTGTAGGAGGAAAGAATCAATGAAGGAGCAGAGAAAGAAACTTCATTTCCTTTAGAACAGTTTCTTCATGTTGAAGATGAAGAAGAGGCTGGGGTTCTGAATTGGTTGGCAGAGAAACAAGTCTGACTTTTCCACATGCACACATCGAGTTATATTTCTGCCCTTTGCATTGTCATTTTCTCTGATCTCCAATTAAAGATCTAAGTGGCATTTTGAAGCTTTCCTTCCTTTCTACTCTGTGGCCAGTGTAACACTGGTAGTCTGAAATTGATCATAATGGCAGTATTTGTACCATGGGAACTAGCATATGGCATATCAATCAGGGTTTTTTCGTTTCGTTCCTCGAGATCCAGCAAACATATCAGCACAGCACTGCCGTAAATATTCTCTGCTTCTTCCTGGTAATGATAACCTCATCTCTGTCTCCCCACTCCCCAACTCCATCCGGCACAGGCACATGGGGTCACTCTATTGTGCTGTTTTCCTACCCAGAAGGGGCCTGTCTCAAGTGATCCCTATGCTTCTGGTCTGATTAAAGTTCCATACTCTTTCCTAGGAGCTGTACTCACTGCAGAAATATCTATATTGTTTCCCACCTCAGCTGTTTTCATGTCTGCTCTCCCACTTTTATGAGAAAGCCCAGAACCCTCTTTTTGCAGATACTCACCTGATTGAATTTCACCTTCACAGTAAAGCCCACAAATGACCATTTTCCCACTGTCAGAGGGGCAGGGAGGCCTTCTGAGAAACTGGTCTCGTGGATGGTGACGCTGGGAGTGTGAACTGTCAGCAACAGCATAGCTACGAATGCAGTGAGCAAAGGCACCGTAAAGACGCAAGCAGAGCTCTTCAACCAATGACCCCAGGGACTTCTCTGGGTTGCCTGGCAATGAACCGGGAACAATGGATGCTTCTTTCCCCGTGGGAGGATCAGCCAATGTTCCCAGGTGCTGGAAGTGTGGCTTTCTCAGCTGACACCCACACAGAAAATGTTTATTCTCTTTATCAAGTCCGCTTTCATGCTTTCGCTATGAAAAGGAGCAGCCCAAGCAGTGTGTGGGTCCCTTTCTGGAGCACAGCCCCTCTGTGCTTCAGGCTACCCACTTCCCAGGCTCAGGGCTCCGTAGGCAGCAGGAGAACACGCACTGTGTATCTGCAACCCTCTGGCCACTACTTCCAGCTGGCACAAGCGATGCTGTGCCTGCTGACAACACAGGCAGAAGCCACGACGGGAATTAAATTCAGAGGACGGCGGTGGACAGTGGAAATGAGTGGATATAAGCTTTCGTTAAAAGGCTAGGATTTAACTTTTAAACTATTCCAATCATCTTGTATCTCATCTTCTCAAATGCTCTTAATGAAAGTCAGAAACCAATAGCTCTCTCTGTGATTTTCCATTTATGCCCCCCTTTCTGTCATCCATTGTTTGCCCACTATCTCTCTTTCCTCTCCATTTAACATTAGCTATTTTTAAAGGAGCACTTTAGGACAGTGTCCTTCCTATTTTGCACTGGGTAGTGTTGAAATATGTGGAGGCCCTACTGCCACATGCCACAGATGCCACAGTGGCACCCAGTCGTGCAGGACCTAAGAGTCCAGCTTCTGGTTCTGGTGGGCCCACATTTGTGTCATGCTACAGAACTTCTGGATCAGTCCTCTGCCTTTGTGATTAGAAACCAGACTGCTCGGGTCTAACTCTTAGATCAGAAGCTGTGCCTCAAGATGAGATTGCTATTCCTTGTTGCCCGAATTTATTATGGTTTACTATGCTATCCAAGCTACATGTAATCGATCCATTTCTAAGCTCCTTCACATGATTCAATTCTTTCCAGGGCTGTTAGACCACCCTCAGATCCCTATGTGGGCCTCTCCACAGGACGGTGCACCACATGGCTGACTTTCTTCCAAGAGAATGAGTAAGGAGAGGGCACAAGAAAGAAGCCATAAACTTGTGTAACCTAATCTCAAAGATGACACACCATCATTTTTGACATATTCGATTTGTTAGAAGCAAGTTCCTAGGCACAGCACACAGGAAAGGAGATAAAGCCAGAGGGTGAACCCTCAGAGGCAGGGATCATCCTAGAGAATACCTGCCACACTGGGTAAATCACGACCTGTCAAAACAAGGCAAAATGTCTTCTTAATATGACATCCTTAAAAATGGAAGTGCACCTCTGTGTTTTCTAGGGCACTTTGCTAAGTGCAGGTACAGGGTCACATGCTTAGACATCTAAAATTGTGGAAATATTTGTGTTTGAGTTTCTGATTGTTCCATCACTTGCCCATTTACTCTCTGATGCTGCTGTTCTTCAATGGAAACTACATTTCCCAGGTTTCCTTGCTCTTTAGTTTCCAGTAGAATTGGCCAATGAGTGGCACTGATGGAAGATGATGGTGGGGCCAGAGTATGTCTCTTTTTCTTTGTTTGCTGAGGATTCTCCAGCTTCTTTTGTACTTTGACTCCAGTCCTACCACATAGCCTTTCTCCTGTTGGGCTCAGTTCCTGCTTTACCAAACTGTGCTCTTCTTGCTTGACTCCAGCATCACCTCTTCCCTTTGTTCCTAGAGGACGGAGGTGGCAACTTTCTGCTGCAGCTTATCTGTGGGTTACCCTCACCCCCTCTCTTGGGTCTTTCCATCCTTTCATCACCTGTTTATCAAATTACATCTATTTAATTTCCTCTATATGAAATCTCTATAGTGGACTGTACTTATTATCCCTGACAACAGTAGGATTGAATGAGCATTGCCCTTTCCTGAGCAACTCATGTGCAGAGAGCACAGTTTGGACTTTTTGCCAGTCGTAAATGTCTGACCTGATCATCTTGCTGCTGGAAATCTAGAGGATGGTCACTTCTTCCGAATGTACCTTCACCACTCTGGGCTCAAGATTCTTGTTTGGTAAAGTGGGAGGATTTGTGATAAATGTGGTCCCTGAAATCTCTGAATATTGGGAACTCTAGAATTTTTCCATAAGGAATGTTTAGGAACAGCATTCTGATTGGGAAGTGGTGGAAGCATTTTATGAGACTAAAGTGGGAAGAAGGGAAAGAAACAGAAAACCTAAAACCCTGAATTGTCCGTATTCCAGAAGGTGGGCGTCGCTGGTAGAAACTTTGAGGAAAGCTGACATGAAGCATGCCTGACTTCATAAAATAGGTGCACTATTTCACAAATCACTTCGTGTTTTTTAGTCCACTCCCTGCTTTCTACCTCACCTCCAAATCAAGGAAGAGTGCTTAGGAATAAAGTTCTAGCCAGGGCAACATGGCAAAATCCTACCTCTTCAAAAAATACAAAAATTAGCGGTGCATGGTGGCGTTCACCTTTGGTCACAGCTTCTCTGAAGGCTAATGTGGGAGGATTACTTGGGCACAAGGGGCAGAGGCTGCAATGAGCGGAGATTATGCCACTGCAATCCAGCCTAGGCAACAGGAGTGAGACTCTGTCTCAGAGAAAAAAAAAAAAAAAGAATAAAGGTAACAATTAAGAAAATAAAATTTTTTGGTACTTGGGATAACAATAATTTACAAAGTAGAATTTGTTACTAGAAAAATCTTAGGAAGAGAGGCAGCTGTCTTAGCTGTAAGAATATGGGCAATTAACATCTTTGGATATGATTTTGTCTGTAGAATACATACTATGAGCTAGGTACTATTCTAAGCACATAGTATGTACCCTACAGACAAAATACTTAATGCTTATAATAACCCTTATAGTCTTATCACCATTTTTCTTTTCTTTCTTGTTTTCTTTTTGAGATGGAATTTCACTCTTGCTGCCCAGGCTGAAGTGCAATGGCGCAATCTTGGCTCACAGCAACCTCCGCCTCCCATGTTCAAGCAATTCTCCAGCCTCATCCTCCTGAGTAGCTGGGATTACAGGTGTGCACCACCATGCCTGGCTAATTTTGTGGTTTTAGTAGAGACAAGATGTCTTCATGTTGGTCAGGCTGGTCTCAAACTCCCGATCTCAGATGACCCGCTTGCCTTGGTCTCCCTAGGTCTTGGGATTACAGGCATGAGCCACTGTGCCTGGCCACCACCATTTTTCAAAACAAAAAAATCATGCCTCAAACCTAGTGTTTCTTCAGTGTTGTGATTGCTATTTATGAAGTCGATTTAGTTGGCTGTGTTCAGCTTTACTGAAATTAGAGAGCGGAGGGGAGAAGCGGGGGAAATAGAGAAGAAGGGAGGAGAGAGATGCCCAAACATGGTCTCCACATGCATCTTGCTTTTCACACACCACGGTGGCCTCAGAATCATCAAATTTCTTATGAGATACTTTAGAGACACAAGCCTGAAGAGTCAACAAAATTAAATTTGCCAGGTGATACAACCGTGAGAATGTCCGTGAGAAGCAGACTAGATAAGTAAATACATCAGGCCATATTCATGATATGAAACAGCAATGCAGATTAACAAACTTTATTTATGGTAAGTAGGTGAAAGTAGAAATCTTAGAGGCATTCCTAGAACTGAGATTATTCAGGAGTCAATATGGCAGATTAGCATCTAAGATTGAATTACTTTAGTCTCCATACAACAAATTCAGAGAGTTCATGTAAGAGCAACTATGAAAACAGAAGACTGGAGCTCACCTAGAAAAGGAAGAATTCAAAGAATGGTGAATTGTTCACTGTACCTTTTCCACAGAGCAGAATGCAGTACACAAGTGTCCCTGGGACAGAAAACCCGACTGATCAGACCACTGCTTGATGAAAATGTCTTTGATCACAACTGTATGCTCAGAAATTATCTCCTAATTTGTATCTTTGTCTCCACACCAGAAAGTCATGCAATAAAAACATCTGTAAGACTTATTTTTAATATAAAATGTCTCTTTAATTATAAATTGATAAAGTAATGGTATGCTTTATAAACCTCTCTCATGTGAATTTAGGTTTGAATAATCATAGTAATAGATATTCTTACCATGTGCCAGACATTGTTATAAGCACTTCAAAAATATTATCTAATCCTAGCAACAATCCTACTAAAGTAGGTAATAGTTGCCATTGTGAAGTTTTTTGTCAAATTACATAACAACTCCCCAAATCTTGGTGAATAATAACAAGAAGGCTTATTTTGGGCTCAAATTCTATTTCTGTTTGGATTAATTGAAACATATCTTCTCCATAGCGAGATCCAGGCTGAGAGAAATTGACATAAAGGGATCTCATTATGTTCAAAGATTCTGCAGGAAACTGGACACATTCTACTTCTACTCATATTTTATTGAGTAGAAGCAAAGCAGCTCACATGTATAGACTGATATGCAGGTACTGTAGTAGGAAAGAGTGCTCCTCATATGGAGAGGAATATTGTAAACCTATGTCAATGGGCAAGAATATATAATACTCCCAAAAAGGGAGGCAAAAACATGGGAGCAATAGTACAATTTACTGCAATATTCCTGTCCAAATTTTAGGCATGAGAAAATTGAGAAATAGAGTGTAGTAAGTTTCTTAAAGTCACCTAGCAAACGATAGAGAATTGAGATTGAAACGGAGTAGTACGTCTCCAGAACTCTGATATCCAGACTCCAAGATGTCTCAATAAATTCTCATCTGGTATTCCCAGGCTTGTGTATCTCCCTCCCAAATTGGATAGCTCTGACCAATCAAACTAACAAATTTTGTGACTCCCAAAGTTAAGTCATAAATGGTATTCTGACTTCTATTTCGCTCTCTCTTAAATCACTCTTGGGAGAGCCAGCTGCCAGATACTGAGCCCTCGTGTAGCCCTACAAAGGGTGTCATGTGCCAAGGAATGGAAGTCTTCTGTTGATAGCCAACACCAGTTTGCTAGCCAGTTGAGCCATCTGGGAATCTTCCAGCCCCATTCTTCAGTGTAAGTCTGCAGATGACTAAAGTCCCAGCAAATATCTTGACTCCAACCTCATGAGAGATCCCATGTTGAAATTACTGTTCCCTCATCTTCAAATTCCTGAATCGTGGAAGGTGTGTGACATAATGAATATTTACTATTATTTTAAGCCACTAACTTTTGGAACAATTTATTATGTAGCAATAGAGTCCACACAAGAATCAATCTGTTAAAACACCATGCAAAGCTGCCACTGCATATAAATTAGGGGTCATGTGTAAATCGAAAATCCTTACATTTATAAACCAACAAATTCACATAATATAAGGGGAATAGAGAGGGAAAACTAAAGAGATACTGAGGAAACAATAACAGTAAGTATCACAGACCAAAAGAGAAACTGAAAAACTGAAGATACACAAGAAGGCCAACTGCAATGTATTAATTGAACCACCTCTTCCAAAGACAGTGGCCAGAAGTTTGAATCAATAGATGCTGAAAGATTGTTTTTAAAAATGATTATAGTTTCAATGTTAAACTGAATAGAAAAGTTGCTTATATCGCTGAACCCAATGTAGCCTATAGTAAACTTTATGACTATGTTGCAATAGTCTAATTATCTGTCATAAATTAAACAGGTATATTATACTTAAAACATGTTCCTCCATTACTAGTTCTATGCACATTTGCCTCCTAAGGCCAAGGAAACTGAGAGGCATAAGAAGGAAGATGAGAAATCGTTTCTCAGAAAGAAACATTTAATAGGGACTTATAAACAGAAGCCACGTCTCCTGACAAGTCAGTGAATCTGCCCTCTCACCTTTACCCCATCCCAACCCCCAGGACTGAAAGATCATAGAGAATTTGTGTAAGGGCAGGATTATAGTAAGTATGTATTTACAATAATTAGATTGTTTTGACCTTAAAGGCAGGATTTATGCCTGCCACCATAACCAGCTGATTTTCGTATTTTTAGTAAAGACAGGGTTTCACCCTGTTGGCCAAGCTGGTCTCGAACTCCTGACCTCAGGTAATATGCCTGCCATAGCCTCCCGAAGTGCTGGGATTCCAGGCGAGGCAATGCACCCGCCCAGCTAGTAGCCAATCAATTTTCTTTTCCAACATTACTTAACTTTTATCTTCTTCCCTCCATGAACTGTTACTATGTTGTTATTTTTTTTTCCCAGCACTATGGAGAATCTGTATCACATATTGGTACTTTGTATTGTTTCTTTTTACCATGTGTGAAAAGTATTCTAACATTGTGAGATACCAAGATAATTTTTTTTTGCAAAAAGTTGCAAAAAAAAATGCACAAATAGTACGTAATGTTTCTTATTCTCAACAACTGTTTTCCTCTAATGTTAATGTACCTAGCCATATACAATGATCAGAAATAGGAAATAGACACTGGTAAAATATTAACTAAACATCAGACCTATTCAAATATCACACATTTTCCCACTAAATTTTTTTTTTTTTTTTCTGTCTCAGGATCCTATTCCGGATCTCACATTGAATTTAGTCATTACTTGTTTCTTAGTCTCTTTAAGTCTGTGTTAGTTCTGCAGTCTGTTCTTATATTTATGATGTTCACACTTTTGAAGAGTCCTTATCAGTTATTTTGAAGACTATCCCTTGATGAAATTTCCCTTTTTTTTCAGTGGAGTGAATTTATGTGTTTTTCACAGGAAATACTTCCAAAATGATAAAATGTCCTTCTCAATGCAATGAGTTCATAATACACATATGCCTCCTTACTTTGTGATGTTTACCTTACTTAAGGTGGTGATTGCCAGGATTCTTCAATGTAAAGTTCATTGTATTATGTATACATTCTTTTGTACTTTGACTTATCACTTAAATGTATATCCTGGAATTCACTGTATACTACTTTATGGAGATCAAAGTCATTTCTGTACCTGCATATTACTGTACTGTGTAAATGTGTCCTACTTTATCCAACAACTCTCTTATGTAGGAGCATTAAAGTTGTTTGAAATATTTTACAATTCCACACATTGCTGTGATGAATAACCGTGGGCATGCAACCTGGAGCTTTAATTAGTAACTTAAGTAAAAAGAAAAACAATGCTGAAGATAATATATCTATCTAGTATAAAGCACCTCTTTTCCAACCTCTTTCTTTAATAAAGCAATCATGGTAACATCATACTAAAACACAGAAATTCAGAATTAAACTCTTCAAGTGCAGAACTGTGAGGTAAAAGCAACCATACACAATCTTCTCTTTTCTTTCAATTTTTCTCAAATCACATTTTCCCCCTTAGTTTATAATCATATTTGTAGCTTCATATTACTCCTATCATGTCCAAAATAAAAGAAAAAAGATCTGAATGTCCCCCATTTTCCACTACTCAGGGTTCCTTATGGGCTTTACAAATGTCAATGGTAAAAAACTACTTTCTTAGCTCATTAAAGAACATACTTGATAATATTTTATGAACATAAAAGCTCAGGAAATTGCATAAGAAAGATGTACTAACACTCTGGACATATGAACAGGCACATTAGAAATGTCTTTTACATAAGGGCCTAACATAAAGATTTGTGTGTATAACTAAAACTACATGCAGTGGGAACTGATATTTTATATTAGATTCTAATTCACTGAAAATAGAAATATTTTTGCCTTGACAACTAAATTGATTTCACAAATTTACATGCTTGTTCAGATCTGCAGCTTGAGAAAACACTCCCTAATAGAGTACAGGCTTTAAAGTAAGACCAATGTGCACTGGAATCTGGAATGTCCTTTATTTTTATTTTATTTTATTTTTTTGAGACGGAATCTTACTCTGTTGCCCAGGCTGGAGTGGAATGACGCTATCTTGGCTCACTGCAACCTCTGCCTTCTGGATTCAAGCAATTCTCCTGCATCAGCCTCTCCAGTAGCTGGCACTACAGGCGCACTCCGCGACGCTCGGCTAATTTTTTGTATTTTTGTCGAGACAAGGGTTTCACCGTGTTGCTGAGGCTGGTTGCGAACTCCTGAGCTCAGGCAATCCGCCCGCCTCCTCCTACCCCAACCTGGACAGTACCTCTTAACCAACAGTTTTCTCAAGATAATTTCTTAACCTCTGCCTGCCCGTTTTCTCCTTTCTAGAGTGGAGATAACTATCCGTCACAGAGGATGGTTACATTGACTAAAGAATACGGGTAGCGGGTAGCTCAGGCTGCAGCCCAGTTGTGTGCGTGTGGCGGCGGGGGCAGGGGATGCAGACAGTACATAGTACAGTAGCCAAAAAAAGGAAAATATAACTATGATTAAAAATGATAAAAAGGGATACGGAATGTAGATGCTGTCCTAGAGGATTGCAGTAGTCTACAGGCAGCCATGGTTCAGTCTACCTGCTGTGGTTGGAAAATAATGACTCATTGAATGCGGAACTTTACTCTCCTTTCTCCTTCTGGAGCCCACTACAGTGGCCAGCGAGGTGTGAATCAAAGAAAGTCAAGAATGAACTAATGCTGCCCCCATCTTCCCAATATATGGTCATATTCAGCATGGATATCTTTTCTTCTTTTTTTCTTTTTTTAGACAGAGTCTTTCACTGTTACCAGGCCAAAAAAAAAAAAAAAAAAAAAAAATACCTGGGCGTGGTGGTAGACGCCTGTAATCCCAGATAACTGGGAGGCTGAGACGCGAGAATCGCTTGAATCCGGGAAGCGGAGTTTGCAGTGAGCCGAAATTGCGCCGTTGCACTCCAGCCTGGGCGACGAGAACGAAACTCCGTCTCAAAAATAAATAAATAAAGACACTCATGAACATGTGTGTGTGTGCACACGGCTAATTTTCAGATAGCCAGTCCTCTGATCAAGATGAAAGTGAGGTCTTAAAGGTATTACTCTTATTTCACCACAGAAACATGTCAAATAGGTGCTTGATTTAATTAGCGGCCAATCCTCAATCTCTTTTACCCAGGCGCAACGGCACTGGCACGTTCACTGCAACCTCCGCCTCCCAGGTTCAAGCGATTCTTCTGCCTCAGCCTCCCGAGTAGCTGGGATCACGGGCGCTTACCACAACACCAGGCTTTTTTTTCTTTTCCTTTTTTTTTTTTTTCTATTTTCTTTTTTAGTAGAGACGACGTTTCACCATGTTAGTCAGGATAGTATGGAATTCCTGACCTCCAATAATCCGTTTGCCTTAGCCTCCCAAAGTGCTGGGACTGCATGCGTGAGCCACCGCACCCACCCCTTGCATGTGGAGGCGGAGGCGGTGGCTGCAGTAAGCGGAGATCGCGTCATTGCACTACAGCCTAGGCAGAGTGAGACGCCATCTCAAAATAAAAAAAAGAAAGAAAGAAAAGAAGAAAAAAAGAAAGAAAAGAAAACACACTACACCGTAGGGGGGCAAGCAATGAAAGCTCAAAGACCACAGAATTTGAAGTTTTCTCCTAGCCATAAGGAATACACTGGATAAAGTGAGGCAGGTGAAAGCAAGCTTCAGTGTGTTGTGTAAGTTTCAGTCATTTACAAGTGTTTTTGTTGTCATTAAAAAGGTACAATTCTACTATTCGGTAATCAAATGGCCATATAATGTTTCCCTAGTTTGTTTTAGAGATTTATCCATCTCCCTTTTTATTTCAATAAGTAGCAAAGGGCACATTTATTTTTGCACTGTTGTGCACTAATTAGATTGAAAATATTTACACATTAAGATATTAAACACATTGATAATTTACAAAACTTTTATACCAAATTCAACACCTAAACAGTACTATTTTAATACATTTCACTCACGTTATATCAAAATTCTATATTCTCTTTATTTCAGCAGCAGAATTTCTGTCTGGAGATTTTGAGCAATGAAAATAAAATTCAAAGTGATATCCAATGCCATGTTACAATCAGCGACATCCACAGAATAGTGTATCACCTTGTAGCGGGGGCAAAATTTTATTTAGTTTCCATGATACGTGCCTTGCAGTTCCACCCATACTGTTCCAGCCTTACCGGTTTTCAGAAATAATTCTTTTGATGGTGCTTTCATTGCCAACGTATGGACGCTTTTCTTGGTTGGGCAACTACCTAAAGAAATTCACTCTTTCACACATTGTTAAAAGGATGTTTTCAGAGGGCAATGATTTATAGTAGGTTAGATAGATTCTCAAAGCTCTGCTTCTGAGATCGAAATTTGAACTTGTCATTTAATTACTACATGTCACTTATTTTTCTTTCTATGGCGCTCTCGGAAACATTGGGACACAGTCTTCAGGGGAATTGAAACCACGCATGGTGAGTGTACTAGTCATTCCTTAACTATTCAGTAATAATAGGGGCTGGGTTTCTCTAATAATGGGAGTAGATCTGTTTCAATCTACTCTTCTTATTTATTTTCCCTTATCATCAACGCTTGAATTTCAGCTCTAAAATGCTTTATTGCAGTTTGGTTATGAAGCATATGCCAAAAGCATTCAGCAAGGCTGCAGACAAATTCTTTAAAGTGCACCTCCACTTCCAGTGACTTTATGAACATCACATTTAAAAATTAATCCTTTTTCATCTCTGTACCCTTAGTATATTTTGGACTTCCCTTCGTTCCCAAATACCCCGAATTCAAGGTATCTTAATCCATGGAGCAGTTGTCCAGAGGAAGAGAGAAGCAACAGCCCCGCCCCCAACCCTTGGGAGCAGAAAGGGAAAGAATTATCCAAAGGAATTGCTTAAAAACTCAGGTGTATCGGACAGAAGTAAAACCATGGCTGCATAGAATGATGTCCCAGGGGTCCAAAACTTAATCCCAAATGAGCAATAATTTGTTTGGCATTAAACTAAATCAGTTTGATGAACTCAAATGCCCTCGGCTCAATAGGCAGGACTCTCCGAGGAGCCTGTGTTACTTCCCTCACTTAAGTGCAGATTTGTAATAAAAATCTTAATGCCAGTGGCATGCTTTTTGGACATATAAGAAGCTAACCACTTGGAGAATCATATTTGAGAGGTCAGAAAACTCCACAGTTAAAGATCTGTTTATAATTTACGAAGAAAATAGAAAGTTTTGTTTCTCTGAGTTGAAATTTGCCAAGCACGGTGGGAAATATTGCAAGTTTTTGGCACAAGGCTTTGTGCTTTCCTCATAATTTGAGATCTGCGTGAAGCCTGAGGCTTCGGGGATCACTATCTGAAAAAAATCGGGCAGTTCGGTGTAGACAATTTTTATATTTTTGGCTTTTTTTGAGGTGTAACAAACACAACTCGGGATCCGAGAGGACACTCTGCGGCTGCCAGCGAGGCGGGCTGGACAGCGCACCAATCACGGCGCAGCTCCGCCCTATATAAACGGGCGGGCGCAGCGCCGCGGCCCGAGTCCCGGCCAGTGCCTCTGCTTCCGGCTCGAATTGCTCTCCCTCACGCCTGCCTTCAACATGTCCGAGACTGCGCCTGCCGCGCCTGCTGCTCCGGCCCCTGCCGAGAAGACACCCGTCAAGAAGAAGGCCCGCAAGTCCGCAGGTGCGGCTAAGCGCAAAGCTTCTGGGCCCCCGGTGTCCGAGCTCATTACCAAGGCTGTCGCCGCCTCCAAGGAGCGCAGCGGCGTGTCTTTGGCCGCTCTCAAGAAAGCGCTGGCAGCAGCTGGTTATGACGTGGAGAAGAACAACAGCCGTATCAAGCTAGGTCTCAAGAGCCTGGTGAGCAAGGGCACCCTGGTGCAGACCAAGGGCACCGGCGCTTCGGGTTCCTTCAAACTCAACAAGAAGGCGGCCTCTGGGGAAGCCAAGCCTAAAGCTAGAAAGGCAGGGGCGGCTAAGGCCAAAAAGCCCACAGGAGCGGCCAAGAAGCCTAAGAAGGCGACGGGGGCAGCCACCCCTAAGAAGAGCGCCAAGAAGACCCCAAAGAAGGCGAAGAAGCCGGCTGCGGCTGCTGGAGCCAAAAAAGCGAAAAGCCCGAAAAAGGCAAAAGCAGCCAAGCCAAAAAAGGCGCCCAAGAGCCCAGCGAAGGCCAAAGCAGTGAAACCCAAGGCGGCTAAACCAAAGACCGCCAAGCCCAAGGCAGCCAAGCCAAAGAAGGCGGCAGCCAAGAAAAAGTAAGAAGTTACTTTGGCCAACTGCTTAGAAGCTCAACACAACCCAAAGGCTCTTTTCAGAGCCACCCACCCATCTCAGTAAAAGAGCTGTTGCACTCCTGGGGGGCGTGGCTGGGAGAAACGATGCCAAAGAGGGGCGGGTCTCTGGGGAAGGTAGCCGAGAGGGAGTAGCAACTCGGTATGCTAAGGTCTGGAGCGTTCTGTCGTCCAAGCTCTACTGTGGTGGCGTCAAAACGCTTTTATTGCGCTCTCGAGTTATGGAGCACAGCCCATCTCGGCATCCCTAGCAGGACCTGGCCGATACATAATAGCATGGGTGAAAACAGTTACCGTTTTTCGGGCTTAAGTGGGTCTCCAACGCTCCGAAAAAAAAACCGAATAGAACACGTAACACTCCCACAGATTACGCTCCCTGCAGAATCGTATGTCTCGATACAAAGGCTATTGTACGCCTAACCGCTGTATGTCATGCTTGGGGAGACCACTGCAACATAACTAGAGATTCGGAGCTGTCACTACAGAAAAGATTTGTTCCTTAATGTACTTGGATAAAGGGCTTGCTGCCAGGCTTCGGGGGACGTCCCAATTAGCAAGTATTCTGTATGCAACGACACCCACAATTTGTTACAGGGGTGAGGGAGAGAATGTTAGCTCTCCTAATCTGTTAAGTAGCTTCAA